>NC_053394.1:317350125-317673564 GCF_905171765.1 Bufo bufo
TCCGCAAAAAAAACCAATTCTAAGTCTCTGAGCTCCACCATACGTCGATGGTGTCCGACTTGTGGCTGATTCCTGTCAGCATTGTGGCTTCTGTTCTAAATGGAAGCCATAATGCAGGTGTGAACAAAGCCTTATGCTTCTCACAGCTGAATGTTTGCTACCATTGTATCCCCTTCTAAGCTTTCGCAAATGCTTGTTCATCTTCCATTAGTGTATGAGAAGCCCACATAGCTCCTGGCGTTCACCACGACTGATCATACGGTCTTCCAGCGCACCGTGTAGCAGGCATCTCCAGCTGCTTACATGGTCACCACTCTTCTCCCTTTGGTCCTCCATTACCCGTTTTTTTTGTCACTGGTTCCCCTGAAACTCCGTTTTTTAAACTCTGCCCTGAAGTTTCTTTTTTCCCCCTCTTTTTCTTTTATCCATTTCTTTATGTCTTTGGTTGATTTGCGGTAATACGTTGGCCAGAGGCCTTTCTGCGGCTGAACTTCTGACGGTTCGCGGTGTTCATCTTTGCGCGCTTTCCCTTCCAGCGTTCATTTCTTCCCCTTTGTTTTCATGTACTTTTATAATGGTCAGTATCTCGGCCCCCAGTGATTGTGTTGTTCTAGTAATTGGCTTTCTCGAAATGCCGCCTGGTGGTCCCATCTTTTTGATATTCCGCCTCTGTTCCCGAAGCAGCCACCGGAGCTTGTGTACAAGACAAATAGCGCTCTCCTACAGTCTCCCCGGAACATATATTGATGAAATGGCATTTACTGATGAGATGTTTCCCGGAGACAACATTTTGTCAGAAAGCCGGCAAGAGATTATTTTGTGTGCCTATTTCTCAGATGTTATCAAAGGTGGCCATGTAAAGAAAGGTTTCCGAGGTGTGATTGATTCCTGCAAGTTAAATGGAGTTGTCTCCCCTTGTTTTGCTCCAGAGGAGACAAGTAATGTCAGTGCCGCGGTGAAGCCGCACGCCGCCGTCCTGTAACATGTCAGCCGAATATTCACGCTCTTCTTTTAGTCATGAAATTTAATTAAATTTGAGCTGAACGATTCAGGGCTCATTACAGGCATCACTGACTTCAGTTTGGCAACTTTAAATGGGCACATCAGCTGTAAATGTGACAAGCGGACATTTTTTTTATTTAGTGCAGTAGGTTTTCTATATTGGGTCTGGGCCTTTAGCAGAAGATTGTCATCAGACCAATGTTGGCGCTGTTAAAGGGCATCTGCCAGCAGATCTGTACCCATGACACTGGCTGACCTGTTACATGTGCACTTGGCAGCTGTGTTGGTCCCATGTTCATATGTGTCCGCATTGCTGATAAAAATGATAATATGTGCAAATAAGCCTCTAGGAGCAGCGGGGGCGTTACCATTACACCTAGAGGATCAGCTCTTTGACTTCCACTTTGACAGGGTCCGGTCTCAGGTGTGATGATGTTTACTCTGCCTGGTCCTGTCAATCAAAGTGGAGAGGTCCCGGTAGTTGCAGAGAGAGCAGAGCCTCTAGGTGTAATGGTAACGCCCCCGTTGCTCCTAGAGGCTCATTTGCATATATTAAAACATCTATTTTCTCAGCAATGGGGGCACATATGAACATGAGACCAACACAGATGTCTTCAGCTGCCAAGCGCACATGTAACAGGTCAGCCCGTGTCATAGGTCCCAATCTCGCACAGAGCATGATTCCCACAAGGGACGCGTTGTGTGAAAGAGCCCTAAAAGGGTTATTCAACTCGGGGACCAGGTAAGTATGAACTCCACAGCGGATCCTTCCACTCTGAAAGGGGCTGATAAAAAATTGAATAATCCCTATAACCGTGTTACATCCTGCATGTAATGTGACAATGTGACGTTTCAGACTTGAAACCTACCCCCCCACTGTTTATTTTATTTATTTATTTTTTTCTTCGTTTGACAATTTTTTTTATTTTTTTTTATCTCCATACCATGTTCTTGTATCTTGCACAGACTGGTAAAAAAAAAGTTTTTTTTATTGTAATTTTTTAAACAATGGAGCTCTTGGTGAACAGATGCCACTGTATGGCATCAGTTTAACATATCCGTTTTTTGTATACGTTAAACATATGGGGAAAATGTGATGTGAACCCAGCCTTATCGGTCATAGACATTGGTTAACGTCTTTTATCGCCCCGAGAAGAATAACGGTTTGTGTCTTGTATTTTGAACAGCTTGGACCTGATGAAGGAGCCTGTGGCCACCAGATGTGATCATATCTTTTGCAGGTATGGCACACATGGACCTGTCCCTCATTGAGCAGCTATTGGTAAAGAAAACCTCCTGTAAGGTCTCCCCTTGCTCTCACGCCTCGGCCGGCACTGTTACTATCCTCTGCTTCTCGCAGCTAAAAATACCTGGAAGTAACAGTGAGGCCTTTGTAGTCGACTCATTGTTTCTTGCTCTTGAAATTTCTATTGCAGTTAAAGGGTCCATTCACACGTCCGCAATTTCGTTTTGCAGACCCATTCATTTCTATGGGGCAGCACGATGTGCTGACCGGATACGGAATTGCGAAACCGTACTTCCGGGTCCGCAATGCCGTTCCTGGAAAAAAATAGAACACGTCCTATTCTTGTCTGCAATTGCGGACAAGAATAGGCATTTTCTATTAAGTGCCGGCGATGTGCGGTCCGCAAAATGCGGAACGCACATCGCCGATGTCTGTGTTTTGCGGATCCGCTCCATTCAACTCTATGGTGCAGTGTGATTACAGCTCCTATCACAAACCGGACAACTCCTTTAATGGTTAAAACTGCTGAATTTAAAGGGATTGTTGAAGTTATTTAAAGACGTGCCCGTTGATCCGGGAATCAGCAACCTTCGGCGCTCCAGCTGCTGCAAAACTACAACTACAACTGCCAACATGCAAACATGGTCGTCAGCTCTTCTAACTCCTATAAAAGTGAAAGGAGCATTTTGGGAGTTGTAGTTTCAGAACGCCTGGAGTGCTGGAGGTTGCGGATTCCTGCAACAGATGCTATAAAATAAAATACCGTCCTGCACTTGCTTGTTTCTCCCCTGCCGTTGTCAGTGCCGCAGCTTGACATGGTTGTCCAACCTAGGAGCTGTCAACTCCAGTGGTAGTAACTTGTGCCCCCCCCCCCCCAAAAATAAAAATAATAATTCACCTGTCAGAGGGCCTGCTGTTCCCACATCGCTGCGCTGTT
Source organism: Bufo bufo (assembly GCF_905171765.1). Classification (NCBI taxonomy): domain Eukaryota; kingdom Metazoa; phylum Chordata; class Amphibia; order Anura; family Bufonidae; genus Bufo; species Bufo bufo. Next base: position 317,353,311 of record NC_053394.1, read on the forward strand.
CTCGGCTTGACTGGAAGTGTAGGCTCAGTGGTCACATGTGCTAAAATGGCGACCTGCCGTTCTAGCATTTGACTGCAGAGACCAGTGATTGGCCAGAGCACCCACTGGACCAAGCCACTTCTGGACCAGCTGGGAACATGGCAGTGCCCCGGGAACAGCTGGACTGCTGAAAGATGAGTGTGTTTTTTTTTTTTTTTTAAATTGGGCACAAGCCCTTTTAAGGGTCCATTCACACGTCCATAGTACACCTGGTCGGAACCCCCATAGAAATGCTTATTCTTGTCCACTATTGTGGACAAGAATAGGACATGTTCTATTTTTTTTTCCACAGCCTGAGACCAGAAGATCGGCGGTGCGCTCCGTAAACGCGGATTCGGACAGCACACTGTGTGCTGTCCGCATAGATTCCGTCCCCATAGCGAATGAATGGGTCCGCACCCGTTCCGCACAATTGCGGAACGTATGCGCACCAGAATTGCGGACGTGTGAATGGAGCCTTAGTCCTTCTGGTGTTTATATACAAGGCTGCAGCAGTGATGTAGAAGTATATACCACTTCTCCTTTGCACCCAGTAAGTAGTCTCACTGGTATATGGCATGAGACTGCTGAGTCCAGTGATTGTCATAAGGCTACTTTCACACTCGCGTTTGGTGCGTATCCGTCATGGATCTGCACAGACTGATCCGTTCAGATAATACAACCGTCTGCATCCGTTCAGGACGGATCCGTTTGTATTATCTTTAACATAGCCAAGACGGATCTTAAATACCATTGAAAGTCACTGGAGGACGGATCTGTTTTCTATTGTGTCAGTGAAAACGGATCCGTCCCCATTGACTTACATTGTGTGTCAGGACGGATCCGTTTGGCTCAGTTTCGTCAGACGGACACCAAAGCGGAACGGAGGCAAATTGATGCATTTTGAGCGGACCCTTATCCATTCAGAATGCATTAGGGCAAAACTGTTCCGTTTTGGACCGCTTGAGAGAGCCCTGAACGGATCTCAAACAGAAACCAAAACGCCAGTGTGAAAGTAGCCTAAGGCTACTTTCAGACTAGCGGCACGGACCTCCGGCGGGCTGTTCCGTCGGGTGAACAGGCTGCCGGATCCATCCTGCCGCTAGTGACTGTGTGCCTCCGGACTGCCGCTCCATCCCCATTGACTATAATGGGGCGGGGGCGGACATCCGGCGTGGCACGGCAAGAGGCTGCCGGAATAAAACTACGACATGTCCGACATTTATTCCGGAAGCCTCTCGCCGGAACTCCGCCCCCATTATAGTCAATGGGGATGGAGCTGCAGGCATACGGTCACTAGCGACAGGATGGATCCGGCAGGCTGTTCACCCGACGGAACAGCCTACCGGAGGTCCGTGCCGCTAGTGTGAAAGCAGCCAACTCTGACAACACTCCATGCATCTGCTCATGTAAAAACTCTCTAGCCTTCCTTCTCTGTGAGAATCCATTACCAGTGGTTTGGTTCAGTCAGTGACGCCATGCGCTGTAATGCAGGTGCGCACACGTCTGGCCCAGCTTCCTCACAGACAAGAATGTCTAATGGAGCACCTGAAAAGTCCCACCCAAAGTGCTCAGACTTGCCCCTAGTCAGAACAAATCTTTTATTATAAGAATTGTAGGTTATTTGTCAGGAATCTGACTAACTCGATCCCCTCCTCCAGGTTTTGCATGTTTCAGCTTCTCGGCAAGAAGAAGAAAGGTCGGGCCCAGTGTCCTCTGTGCAAGAAAGAAGTTACTAAAAGGTAAGTCCGCCATTAAGGCTTAAATATTCTTTTTTGTTTGTCTTACTGGTTTTGTCTTTTTAAAGGTAATCTTTTAATTTTTCTTCTTTTATGTTTTTGTAGAAGTCTCCAAGATAGTCCTAGGTTCAAGCTCCTGGTTGATGGTCTGCTGAAAATTATAAACGCCTTTGAGCTGGACTCTGGGTACAAATGTAGGTAGAACTTTTTAATTCTTGGCAATAAACTAATAGAAAAAGATGCTATATAGAATGTTAAAGGGATGAGTTCTCTTAACTGCTCGATATCGCATCGGCGAGCTGGTGTAATTACAGCTCCTCCGTCCCGTTAACTTCCGTGTAACTGAATGAGACGGAGGAGCTGCAATTACACCTGCACGCCACTGCGATATCAACGGCAAGCAGGTTAATGGTGGCGAGAAGGCAGCACTTGTATGAGCACTGCCTTCTCTTCAAACAGCTGAACGGTGGGGGTGCCCGGAGTCAACCCACCACCGATCTGATATTCTGAGGATAGGTCATCAGTATTAAGCACTCCAACAACTCCTTTAAAGGGATTGTCCCATCTGGACATTAAGTGACACATAGTAAATGAGGACCTGCTGGCATCGATCAGCTTATCTATGGAGGTGCTGTTATAGCAGCTGCTATAGGAGACGTGTGGTATTACATGGCACCCTTTCTAATGAATAGGTGACCTTATAATTAGTGATTGACTCCTCCATAGTTGGATCGCTCTTTGTGGGGGAGTGTCCCCGCTAGCTAACAGGAGGGGAATTCCAATCAGAGGGAGCCCTTACTGACACCTATGTCTATAGTATGATTTATGAAGAAAGTGATAAAACCACAATTTGTGCAGTTACCTGGAAATTTTTAGGTTCATAAGGCGTCAAAACACTTTTTGAGCCCCTACAGCCACCATCCCTGTTTCCATTGTTCTAATTTATCATGGAGTATATCAGCAACAGTTTTAAAGGGGTATTCCGGTAGGTAAAAATTATCCCCTATCCATAGGATAGGGAATAACTATCAGATCGGTGGGGGGTTCTATCTCTGGTACCCCACCGACCACAAGAACAGGGGCCCCATAACCCATGCAGACCCCCCCCATTCATTTCTATGGGGCGTTTCGGAGATAGCCAAGTAGAGCGCTCAGCCATCTCTGGAACTCCCATAGAAATGAATGGAGTGGCTGCGCTCACGTGTGACAGCCGCTCCGGTCATTTCAGGGGAGCAGCCGAGGGTACGGGGACCCCGTTATCGCTGGGCCCCCACTGATCTGATAGTTATCCCCTATCCTGTGGATAGGGGATAACATTTACCTGCCGGAATATCCCTTTAACTTGATGATGTTGTATGGATGCCTGTTGTCAGAGCATTGTGATAGCAGACTGGCACTAAGTAAACGCTGTTTGTAATTTCGCCAAAGGTAACCACTTATAGTCCATTTTCTTTAAGATTACAATTTTTCCCCCCAATAAGTTTTTCCAAGTCAGGACTATGCCAGTACTGTCGCAGCAAGCCATAAAGAGACACTGAAAAAAGATGACCAACCAGTGGTGCAGAGCACTGGGTACAGGAACCGAACCAGGAGAGGAATATTGAATGGAGGACCTTATGAAGACCACTTGTCCTTGCTGGTAATATGATTGTCACTATTGCCCATCCACACGTCTTGTAATATTACAATTAAAACTTGTACGATACCTTATCTTGTGCCTTTAACTGCATGTTTAGTTAGTAACGAGGTTCCCAACTCATCACTCTTTTTTTTTAGTTTTTAAAGCCAAAAGCTCTGTACAGTAAAGCTTGTACCCAGGTTGTCAGGAAGACCCTTATATATGTATAGTGTGTGTATGTATGTGTGTGTGTGTGTATATGTATGTGTATATATGTGTGTATATATATATATATATATATATATATATATTTATATTTATTTTAGGGCTGCACGATAAATCAAAAAAATAATCGAATCGCGATAATCGGCAAATGCGATTTGGCCGACCCGAAAATGCCGCGATTTATATATGAAGGGGCCCCGCGCACATAACTGGCTTTGCGTGTAAAGTATTTTAATAGTGTGTGAAACAATCTCTCCTATTGATAACAGGTCCAGCCTCTGTACTCACTGTCACGATGAATGCAATGCACTGCAGCTAACGGCAGCAAGCGGAGCGGCCGGCGCGTGACTGACGTCACTTAGTAACGCTCCTGCTTCATGAAGTGGGAGGAGCGTTACTAAGTGACGTCAGTCACGCGCCGGCCAGCTCGCTGCAGTGCATTCATAGTGACAGTGAGTACAGAGGCTGGACCTGTTATCAATAGGAGAGATTGTTTTACACACTAGTAAAATACTTTACACGCAAAGCCAGTTATGTGCGCAGTTTAGGACACATGAGGGGACACATAGGGCCATGAGGGGGACCAGCATAAGATGCTATATGTCTTATGCTGGCCCCCCTCATGGCCCTATGTGTCATACCACACATCCACTATAACGGCGTCCTCCACAGATCCCCCACATAACGGCGTCCTCCCCAGATCCCCCACATAACGGCGTCCTCCCCAGATCCCCCACATAACGGCGTCCTCCCCAGATCCCCCACATAACGGCGTCCTCCCCAGATCCCCCACATAACGGCGTCCTCCACAGATCCCCCACATAACGGCGTCCTCCACAGATCCCCCACATAACGGCGTCCTCCACAGATCCCCCACATAACGGCGTCCTCCACAGATCCCCCACATAACGGCGTCCTCCACAGATCCCCCACATAACGGCGTCCTCCACAGATCCCCCACATAACGGCGTCCTCCACAGATCCCCCACATAACGGCGTCCTCCACAGATCCCCCACATAACGGCGTCCTCCACAGATCCCCCACATAACGGCGTCCTCCCCAGATCCCCCACATAACGGCGTCCTCCCCAGATCCCCCACATAACGGCGTCCTCCCCAGGTCCCCCACATAACGGCGTCCTCCCCAGGTCCCCCACATAACGGCGTCCTCCACAGATCCCCCACATAACGGCGTCCTCCACAGATCCCCCACATAACGGCGTCCTCCACAGATCCCCCCACATAACGGCGTCCTCCACAGATCCCCCCACATAACGGCGTCCTCCACAGATCCCCCCACATAACGGCGTCATACCCAGCCGCGTCAGCGGCTCATATGGGAAAATCCAAGCAAATAGACCTCTAGCACAATTCCCTTTAAAATATCGCATCGCACATAGTTATCGCAATTTTTAGGGCCCTAATCGCAATCGCACAAAATTTCCATATCGTGCAGCCCTAATATATAGATATAGTGATATGATATGTAATAAGAACCTAACCTGGTCCACATTCATGCAGAATTAGCTCCGTTACAGAGTAGCACTTCTCACATGACTCCTAAGCACAGAAAGAGCAGAGATTTAAATGAATAATGTTTCCTACAAAACTATACATCCATCTGCTCAGGTCCTCCTGCCTGCAGATAGGCCTGTATTTCGTACTCGCCAGCTCCCTTTAACCCCTGCAGGACATCGCCCGCTTGTGAGCAACAAAGCCACCAGGTTTCTGCTGTTTTAGGCCTCTTGCACACGACCGTATGCCCTTCGAGATATACGGTCCATGAGCAGGCCATATGTCCCAGAGCAGCATTGGTCGTGTGCACGGGAGCACACAGCATCATAGATTACAATGATGCTGTGGACGTCGGGCCGCCCGCAGGACTTTTGTCCCACACTCGTATGATAATAGACGTGCCGTAATCTATAATGCTGTGTGCGCACGATCAATGCCGCTCTGGGACATATGGCCCGCTCACTGACTGTATATCTCGTAGTGCATATGGTCGTGTGCAAGAGGCCTTACACAGCAGAGGCCCGGGGCTGATGTCAGCGATCGACAATAACTAATCACAGACATTTAAGCACTCAGATGCTGTGGTCAAAAGCAACCACGGCATCTCGGCAGTGAAAATGCGGGAGCTGTGTGCTCCCACGCCATTAACGGCTTCCCCCAGCCAAGATGGGGGAAGCTGTTATATTGCAGTGATATGACGGAGCCTGCTTGAGGTTCCAATGCCTATGGTATATTCCAGTGCAGGTCTGCAGGTAGCAGTGCATTGAAATAAACTGATGTATTTTGTAATGGATAAAAATTCATTGTAGAATACAAATGGTGCAGAATACAAATACTAAGACTGCTTGTTAGATTTTTTTTTTAATAAAAGTTGTTTTTTTTTAAATATAAAAGTTTAAATCACTGCCCCCCCCCCCCAAAAAAAAACATTGCTGCATCTGAAAACTTTTTGAAGACTTTTTTTCTGTCACCTCACTTTCCCCCCCAAAAAATTGTATATTAAAATCTATACTTCCGATGCAGAAAGTATAGAAATTGTAAAGTAATGTTTTTGTACGCTGAAACAGCACAAAAAAAATGCAATTTCTTCTGCAGAAAACTAGGCCTTATACAGCCATGTCAATGTAAAAGTAGGTATGACTGCTTAAACATGCGGAGAAAAAAAAACCTGAAAAACAAACTAGCTGGTCATTTAGGGTTTAACATAAATCATGATTTAAAGGGCATCTGTCAGCAGATTTGTACCTATGACATGGACTGACCTGTTCCATGTGCGGTTGGCAGCTGAAGCCATCTGTGTGCCCCATGTTCATACGTGCCGCATTGCTGAGAAAAATTATGGTTTATATATGCAAATAAGCCTCTAGGAGCAACGGGGGCGTTACCATTACACCTAGAGGCTCTGCTCTCTCTAACTGCTGCACTTTGATGGACAGGGCCAGGCGTGATGACGTTTTCACTGCCTGGACCTGTCATAGTGGAGAAGATACGGCAGTTCCAGAGGAAGGGGGCGGTTTTGTTAAGATAGATAAAGCTGCCCTCGCAGCTGACCACCCCAGACACAAGCATGCTTGGTTAGACTGATAATGCACGTCTTCTCAATGGGCAGAGGGGAATCGGCTGCTACCAGACACTTCTGGTGGGAGGTTATCTCCTGTGGGATCGGTGGGATCAGGAAATTTAATGCCCTGTCCGTCTTTCTCCTGGCATCATTCTTTGTGGGAGAATCGGGTACTCCTATACACATAAGATTGGCGGTCGTTACTGCTGGAATCCGTGGGTTCAGCGGACTTTTATTTGTAAGAACCTCCATCCAAGTTACTAGAAGAAAATCACACTTGCATAGTTCAGTCTATACAGCGGGGGCAGAGTTATCAAAACCGGTGTAGAGAAAAGCTGGCTTAGTTGTCCTTGGCAACCAGTCAGATTCCACCTCTCATTTTTAAGAGGAGGTCTGAGAAATGAAAGGTGGGATCTGATAGGTTGCCATGGGCAACTTAGCCAGTTTTCCTTCACACCAGTTACATCCCCCCCCACTATATTCCATGATTCTATATTGCTTCCTTAAAGACCTAGAAAAGCTTTTTGGTTTCTGGTGCTGTATAAGGGAGCGTCCCTAAGGCCCACTAAATTACACGTTGGGGACGTTTTGTAGCCACCCGCCCCCTTTACACCAGTATTAATCATTTTGAAAAAGGGCTGGAAGTGTGACATGCCGGCCCATCGCTGACCTCAGAGGTGACGGCAGCTGAAGTGCTGGAACCAGGACCCTTATTAAGGCTCCATTCAGACGTCCGTAGTGCATCGCGGATCCGCAATACACCCGGCCGGCACCCTAATAGAAATGCCTATTCTTGTCAAGAATAAGACATGCTCTATTTTCTTGCGGAGCTGCGGACTGGAAGATCGTGGGCGCTCTCCGCATCCGTTCCATCCCCATATAGAATGAATAGGTCCGCACAATTGCAGGACTGTTGCGGACGTGTGAATGGAGCCTAAAGGTAATTGGGGATCTTTTTAGCAGTCGGACCCTCCACAGCTGCCCTGCTAAAAAAAATAAAAAAAAAATAAAAAAATATATATATAATTTTTTTAACAACCCTTAATGTGAGACTACCGTTTTATAAAAGCTGAATCAGAAGTCCCCTTTAATAATAAAGTTTTCATACATTGATATTGTAACAACCCTATATAACCATTACAGTATTGAGGTCAGGTTTTTGTATGCATGAGTAAATCCCAGCGAGTGCTTATAATCTTCAAGGCTTTTATTGCTTCATATTATATCCAATTCATGCATGGACGCGTTTCAGCATATCCAGCTTTCATCAGCTCAGGAAAGCTGGATATGCTGAAACGCGTCCATGCATGAATTGGATCTAATATGAAGCAATAAAGCTTTGAAGATCATTCTAAGCACTCGCTGGGATTTACTTTACTCACGCTGTGGTCTTGTGTCCTCCCGGTGCGGGTGCGCTCTGGGGGCCTAGTGGATGGTGTCTCTGGGCTGAACACTGTGCGCGGCGCCCTTCCTCTGATTTATCGTGTGCTTCTCTTTGTTCTGCCCTCATCCACTACTCCACGACCTTTCTTTTCATCCTTGCAAAATTATTTTTGGAAAGCGCTGTCCTCGGGTTTTAAGCTTTGTAGAAGTGACCTCCTTAGAATTGTCTTTGCTTGTATTGGACAATATCTGCCCAGAATGTTCTTTTTGTATTTTCACTGGAATTTGGAGAATCATGTTGTCGTCCTTAATTCGCTCTGCGTTGCGGACACTGAAAGCATCTTCTATGCTTCTGAGAGTTATGGTGTCCAGCTGACTAATCATACGCACTGGGTATTTCCACTTTGTTGGAGGCGTTGCACTTTATTCATTTCAGTTCCTTTTTGCCTATCGCGTCAGCAAACCTCTGACATTTCATAGGGCCAGGAGCCACCCATCACTAGGGCAGAGGAGCAGGGCGCAACGTGTAGGAACGATTGTGCGGTCTCAGGACCTGTTGAAGGTGCACTTTAAACTTAAACATAGATACGCTCCATCCTAGACCTAAAAATTCGGCCAGCTGCTGTAAAAGGTCTAAAATAACAAAAGAATTGGAAAGATACTTGCCATTTTTCTGCTTTGCGGCTTCCAGCACTGCACTCTTGTCACACACCACTGACGCCATCTTCTTGGCTGCAGCAGTGACATTCTGCACACCTAGGTCACTGTGCAGCCAATCGATGGCTTCAGCAGCATACAGGACATCACTGCTGAGGCCACTGATTGGCTGCAACAGTGTGGTGACGTGCAGGGAACACCACCGCTGCATCTGGGAGAACAAACAGCGGAGTGGAGCATGGCGCAGGGGAGGAAAGGGGTAAATATGGCTTTTATTGTTTATTTACACCATTTACAGTTTCTGCCCAAATCTTTATTTTACTTAGACAACCCCTTTAACATTTAATTGGTGTGGAGCTTAACCACCTCAGCCCCCAGTGCTTAAACACCCTGAAAGACCAGGCCACTTTTTACACTTCTGACCTACACTACTTTCACCGTTTATTGCTCGGTCATGCAACTTACCACCCAAATGAATTTTACCTCCTTTTCTTCTCACTAATAGAGCTTTCATTTGGTGGTATTTCATTGCTGCTGACATTTTTACTTTTTTTGTTATTAATCGAAATTTAACGATTTTTTTGCAAAAAAATGACATTTTTCACTTTCAGTTGTAAAATTTTGCAAAAAAAACGACATCCATATAGAAATTTTGCTCTAAATTTATAGTTCTACATGTCTTTGATAAAAAAAAAATGTTTGGGTAAAAAAAAAATGGTTTGGGTAAAAGTTATAGCGTTTACAAACTATGGTCCAAAAATGTGAATTTCCGCTTTTTGAAGCAGCTCTGACTTTCTGAGCACCTGTCATGTTTCCTGAGGTTCTACAATGCCCAGACAGTACAAACACCCCACAAATGACCCCATTTCTGAAAGTACACACCCTAAGGTATTCGCTGATGGGCATAGTGAGTTCATAGAACTTTTTATTTTTTGTCACAAGTTAGCGGAAAATGATGATTTTTTTTCTTTTCTTTTTTTTTCTTACAAAGTCTCATATTCCACTAACTTGTGACAAAAAATAAAAAGTTCTATGAACTCACTATGCCCATCAGCGAATACCTTGGGGTCTCTTCTTTCCAAAATGGGGTCACTTGTGGGGTAGTTATACTGCCCTGGCATTCTAGGGGCCCAAATGTGTGGTAAGGAGTTTGAAATCAAATTCTGTAAAAAATGACCTGTGAAATCCGAAAGGTGCTCTTTGGAATATGGGCCCCTTTGCCCACCTAGGCTGCAAAAAAGTGTCAAACATCTGGTATCTCCGTACTCAGGAGAAGGTGGGGAATGTGTTTTGGGGTGTCATTTTATATATACCCATGCTGGGTGAGAGAAATATCTTGGCAAAAGACAACTTTTCCCATTTTTTTATACAAAGTTGTCATTTGACCAAGATATTTATCTCACCCAGCATGGGTATATGTAAAAAGACACCCCAAAACACATTCCTCAACTTCTCCTGAGTACGGGGATACCAGATGTGTGACACTTTTTTGCAGCCTAGGTGGGCAAAGGGGCCCATATTCCAAAGAGCACCTTTCGGATTTCACTCCTCATTTTTTCCTGAATTTGATTTCAAACTCCTTACCACACATTTGGGCCCCTAGAATACCAGGGCAGTATAACTACCCCACAAGTGACCCCATTTTGGAAAGAAGACACCCCAAGGTATTCCGTGAGGGGCATGGCGAGTTCCTAGAATTTTTTTATTTTTTGTCACAAGTTAGTGGAAAATGATGATTTTTTTTTTTTTTTTTTTTTTCAAACAAAGTCTCATATTCCACAAACTTGTGACAAAAAATAAAAACTTCCATGAACTCACTATGCCCATCAGCGAATACCTTGGGGTCTCTTCTTTCCAAAATGGGGTCACTTGTGGGGTAGTTATACTGCCCTGGCATTCTAGGGGCCCAAATGTGTGGTAAGTAGGTAAATGACCTGTGAAATCCGAAAGGTGCTCTTTGGAATGTGGGCCCCTTTGCCCACCTAGGCTGCAAAAAAGTGTCACACATCTGGTATCTCTGTATTCAGGAGAAGTTGAGGAATGTGTTTTGGGGTGTCTTTTTACATATACCCATGCTGGGTGAGATAAATATCTTGGTCAAATGCCAACTTTGTATAAAAAAATGGGAAAAGTTGTCTTTTGCCAAGATATTTCTCTCACCCAGCATGGGTATATGTAAAATGACACCCCAAAACACATTCCCCAACTTCTCCCGATTACGGAGATACCAGATGTGTGACACTTTTTTGCAGCCGAGGTGGGCAAAGGGGCCCATATTCAAAAGAGCACCTTTCGGATTTCACAGGTCATTTTTTACAGAATTTGATTTCAAACTCCTTACCACACATTTGGGCCCCTAGAATGCCAGGGCAGTATAACTACCCCACAAGTGACCCCATTTTGGAAAGAAGAGACCCCAAGGTATTCGCTGATGGGCATAGTGAGTTCATGGAAGTTTTTATTTTTTGTCACAAGTTAGTGGAATATGAGACTTTGTATGAAAAAAAAAAAAATAAGCATTTTCCACTAACTTGTGACAAAAAATAAAAAATTCTAGGAACTCGCCATGCCCCTCACGGAATACCTTGGGGTGTCTTCTTTCCAAAATGGGGTCACTTGTGGGGTAGTTATACTGCCCTGGCATTTTCCAGGGGCCCTAATGTGTGGTAAGTAGGTAAATGACCTGTGAAATCCTAAAGGTGCTCTTTGGAATATGGGCCCCTTTGCCCACCTAGGCTGCAAAAAAGTGTCACACATGTGGTATCGCCGTATTCAGGAGAAGTTGGGGAATGTGTTTTGGGGTGTCATTTTACATATACCCATGCTGGGTGAGAGAAATATCTTGGCAAAAGACAACTTTTCCCATTTTTTTATACAAAGTTGGCATTTGACCAAGATATTTCTCTCACCCAGCATGGGTATATGTAAAATGACACCCCAAAACACATTCCCCAACCTCTCCTGAGTACGGCGATACCAGATGTGTGACACTTTTTTGCAGCCTAGATGCGCAAAGGTGCCCAAATTCCTTTTAGGAGGGCATTTTTAGACATTTGGATACCAGACTTCTTCTCACGCTTTGGGGCCCCTAGAATGCCAGGGCAGTATAAATACCCCACATGTGACCCCATTTTGGAAAGAAGACACCCCAAGGTATTCAATGAGGGGCATGGCGAGTTCATAGAAATTTTTTTTTTTTGGCACAAGTTAGCGGAAATTGATATTTTTAATTTTTTTCTCACAAAGTCTCCCGTTCCGCTAACTTGGGACAAAAATTTCAATCTTTCATGGACTCAATATGCCCCTCACGGAATACCTGGGGGTGTCTTCTTTCCGAAATGGGGTCACATGTGGGGTATTTATACTGCCCTGGCATTCTAGGGGCCCTAAAGCGTGAGAAGAAGTCTGGAATATAAATGTCTAAAAAATTTTACGCATTTGGATTCCGTGAGGGGTATGGTGAGTTCATGTGAGATTTTATTTTTTGACACAAGTTAGTGGAATATGAGACTTTGTAAGAAAAAAAAAAAAAAAATTCCGCTAACTTGGGCCAAAAAAATATCTGAATGGAGCCTTACAGAGGGGTGATCAATGACAGGGGGGGTGATCAATGACAGGGGTGGTGATCAATGACAGGGGGGTGATCAATGACAGGGGGGGTGATCAATGACAGGGGGGGTGATCAATGACAGGGGGGGTGATCAATGACAGGGGGGGTGATCAATGACAGGGGTGGTGATCAATGACAGGGGGGTGATCAATGACAGGGGGGTGATCAATGACAGGGGGGTGATCAGGGAGTCTATATGGGGTGATCACCACAGTCATTGATCATGCCCCTGTAAGGCTTCATTCAGACGTCCGGATGCGTTTTGCGGATCCGATCCATGTATCAGTGCATCCGTAAAAATCATGCGGACATCTGAATGGAGCTTTACAGGGGGGTGATCAATGACAGGGGGGTGATCACCACAGTCATTGATCATGCCCCTGTAAGGCTTCATTCAGACGACCGGATGCGTTTTGCGGATCCGATCCATGTATCAGTGCATCCGTAAAAATCATGCGGACATCTGAATGGAGCTTTACAGGGGGGTGATCAGGGAGTCTATATGGGGTGATCACCACAGTCATTGATCATGCCCCTGTAAGGCTTCATTCAGACGTCCGGATGCGTTTTGCGGATCCGATCCATCTATCAGTGCATCCGTAAAAATCATGCGGACATCTGAATGGAGCTTTACAGGGGGGTAATCAATGACAGGGGGGTGATCACCACAGTCATTGATCATGCCCCTGTAAGGCTTCATTCAGACGACCGGATGCGTTTTGCGGATCCGATCCATGTATCAGTGCATCCGTAAAAATCATGCGGACATCTGAATGGAGCTTTACAGGGGGGTAATCAATGACAGGGGGGTGATCAGGGAGTCTATATGGGGTGATCACCACAGTCATTGATCACGCCCCTGTAAGGCTTCATTCAGACGTCCGGATGCGTTTTGCGGATCCGATCCATCTATCAGTGGATCCGTAAAAATCATGCGGACGTCTGAATGGAGCTTTACAGGGGGGTAATCAATGACAGGGGGGTAATCAATGACAGGGGGGTGATCAGGGAGTCTATATGGGGTGATCACCACAGTCATTGATCACGCCCCTGTAAGGCTTCATTCAGACGTCCGGATGCGTTTTGCGGATCCGATCCATCTATCAGTGGATCCGTAAAAATCATGCGGACGTCTGAATGGAGCTTTACAGGGGGTTGATCAATGACAGGGGGGTAATCAATGACAGGGTTGTGATCAGGGAGTATATATGGGGTGATCAGGGGTGATTAGGGGTGATCAGGGGTTAATAAGTGACGGGGGGGGGGTGTAGTGTAGTGTAGTGGTGCTTGGTGCTACTTTACTGAGCTACCTGTGTCCTCTGGTGGTCGATCCAAACAAAGGGGACCACCAGAGGACCAGGTAGCAGGTATATTAGACGCTGTTATCAAAACAGCGTCTAATATACCTGTTAGGGGTTAAAAAAAACACATCTCCAGCCTGCCAGCGAACGATCGCCGCTGGCAGGCTGGAGATCAACTCTCTTACCTTCCGTTCCTGTGAGCGCGCGCGCCTGTGTGCGCGCGTTCACAGGAAGTCTCGCGTCTCGCGAGATGACGCGTATATGCGTGACTGTGCGCAGCGCTGCCACCTCCGGAACGCGATCCTGCGTTAGGCGGTCCGGAGGTGGTTAATATCCCACTTCATTTCAGAAGTCCTATTTGCTGAGGTGCATGAATTGGTGACCTGTGCAGCTCTGTACAGGGTCCTGCAGTGAAGACCGGTGTAGTTGTACCATTAGCCACCACCGGATTTCTCTCCCAAAGCTCAAAGGGGCCGTCTCACTTCAGCAAATGACATTTATCATGTAGACAAAGTTAAAGGGGTTGTTTGCTTTTTTTGTAATATTTATATCTGTATCGGGGAGGAGGGGGTCTGACTTCCAGCACCCCAGCCGTGCTGATCAGCAGTTTTGAAGAGAAAGTGGCACTCGTGCAAGCGCAGCCTTTCCTTCATTGTTCACCTGCTCGTCATCACAACCACAGCACTGGGCAGATGTAATTACATCTCAGCCGTCCCATTCACGTCAGTGGGACAGCTCCTTCCTACTCACTTGAAATTGTTGTAATGACACCTGCTCACCGCAGTGGTTGCGATAGCGATCAGGTAAGCAGTGAAGAGAATGCAGCGCTCGTACGAACTCTGCTACGTACAGCTGATTGTCGGGGTTGCCAGAAGTTGGCCCCCCACCGATCTGGTATTAATGACCAATCCTTTAATACAAGACACTTACTAATGTATTGTGATTGCCCATATAGATTTTTCTTTCCCGTCACATTATGCACTGCTCGTATCCAGGGATTTCGACCACCCTTCAATCCATCAGCAGTGGCCGTGCTTGCACACTTTTTCCTAATTGTCTACTTGAGAAATGCCAGTTGCTGAAATGAGACAACCCCTTTGAAAGGTAGCCCAAAGCTGCATTTTAAATTAGTATAGAAGGCCGAAAAAAGACATTTGTCCGTCCAGTCCGGCCTGTTATCCTGCAAGTTCATCCAGAGGAAGGCAAAAAAAAAAAACAACTCCAATCAGGCAATCTGAATAACTCCCTGGATCAATGACCCCTCTCTAGTAGCCATAGCCTGTAATATTATTACACTCCAGAAATACATCCAGGCCCCTCTTGAATTCCTTTATTGTACTCGCCATCACCTTCTCCTCAGGCAGAGAGTTCCATAGTCTCACTGCTCTTACCGTAAAGAATCCTCTTCTATGTTTGTGTACAAACCTTCTTTCCTCCAGACGCAGAGGATGTCCCCTCGTCACAGTCGCAGTTCTGGGGATAAATAGATGATGGGAGAGATCTCTGTACTGACCCCTGATATATTTATACATAGTAATTAGATCTCCCCTCAGTCGTCTTTTTTCTAAAGTGAATAACCCTAATGTTGATAATCTTTCAGGGTACTGTAGTTGCCCCATTCCAGTTATTACTTTAGTTGCCCTCCTCTGGACCCTCCCCAGCTCTGCTATGTCTGCCCGGTTTAAGGGAGCCCAGAACTGTACACAGTACTCCATGTGTGGTCTGACTAGTGATTTGTAAAGTGGTAGGACTATGTTCTTATCATGGGCATCTATGCCCCTTTTGATGCAACCCATTATCTTATTGGCCTTGGCAGCAGCTGCCTGACACTGTTTTTTGCAGCTTAGTTTGCTGTTTATTAACCCTTTCACGACTGCAATCTGTATATATACGTGATAGCTGCACATGCCCCGTGCAGCTACCACGTATATACACGTTCTGGCAGCTCTTTAATCCAAGCGCTGCAAAGCGCTTGGATTTAAGCTTCTGCCCCTGTCCTGCTGCTGTCACGGACAGCATACAGTGCGGTAATGCCGGCAAGGGGCCAATCAGAGTGGCCCCTTGCCGGCAATCGATCCGATTGGTTAGTCTGTGCAGACTAACCAATCGGATCGCGGCAGTGTTAAAATGCCGGTTTCAGGCTCTGATCTGCGCTCTGCAGATCACAGCCTGAAATCGGTAATGTGTCCTGAAGCCCCCTCTGTGCCCCCTCCTTGTTCATGTCCTGCCCCCGATGCGGTCCTGCCCCCGATGCGGTCCGCCCCCTCCTGCACCGATCTGTGCCTCCTTCGTGTCGATCATCTTATCCTGCCCCCCCGAAGCGGTCCGCCCCCTCCTGCCCCGATCTGTAAGTAAAATGCTGCCCCCCCTCCCCCGTTTCCAGCGGTGCCCCCTGCCCCCGATGCGGTCCCCCTTGTGTGTGTGTGTGTGTGATGGCGGCGGCTCCATTCCTGAGCCGCCGCCATCAGCAGCGTGTGTCAGCTCTATGCTGACACTGCTGTAACCCCATAGATGCCGCAGTAGCGGCATCCATGGGGGTAATAGAGGGAGGGGGCCCCCTCTCTCTCAACCATCAGGGCTGCTGCGATCGCAGCGCCCGATGGTTGCCATGGCAACCGGACGCTTTGCAAAGGCGTCCGGTTGCCATGGTATAGGCGTCCAGTGCTGCCACCTACAGGCATCTGATTGTATTATACTTTGCAATGCAAGAGCATTGCAAAGTATAGTACAACCATCAGCCCCACTGGATCTTCAAGATCCAAAAGGGAACTGATAAAAAAAAATGTGAAAATAATAAAAGTAAAAATAAATAAATAAAAATGTAAAAAATAAATTTCCTTTTCCTATAAAAAAAAAACAAACAAACAGAAAACCACACATATTAGGTGTCACCGTGTCCGTAACGACCATTTCTATAAATATATCACATCATCAACCCCGTCCAATAAACACCATAAAAAATAAAAAATAAAAACGGTGTAAAAAAAATAAGCCATTTTTGTCACTTTACATCACAAAAAGTGCAACACCAAGCGATCAAAAAAGGCAAATATACCCCAAAATAGTACCAATCAAACCGTTACCTCATCCCGCAAAAAATGAGCCCATATTTAAGACAATCGCCCAAAAAATAAATAAGCTATGGCTCTCAGACTATGGAGACACTAAAACATCATTTTTTTTTGGTTTCAGAAATGCTATTATTGTGTAAAACTTAAATAAATAAGAAAAAGTATACATATTAGGTATTGCCACATCCGTAACGATCTGCTCTATAAAACTGTCACATGACCTAACCCCTCAGATGAACGCTGTAAAAAAAAACAAAAAAAACCTGTTCCAAAACAGCCAATTTTTTGGCCACCTTGTCCCATAAAGTGTAATAATGAATGATCAAAAAATCCTATGTACCCAAAAATGGTACCAATAAAAACCTCAACTCTTTCTGCAAAAAATGAGCCCCTGCACAAGACGATCGATAGAAAAATAAAAAACATATGGCGTTCAGAAAACCAATCCAGCAAAATCTGCCTTCCAAAAACCTTGCGGCGCTCCTTCCATTCTGCGCCCTGCCGTGCGCCCTTACATCAGTTTACGACCACATGTGGGGTGTTTCTGTAAACCGCAGAATCAGAGTAATAAATATTGAGTTTTGTTTGGCTGTTAACCCTTAATGTGTTAATGAAAAAAATGTAATAAAATAGAAAATCTGCTAAAAAAGTGAAATTTAGAAATTTCATCTCCATTTTCCTTTAATTCTTGTGGAACACCTAAAGGGTTAATAATGTTTGTAAAATTGGTTTTGAATACCTTGAGGGGTGTAGTTTCTCCAATGGGGTCATTTATGGGGTTATCCACTATGTAGGCCCCACAAAGTGACTTCAGACCTGAACTAGTTCTTAAAAAGTGGGTTTTGGAAATTTTCTTAAAAATTTTAAGAATTGCTTCTAAACTTCTAAGCCTTCTAACGTCCTAAAAAAATAAAATAACATTTCCAAAATGATGCCAACATAAAGTAGACATATGGGGAATGTTATGTAATAAATATTTTATGAGGTATCACTTTCTGTTTTAGAAGCAGAGAAATTGAAATTTAGAAAATTGCAAATTTTTAAATTTTTTGGGTAAATTTGGGATTTTTTTTTAAAAAAAGGAGATATATATTGACTCAAATTTATGACTGTCATGAAGTACAATGTGTCACGAGAAAACAATCTCAGAATGGCGTGGATAAGTAAAAGTGTTCCAAAGCTATTACCACTTAAAGTGACGCATGTCAGATTTGTAAATTTTGACCTGGACACTGGGGCATCAATGACCTTTGGTCATGAAAGGGTTAAAATTCCTAGATCCTTTTCCATGTCAGTGTTACCCAGTGTTTTATCATTTAGTATGTACGGGTGACTTGTAAAGTTATGTACATGGGAAGGAATAATACATTTGTCAGTGTTAAACCTCATCTGCCACTTATCTGCCCAAGCCTCCAGTCTATCCAGATCCCTCTGTAGTAGTATACTGTCCTCATCAGTGTTAATTACTTTACACAGTTTAGTGTCATCTGCGAAAATTTATATTTTACTATGCAAGCCTTCTACAAGATTATTAATAAATATATTGAAGAGAATAGGGCCCAATACTGACCCCCGAGGTACCCCACTAGTGACAGTGACCCAATCTGAGTGTGTACCGTTAATAACCACCCTCTGTTTTCTATCATTGAGCCAGTTACTTACCCATATACAGACGTTTTCTCCCAGTCCGAGCATTCTCATTTTATATACTAACCTTTTATGTGGTACAGTGTCAAATGCTTTGGAGAAGTCCAGATATACGACATCCATTGATTCGCCGCTGTCAAGTCTAGAACTTACCTCCTCATAGAAACGGATTAAATTAGTTTGACATGACTGATCTCTCATGAAGCCATGCTAATAGGCCATCATTATTGAATCGACGGGGGTCCGACACCCCACACCTCCACCAATTTGCTGTTCTGCAGTAGCTCTGGAGAAAGAACTATACAGCTCCATCTGTGGCTTGCTGCAGCACTGCTCCCATTCATTTCAGGGGGACCACTCTGCAATAACCAGCTCCATTCTCTGCACACAATGGACAGAGATGTGTAGTTCTGTCTCCAGAGCTCCTGCAGAACAGCTGAGGCCGGGGGTTCAGAGTGTCGGACCCTCGCTGATCAGATCTTGCCGGACTATCGTGAGGATAGGTGATCAATATCAAAGGAACAGCAAACCGCTTTAGTGCTCTCGCATACACACTTACTGTATATGCCACTGGTCAAGTAGGGATGAAGTGGATATGTCATAGTTTTTGGGTGAGTTGGATCCAGACAAGGTCCTCTTGACAACACTGCATCAGACAGGTTCTTAGGGGGCTACTGCTTTTTGGGAAGTGCTTCCTATTGAAACGCTCATCCTTTTAAACTAGATTATAATGCAGAGTTGTGTAGATCTTTCTGTGTGGTTGGGGATTTTATGTGAAGTATAAAAAAATGTATGACTAAAGATCTGAGGTAGGTTCCCAATCCACTGGTGGTTGAGCTTTGCCTTGTTACACAGCATTGCTCTGCAGCAGTCTTGAGCTCTGTTCTTGCCTGTCTTCTGAGCTCATGTGATTTGACATCCGCCATCAGACGGTTCCTCTTCCACGGACAGTTTCATTTTCTTTGGCTGCCTGCTTAAACATCTAAATTGGTATTTGGAGATCTCTTGATCCGTGGAGACTGCACAGCTCATTTAACTATCCGAGCACAGTGAGGCGGTCAGTGAAGAGTGTGATGATTCCTCCCCTGTGTTTGCTGGATAGCAGGGACTCGTGGAAGAGCAAAAAGGTCTTCTCCAGTTAGTCAGGCCACATGTATCGGGGTAGATGTTTCTGACTGATATTCTAAGTGTCCTCTTCCTAGATATGTTAGGCCAGAAGATGATGCATGTGTGTATATATGGACTTCTTCTGATCACCCAGTCTGTCCGTCAAGGAGCATGGTGATGTTGGTGCACACTGGGCAACCACACAATGCCTGGTGAGTATCCTAGTAATAGAACAGGACACATGCGCCATATTCTTCAGCCTCTCCAACTGTACAGCCTAGCGTGCACATACATATCTGTCAAATTGGTTGAGGTTGGAGGGATACCTCCTACTTAGTCAGTCCCAGTAACCGCCAAGTAATGTCTGCATGCCACAGAAGTGTATTCTTGCTCTCCATGCAGGTGCCTATAGGTTTGAGTTCACCTGTTTTGAGATGCCTCCCATGGAGATCCAACACATTGCCTTTGTCCATGTGGGGAGACGCTAAACTTTTGTAAAACGAGCGGCCAGAGACCCTGTGCTTGGCTTTCCTGAGTGTGTGGAGTATAGAACCCATTTATAATTTCTATGAATCCATATGCCACATGCTCTGACAGCTGAGCAGAACTGATGGAAGCTCAGGGCAGCATTCTGGCCCTTCATTTTACAAACCCTTTAAAGGGAGTGGTCAGGTTTACAAGATTTGCTTTCTTCTAAAGGCAGTGCCACGCCGGTCTACAGGCTATATCTAGTATTGCATCTCTGCCCCCGTTCACTTCCGAGGAACTGTGCTGCTATAGCCTCATTCACATGTCAGTGTTCGGTCAGTGATTTCAATCAGTGATTGTGAGCCATAACCAGGATTGGAGCCCCCACAGACATAAGGTGTAAGGGAAAGATCTGCATCTGTTCTGTGTTTAGAGCCACATCTGGTTTTGGCTCAAAATCACTGATGGAAAACACTGACCGAACACTGACGTGTGAATGAGGCCTATACCAGACATAACCCATGGATTGTTTCTGGAAGCAGGCAGCCCTGTTTTTCTAAATCTGGACAACCCCTTTAATCTAGTGTTAACCAGTAGTTTGTTTGGAGGACAGAAGAAAGTGTGGAAGCTTGATAGTAGGACATATCAAGGCTTAGCAGCATTTTACCTTTTGGACTTTTGCGGAATTTTGATAGGGTGATGTTAATATGAGTTTTCTATTAGACCGCCTGATATTCGGGCAGGACAAGCTCTGATGGACGATTATCACGTCCATCGTTTGGACTGGCCTAGTACACAGGATGATGCCAATGAATGGGGAAGGAATGATCGCTGCCACAGTGGTTTCTACCTCATTCAGTTCGGCTGATTATTGGCAGTACATCCCTGATTAGGTGGGGGATCATGCATTTTTCATCCTGATGAAAGATCAGCCAACAAATGTTTGTTCATATGGGGCAATTATTGGGATTGAACATTCCTGTGAACTTTTGTTCATGATGATGGGCCCAAAAATTGTTTGGTTTGATGGGGTCCTAAGGTATTTCCGGTCCGTGTCCAATCCACATTTTTGGCGTATTGCAGGCAGACCCATTCATTTCTATGAGCAAAAAGTGCAGACAGCACATGGTTATCATCCATACACTGTCCGCATCCGAGTGGCCGTGCTACAGATAATAGAAAGTATCCTATTGTCCGTTTTGCGGACAAGAATATTAATTTTGACAATGGACCCCATGAAAAGTGTGGCATGCACATGACCGGTATCTGCATTTTGTGGATTCAGTCATGTGAACGTAGCCAAAGGTAGAAGGATCAGTAGTATGGATTCATGACCTGCTATGATTTTGGTCATCCCCCAACTGTGACCTTGATGCAGTGGCCATGTACTGTAGCGATAGCCATGTGGTTTAGAATACAAGTTCCTTGTAGGCCTCTATACCACTCCATGTGCTCAGAAAATTGCTTTATAGCAGGTCTAAGTTATTTTCCTTTTTAAAAGTCTGTCTTCTCTCATCAGTTGTAGACCCTTGATGTTCCTTCAGCTGCCGTTATAATTCTCAAGAACTTCTCTATGCGTCTCCCAAGACCTGTCTACGTAATGAGAACAAATAGCTGATGTTTAGGAAGTTAACACGGTCATGATGGCGCTGGTTTTCATAGATTAAATTCTTTCTTTCTTTGATCTCTGCACCACTGCAGTGCCTACTAGGTAATGTCCTCTAGGAGCTCATTGGTTAAATCTTTCATCTGCCCGTACACTGGTTTGTTAAAGCAATTAGCTACTGAAAACTCATTAAGTACAGTGAAGCCGCCAGCAATTAGTACTTCGGTGCACTAGCGCATTCTTAATAAACCCACAGGAGCTCATCTCCAGAGATGTAACACAAACGATAGAGCGGAGGAACTCATTTATACCACTCACGCATTCAATCAATAAACCACTGGTGGAAAATCAAGACAGGGCTCTGGATCAATGCTGTCTTTATAATCCCCAATCCCTCCTGTATAGCCGGGCCTTGCATACATACCATATATACCGGTTTACAAGCAGTCCTAAAATCTACACCTCAAATACGGTCCAAGGCCCTGAAGGGCAGTGTTATCACTATGAAGGCCCTTTTACACTGCTTTGGATCAGGACAGTTACCGGGCATGACCCTTGTATGAACGCTTGTTCCTGCCCCATCTAAAGGTTCCGCTCATCACCAATCACCCTGTGGATGTGCAGATGACAGGTAAGGAAACTGTATGGGGAGGAACAATCGGAATCGCCTCGATCACTCCAGAGAGGGAAGGAATATCCCTAGGAATGTTCACTCCCAATTATTGCCCTCTTTCTTGGGTCACCTATAAAAGGGGCGCCTTTTTGAGCGAACCAAAATGCATTATTTGTCCCAACTTGGACTAATTTTTGTTAATTTACACACAAAACATCATTTTTTAATTAGGAGCATATTTTTCCAAATGAGTCCAGTGTCTAGAGATTGCTGTTACGTACTGTATTTATGCTGCCCCCTGGGTGATCTTTCGCTTCAGCCTCCGAATCGGTCTCCACCTAATGTGACCAGGTCTGTGGTCACACATGCTCAGTCCCACCGCTATTACTTGATTAGTACAAGCCATTGAGAACTGGCCCACATTAGGGGAGCGTACTAAAAAGGAATCCAAAGAAAAACATGGGGCATCATAATCTGTATATACCGGCATAATGTAATGTGTTATTGCGGTTGTTCGTCCTCCGTACAGTTTCATTCGGCCCATTTAATGTTGATTAGTGCTGGTTATGGCCTCCGATCTGGCTGTCTCCCCGAAACTGGTCTCTGGATGACATCTGTAAGTTTTGGGTTGCAATGTATATAAAATATGAACATGGCTCTAAATGTGACCCTATTCTTTATACTGTGAAACCTTAAAGGGAATCTGGCACCACATACCTGTAACTAGAACCAGATGCTCGCTCATCATCATAATATAATTGCTCTTTTACACATCCTTATCCGTGACCTTATTTCTGTGCAATAAGGCTTTTAATTTTATGCAAATTAGCCGCATTGGTGCAACGGGGGCATTGTCGTAGCTTTGCTCGTTTTCTTGCTGACCATGCCCCTGCTGCTTTGACTGACAGGGCCAGGCAGTGTAGATGTAGTCACGCGTGGCTCTGAAATCTCTCTCCGCTCATGTGCAGTACATGGCTGGAGGTTGGCAGGCAGATAAGATCCAGACAAAAGACTGGTTGTCAGCATATAAGGGGTTAAAAGGAGCCTGTTCGGAACATCATGCCGGATGAACTGCGGGCAGTATGTAAAGATATACCGTACTTTAAAAACCATCCAGGAATGGGGAGCAGAGTCATGGGGGCAGCCCTCCACCCCCTCTGCACTCTGACTCTGCTTGATATGTCTTTTCCTATTTGGGTATAAGGAGAGACCTGTCAATCAAATTGAGCTGGGCGAGGAGAGGTAGCCAGGAGGCCAGCCCCATGATTCTTCTCCCCATTCCAGACTCCTCTCTCAACTAGGACCCAGATCTATGCCACAATTCTGTCTAAAAAGTGGCACAATCTGGCGCATCTATGGTTTCTAGATGAGGGGTGGGGCGTAGTGGAGCAGGGCGGGGCTTCACAGGAACGGTATGGAGCCTAAGATGATGCGCCTTGCTCCAAAAATTGCCCCACAATTCAGTCGTAAAATTTTGTCACAAAGTAAGAAGACCACTATAAGGTATAGAGTCAGAGATGAGTGCCTGTCCCTGCACCAGATCCATCATCCAGCCTGAGCCCCTGTGATAAATCTGGTGCCGGACTAGACCGCCTGGCTAAGCGCACACTATCTTTACCATCAGTAAATCTTGTCTTGTGTTTTCTCTGTAATCTCACAGCGTTTCACAGGAAAACCTAGTTGTTTGGTGTTTTATGCTCGAGGCATGAAGCTGCTGACAGGTTCCCTTTTAAATTCGTTATCGTTGAAGAGCAGTTGGCCTTTCTTTAAACGATTGTAATAATTCCCATAAAAAGCATATTCATATTACTCCTTTAGACCAACACACGACAGTAAGGGATTTTTTTTTTTTTTTTTTACATTTTACAACAGTTCATTTATTTATATATATATTTTTTTAATACTTTGTCATTTGGAGTTGATTTCTAATGGGTACCGATATGTTATTGATATTATATTAAAGGGCAGCTGTCAGCAGATTTGTATCTATGGCACTGGCTGACCCGTTACATGTGCGCTTGGCAGCTGAAGTTACTAGTGTTGGTCCCATGTTCACATGTGCCCAAATTGCTGAGAAAAGTGATGTATTAATATATGCAAATGAGCCTCTAGGAGCAACGGGGGCGTTGCCGTTACACCTAGAGGCTCTGTTCTTTCTTTTACTGCTTTGTCCTCTCCACTTTGACAGGGCCGGGTATGATGATGTTTTCACTGCTCGGCCCTGTCAATCAAAGTAGAGAGGGTGCAGCAAGTTACAGAGAGAGCTGATCCTCTAGGTGTAATGGTAACGCCCCCGTTGCTCCTAGAGGCTCATTAACATGTATAAAGACTTAATTTTTCTCAGCAATGCGGGCACATATAAACATGGGACCAACACTAGTACCTTCAGCTGCCAAGGGCACATGTAACAGGTCTGCCAGTGTCATAGCTACAAATCTGCTGACAGATGCCCTTTAATATTATACTAGTGAGAACTTCTTGTGCAGTTGGGGGTTTTGCATGCTGATTGTATAACCCCCCCCCCCCTTATTACCCTGCCTGCCGTCCACAGCATCTCGCCGGTTGCTCTCCTGTGCTTGTGCTTCCTGACTAGCAAGTCCTATTATTTATTATCAGGAAACCAGCGCTGACACTCCGCTCGCGAGGGACGCAGACACGTGGAACTGTAAGCAAGCTAAGCGGCAGAAGAAAGACACCAAGCAGCTAATCACAGACTTGGGTAAGTTACTGTGATGGATTGCGGAGTCAGTGTTTTTAATAGGTTTAAGTGTTTTTTCTTGTATTTCTCAGCAGTCTTAATGGGGTTCCTTCCATATCTTAAATTTGCTGCCACTGTGTGAACATATGTAAGCATTAGCAGCAGAAATGGGGATCTGGATGAGGGGACAGTCAGGCAAGCAAGGGGCATCGGATCAAGAACGAGCTTACCTCCATAATGTCATTGCAACCGGTCACCCCACAAGCCATAGCTTATCTCACTTCTCCCCCTGTTTTGTGGCAGCTCTTAAAGGGAACAAGTTGCATTGAACTTGGTCTTTCAGTGGCAGGCCACGTGTTGGAGAGCAGGAGGAGCTGAGCAGATTGATATAACAGGCACGCAATCACCAAGGAATGTATCCAGGACAGATATATATCAAGAACAGATATTTATTGTATCCACATATGTATAAACAAAATCAAGACCATAAACAAATTAAATAAAAAGTACTAAAATCTTGTAAAACCCAGGTGATATCGTGTCCACCTGTCTGGCCCAGTAGAAACAGTGGTGGGCTGTGGATGTAAATTCTGAGACAGACAGGGATACACACTATATCAAATGTGTACAATATAATAGAGTCCACAGAGAGGATCCCCTCTTACTGCATGTTCCCATCTATTATAAATGCATATAAAGGTGAATGTCCTTTTTTGTGAAAAAAAGAATCAATATTCAATAATTGCAATTGCCGCACAGAAATTGCCATTATAGAATATTGATTCTTTTTTTTCCACAGAAAAGGAGATTCACCTTTATATGCATTTATAGAAGATAGGAACATGCAGTAAGAGGGGATCCTCTCTGTGGACTCTATTATATTGTACACATTTGATATAGTGTGTATCCCTGTCTGTCTCAGAATTTACATCCACAGCCCACCACTGTTTCTACTGGGCCAGACAGGTGGGCACGATATCACCTGGGTAGGGTTTTACAAGATTTTATTACTATTTTTTTACTATTTTTAGTACTTTTTATTCAATTTGTTTGTGGTCTAGATTTTGTTTATACATAAGTGGATACCATAAATATCTGTCCTGGATACATTCCTTGGTGATTGAGTGCCTGTTAATATATCTACATTCACAGAGGGAAGGCTGTCAATCACTGATGGGACCTCCTTCTGGACTTCAAAGCCCAGAATGAGCAGAGATTGAGTGAAATACAAGTTTTACTGAATCTTTTCCAATAAAACTATATATCCGTCTGCTCAGCTCCTCCTGCTCTATAACATACTGCCTGCAGACTGTACTGTATTTTCATGGTGACATGTCTCATTATTTTTTGACGGGACCATCTTTCATTTTATATATATATATATATATTTTTTTCAAATGGATCCATAGGTTTTCAATGGGGCATCTGTCACGGGTTGAAGTCCATCAGTATCAAATTGACGGTGGTCCAACACCCTTCACCCCCTTATCAGCTGTTCTGCAGTAGCTCTGGCGCCAACACTGCACATATTTGTCCATTGGAGGACATTTACCAAAGCTTTTACACCACCAATTGTGACCTAAAAAAATCTGAGGTTATGGCACAGTCCATATTTGCGCCACAATTTGAAACTTTTTAAGCTTCTCAACACTTTTCTGAAGTGATGAGAAAATGACTGGGCTTAGCGGGAGGGGCGTGTCCTAGCGCGGCCTGCCGGACTTACTATAATTTGGTGCAAGCTATAGCTCAAGACTACTCCAGCTCCTAACTGGCATAGACATGAGTTTCTGGCACACGGAGTGCCACAGATGCTCCTAATCTATTAAGTGACATCTGCCTCTTAATTAGACGCATCTTACTAGGCGCCAGTCTTCAGAAATCTCCCCCCATGGTGTTGTGGACAGAGCTGGTTACTGCACTGTGTAGTCGCTGCATTGAAACTACTCCCGAACAGCGGCCATGATTCTTCGACCTTCTAGTCACTTCCGATACGGCATAAATCATGTGTCAGCAGTTGCCGCGTATCCACAAACTCTTTACTACAGCTCATGATTTGATACGAAAACTACTGGCACATGATTTCCAATAAAAGCACGCCCGCCAATCAGCTGTTTGGGAGTAGATGCAGCAAGTACACAGTTGTGGCACAGAAAGTGTTACTACGGTCCAGACCCTTATGGCATTGGTTCTGGTAGGAGCACTTAATATTCACAACACATATTTGCTTTTCAATCCCGCGACATAATTAATGTGCAGTTGGTTTTAGCCAGTATGGTAATTGCTGATTTTAAATTTGTTTGTTTTAGTGTCTGACTCCTCCGAAGATGATTTATTCAAGAGAGCAGGCAGCTTGGGGTAAGCAGAGGCAAGAACTTGTGACTACGAAAACCCAAAAAGTGGCTTATTAACGCCACCGCTTCTCCGTATCTGCCCTGGCGTTACATGTGTTGTGAGGTCTAGCAGCTTTCCTCGCCGACTTGAGACCATTTATTGCGCCCCCTTATCTTGCAGCGCTCAGAGTGGCCGCCCATTGCCGTCTTCAAAGTCATCTCCTACTGTAAAACTTTCACCGGTTTTACTGCTCTGTTCCGTTCTGCCTCGGTGCTTTGGGGGGATTGTGTTTCCCTGCGCTATTATGAACTCATAAACTTGGTTTTAGTATGCCAAGGTCCTTCAGGAGTCATGAGTTTTTATCATGGGCTTTAAATCACACCCCAGCATCCCAGGCCCGCATTTTATGAAACGGCAGAGGCCGCGCAAAAAAAAAAAAAAAAAAGTTCTGAGTGTCATTGGTCATTAGTCTTCTACGGAGAGAGAGAGGATCTTTTCTGATAGCAAAGATATAAATCGGGAATAAGAGTTTGTATTGCCCGCTCCATAAATCATTAACCATTTACCCCAGCTACATGAATCACTGACATGCCAGTCAATATAAAAGTCAAGGGTGGCGGTATCACCTGTGTTTTTTCCTTTAATACAAAGAAGCCAGTGCCATTTTTCTGAGTTTATTGTAGAATTTTATTGCATGTCAAACAATGTAAAGCAATGCAAGTAAGGTTCACTGTACCAGCCTGCAGATATGGACAGGAAGATCCGTGATGATATTGAGGACGGCATGGGAGAAAATGAAAGTTCTCCACCTGGGTCCAGTGGCAGATACAATCACGTATTGAAACAGCAGCACATGAGTAGTCTGAAAATGTCATTGAAAAACTCCTAAAACAAGTTACTCCTGGGCACAGACGGATTTGCCAGAAGGCTCTTTAGGTCTGGGGAAGGCAATATTTTCTTATGAATACACAGAATAATATTAATGTCTGTGTTGTGTATTTATTGTATTTTTTCACTTTTTAAAATGCACCCAGGTTTTAGGTTCAAACAAAAAAAACAAAACGTTACTAATGCTTCGGATGGTGCTGCTACTCTGCACATCCAGTCGCGCTTCCTGTTCTTCTCGGGACCTGCGCTGGAGTGTGATATGACGTCGCACAGTGTCAGGTCATAGTGCGCACTACATCCTGATGTGGCACGAAGTCAGCACCCGTTTCCACAGCCTTCGCTAGCAGCGCTTAACTCACAGCTCCCCACGCCTACTGCATACTAGTGAGCGCTTTTATAATATGAAGTGAATACTAGTGATTGCTTCTAAGACACACTGCCATTTGCCTGCCCCCCCCCCCCCAAGTTGGGGGGGGGGGGGGAAAGTGTGTCTTATAAAGTGAAAAAATACGATATATCTAACTTAGGTACTTTCTTTGTATTAATTAGCACTTACAGTAAGTACAGTTATTCACAAGCATAATACAGGTGCATTTCTACACATATGCCCCGTTAATTGCTCTCATATGAAATCTGTCTTATATGTATACGAGAGGAGGATACCCACTGAGAGACAAGAAGGCAACCTCAAAGTATGCTATGTAAACTCTAACTGATGAGAAGTCTACTGCCCATCCTAGCATTTTTATTTTTTTTTTACATTGTTACCTTACCAGCAATATTCTAGCGGCATAATTTGTTTAATCCCTGCTGGTTTATGTCCATACATTTTGAACCCTATCATTATGAGCATCTGTACCATTTGATCCCTAGTCAGACAAGCAGTCCAGAGCCTGCTGTCCCATGTAGACAGAGTTTCACTCTTCCTTGTGTCGCTAACATCCTAATAACTTCAGGATCAGCATCTATCAAATCCATTTGGTGACCCTCAGACACCTCCCTTCTTCACCAACCTTTTTCCATTGTATGCTGCTGAAGACATCATTACTGCCTTTTATAAGGGACCAGGAGTGCAGTAATATAGTAGGTCCCTATGAGTCCCTACAATGGTTAGCTCACACTGCTTGTTGGTTGTTATCATTGAGTGCCTTGTGCAGAATCTCCAGTGTATTTCTTTGAGATGCAGCTTTACACATGAATACATCTTCTAATCACAAGCAGGAGGCAGGGAAGACAGGCTGAAGCTGCATCTCAGAGAAATGCACTTGATTCTCAGCACACTATACTCACAAAAAAATTGAGAACGTGTCAGGGGAGTGTTATGACTCTTATCATCCTTGTCTTTACACAGATATCTCCTGCTTGGAATTGTTGGGTTTCTCTCTCTGTTCTGACAAGCAGGAGAGCAGTGTAAAACAGCATCTCACATCTCATGTGAATACACGGAAGACTATCCAGTATGAGTTAGGGGAGAGCCAAAGGACTGCAACATCACTGAGCCTTACCATTGTTCTTACTGGACAGAACAAGTGCAGTGTGATACCATGTAATAGTGAAACATAATGGAAGATGTAGGCTGCATTAGGGGAGTTGCATCAGAGGGGAAGGAGGAACCAAGATGGTGGATGGCTCATATAGACACATCAACTAAAACCACTGTAAAGAAGAGCTTCTAAAGTGTTGTAGCGCTCCTTTTAAGAATTGCACTCCAAATGCCTAATATTGGATAACATTTTAACTGCTGGGCCTCCTGTAATGTCTATAGAGTACTCATACTCTGTTTATTAAGGAGCCCCTTGTTATTTGCAGTCCCACTTTAAAATGGTCACTAGCTATGCACAAAACTTTTGATATTTCATGGAGACGTATCAAAAGTTTAGATCAGTGGAGGTCTGAGCGCAGAGACCCCCCACCGATTTCTAGAACGAGGGGAGCGAAGCCTGCGTATCACACTTACTATTCTCGCTGCTGAATATGGGATTGAGACGGACCCATAGACTTGTATGGAGTCCTTCTCGGGCAGCGAGGAGTTAGAGCATGCTAGTCACATCAATCTGTCACCTCATTCTAGGGATTGTGGGGCTTTCAGCGTTCAGACCCCTACTGATGTAAACTTTTGGTATGGCTCTATGACCTATCAAAAGTTTTGTGAACAGGTAGTGACCCTTTAAATTATTCCTTGAAGGTATTCTTATAAACATATTGGCATCATCTGTTTTTTGGTAGAAGTGTTGCTGGTGAACCAAACATGTCATGTGAGCCCCTAGTATCCCTGGATTCTGAGAAAAAAGAAGACTCCCTGATGGCCAATGAAGCAACTGATCAGGTTCCTTCTAAGCTGGAGTCAGAAGATGTGGCAGCATCAGATCTAGGTACGTCGTGGTGTTTTTATTAAGTTTTCCAGTCTTAAATTTATGTTAAATATGCTTTATGAGCCTCGGTAGCAGGTTCTGTATCTTTTTGACGGTAAAAATTGTGATGTATAAGCCACTATTTTTTTATGATACCTCGTCGGAAACTGATGGACATTGAGGTCCTTTTGGATGCCAGGTGTGTGAGCAGAACCTGGCACAGCAATGTCTTTTGCGTCTTTTTTTTTTCTTCTTGTGTTACGTTTTTGAATACCTCCCCGGTTCCACCTTAGATCCTAGCATTATACGTAACCTGGAATTGATGTACTTGGCTAATTTTAGTAAACTTTTTCAGAAGTTTCACAAATGGTGACCATTTTTAGAAGTGGGGAGTGGGATTCTGTAGCCTTTTCATTCTTTTCAGTGGAGAACGTTTCGAGATCCCCTGAATGATGCAGCGGAATGTAAGGCGACAGTCACTTTGAAAGTAAAGAAATCTTTATTAGCCTTAAAGTGGCAAATGGCATCCATATGTCATTTTCCCGTGAACAGCCCGGCGAGGTGTTAAGACGGGAAATGATGTCGTTCTATGAACCCAAATGAAATTGTACTTTGCGGTGAACTGTTTCCCATTTTTATTCCTTAATCCCCTTCATTATGTCTAAAGTGATGTCAACTCCATAATTATGTTTTCATACATAATGAAACATCACAATATTAGAAACATTCTTAACAAGGATGTCGGTTTTATCGAGGATTTCAGCAAAAATTAAATATCGCTTGCTCTTTCCCCTCTGATTTATTGCGTCTCAGAACGCCTCATCGGGATTAAAGCACTATAAGATATGATTGCCTGCACATAATTCAGTCTGCCGCCTCACGGCTCAGCTAAAGCTAACTTTGAACGCAGTGTTGCGATTGATATATTTTTTCACATCATGCATTTTTTCCCCCCGCTTTTTAATTAAAGAACCGGTTGAAATACGGCTGAGGGACCCATTGAAAGTTGCTTTTATATTACTAATGCAACAAAATTGTGTGAAAAAATATAAAGATTTTTATTTTAATTTTTCTTCCAGTAATAATGAAACATTCGATATTTCTCTTCTGCGTGTGATAAATACGGCTGTTCTGATAAAACCTAGAATATATGGGGCCACTTTTTAAAGGGGCTGTCTGGTTTAGACAACTCATTCACCGCAACATTTGTTTCTAGAATTGCAAAGGACAGCAGCATAATTAATAGAAATCCAGGGGACGCGTGCCTGGGGCATATGCGAATAGCTCTGAAATAACCTTCCAAGTGACCAAAAATGATGTCTGCGCATTGGGTTAGATTTATTGATACTGGTGGTGCCACCAGTATATCTTCCTTGTGTGGTCCAAGCTGGCACACACTGTATTGGTGAATCTGCTTGGGGCTAAAAAGGGGTTGTCTCACTTCAGCAACTGGCGTTTATCATGTAGAGGAAGTTAATACAAGACACTTACTAATGTACTGTGATTGTCCATATTGCCTATTTTGCTGGTTTTTTTTTCATTTTTACATCACATTATACACTGCTCGTTTCCATGGTTACGACCACCCTGCAATCCATCAGTGGTGGCCGTGCTTGCACACTATAGGAAAAAGTGTAGGCCCTTCTGGTGACCGGAACCATGGGAGCACACATAGGTTTGTGCTTTTTCCTATAGTGTGCAAGCATGGCCACCGCTGCTGGATTGCAGGGTGGTCCTAACCATGGAAACAAGCATTGCATAATGTGATGGAAAAATAAATCCAACCAGCAAAGGATGCAATATGGACAATCACAATACATTAGTAAGTGTCTTGTATTAAGGGTACTTTCACACTAGCGTTTTTTCTTTTCCGGCACTGAGTTTCGTCATAGGGGCTCAATACCGGAAAAGAACTGATCAGTTTCATCCCCATGCATTCTAAATGGAGAGAAATCCGTTCAGAATGCATCAGAATGTCTTCAGTTCAGTCACTGAACGGCGTTTCAGCATGCTTTCCGAATCAGTTGCCGGAATGCTGGATCCGTTATTAATTTACATTGAAATGTATTAGTGCCGGATCCGACATTAAAAATACCTCAATGCTGGATCCGTCCTTCCGGTCTGTGCATGCGCAGACCTTTAAAAATGTGAGAAAAACAAACATGGAAACGGATCAGTTTGTCCGTATGACAAACGGAGAGATTGATCCGCATCCGGATCCGTCTACAAATGCTGTCTGTTTGCATGCAGATTGCCGGATCACTCTGCCGCAAGTGTTAAAGTAGCCTAACTTTCTCTACATCAGCGGTCAGCAACCTTCGGCACTCCAGCTGCTGTGAAACTACAATTCCCAGCATGCTCCATTCATTTCTCTGGGCGTTTGAAGAAGAACAGAATAAGTATGCATGCTGGGAGTTGTAGTTTCACAACACCTGGAGTGCCGGAGGTTGCCTACCCCTGCTCTACATGATAAATGCCATTTACTGAAGTGATGCAACCCATTTCAGCTAGTCGTACACTTCAGATAGCCGTTGGCCGAATGCTTGTTCAGCTGATGGCGATCCCTGCTGACCCTCCCATACACGTGCATGCTTGGTTGGTTTTCTCAATAGAGAAAGGATAGTAAGCCGCTGCCAGACACCTTTGGCGGTGGCTTAAATGGGTTGTCAAGCCTAGGAGCCAACAATCCCAATGGTGGTAATCAAAAATAAAAGCACAGTGTTGAGAAACAACCGGAGCAGGGACACATGCCAGGTCTGAGATCAATAACAGTGACTTCATCAGGCCGTCAGACAAATGAACATCTTCTACCAACCAACATATGGGTCACTATTATTGATCTCTTACCTGGCAAGCGCCCCTGCTCCAGTTGTTTCTCAACACCATGCTCAAATATCTGTATGGAAGATTCTACTAACTGTTCCAGGGCCGGCACCTCGCTTCTCGGTCTACTGCACCGCAGGCACTTTTCTACTGTACTCTGGTGATTTTGCTCTATTGGAGGGTTTTTTCTCTTCCTACAGACAATTTAAAAAAGGTCCCTTTTCCTGTGCCATTGGCCTGTTCCCGGCTGCTTCCAGTCCCCACCGGAGCAGAAGTGATTTTGTCTCATGACCGCTGTGGCCGATGGCTGGCCTCAGCAGTCACATATGCTGTGGCTTCATTGATCACGATACAAAGATACTTTGGGTCTGGTGGGGCGTGTTTTTTATTTTGGCACAGTTTAACACCAATGAGGCTGTCTGCTTCTTGACCGGACAACCTATTTAACTCTCTTGAAAGCAAAGGATCAGGCAAATTCAACATAACTGATCTTTCTTTCCCTTACATATGCGGATGAGAGCGGATTCAGCCCTTAAATTTTTATTTTTATTTTTTAAACTAATGAACGAGTCAAACACAGTGAACTTTCAACCTTTTTTCTACATGCAAATTTGTCAGAAAAAGTAGAAAGGGGGCTAAAAAATTTGATCCAGATGGCATATTTTTAACGTATTTTTATTTAACTGGTGTAAATTTACATTATAAACTCAATGGGGCAGATTTATCATACAGCGTTTACTATAAGCTATTGTTCACCTTGACAGCACTTAAATGTGTTTAGTCATACTAGTGCTTGCATTTGGGTATGCTAGGACATGAATTTCTGTCTAATTTACATTGCTAATATATTTTTTGGTGTGTTTTTTTTTTTTTTGTAGCTGAATATGGATTTTCTGAAAGAGACCTTGAGAGCCTTAGAAGCAATTTATTGTCCATAGATGGCGTCCGAACCCTTAGAGAGTCGCCCAGTGAAAAGTCTGCAGTAGTTAGAGACCCTTTATTATCTGATAAAGACTTTTGCCAAAAAGTGGCCGAACAAGGCTCACACGGAAAACTCGATGAGAATGTAGGAAGCTCAAAACTCACAGAGCACAATGCCAGAATGCAGATACAAAGGCAACCGTCCAGTGAAAGTCAGACTTTGAAAATTGCAATTGATTTTCAATATGATCGAGAAGACTCTACCCCTGAAAACATGGGTAGCACTCAGGGTAGTCCAAGGGATGCCTCATGTGCAGTGTCCAGAGAAAGGGTTAAGAAAAGTATTAAAAAAGTCAATGAGTGGCTACTGAAGACAGATGATCTTTTGTATAATTCAAGGGATGTTGAGTTGCTAACTGATGTCTCTCAGATTGAAGATCTGGATGCTTCTGACAAAGCTTCCAATGTGTCTGATGAGACAGAAATTATGGCTGTGTCTCATCGTCATGTTGTGGCGGATGCTGTTGAAAAGAGTATGGTTCGTGCTGAGGATAGGATATTTGGTCGAGTTTACAAACGAGAGAAAAAGCCAAGCCTAGTAGGTAAAGTGACATGCGTTGCTGATGTCCACGTAGATGGCGTTGGGGGGTCCTTAAAAGTAAATGAGGTTCCCAAAATTGCCACTTTAAAGCCAAAAAGGAGTGCTGGTCTTCTGCCTGAAGATTTTATCAAGAGAGTTGAAGAAAAGGAAGGGAATGGCGATAGTATTGTCAGTGGGGCAGTGGTTGTGGACGATTTTGGGTTGGATGTGGAAATCAGTCAGCTGAAAGCCTCAAATGCCTTATTGGATGCTGATAAAATAGAGGAGATAGGTCAAGATTTGGAAACCTTTTCGGATGCTCAGTCAAATAAACCAAAGAAGCAGAAGAAGCTCTTGAAAAGGAAGTCTGAGAAGACCAAACGCACGCAGACTCTCCATTTGACTAAAGGAACAGATCTAGACTCATGCCAACAGCAAAGTCCTCATTTATCTGAAGTAAAAATTGACAGCTATCCAAGTAGCACTGAACTGGGGCATGAAGTTAACCAGAAAAACGTTAGGCGGAGTAAAAGACTTAATTTGTTCAAAGAAAATGATTTTCCCTTCTGTTCAAATCAGATGGTGGCAGTTATGAATATTAACGACAATAGTGCTGAGGGGCCGCTTATCCAAAATCCTCCAGACAACATGCCTACCCTGGTCAACTGTGAAGAGCCATGTTTAGATTCTGCTGTGTTAGAAGACCCAGGACCCCAAATGAATGGCAAGTCACCAGATGCAGTCCAAAATGTGACCATTGTAGTAAATGGAAGTTCACACATGATGTGCGATGCTCCTCATGTGGCAAGAGAGATGTGCAATGGATCCTCTCCAATACCAGAGCAGGATGCAGAACCTGTGGTAAACGCAGTGGAAATGGAAGACTCTGACCTTGACACACAACTCCTGTTAAAGACATTCAAAAGTGCCAAAAGGATGTCCTTCAAACTAGATCCAGTTACTGAAACTGCTAATAATGAGAATTGTGACTTAATGGACATCTGTGAAATTAACACCAGCTTAACAAATAAACAACAGGGTAAAAATGAAAAGGGCAAATCTGAGGAAAGCCAATGTAATGGTCAAGAAATCCAGCCTGAGCACTCAAGAAAGCTGAGATCTAAAAAAAAATCCAGATTATCTTCTAAACACAATGGGATGAGTTCAGCTGAGAACACAGAAAGCGTAATCGTACTTACGACTAAGACTATAAAAGCAGATGACAAGTTAAGTGGTGGTAATGACGTGGAGCCCCTTGAAAACTGTAATCCTGGTAAAAATGCTGCTGTAAGTAAGATTAAGGGATCGCCGTTGCTTTTAGAAACCGAAACGATCTCTCTGTACCCTATAGTTACTCATCAAAATTCTGCTGCAGCCAAGCGAGGAGACACTAGAAGTAGGACCGCTCAAGGAGAAAATGAGCAAGCAAAGAACGATTGTTATCAGAACTGCAGTTTTGATGAAGAGCAGGCAAATCAAATTACTTCTTCTAATAGTTCTCAGGGGTCGTGGACAGGGAAACTACTAGGCCATGCAGTGTCTCATAATGGAAGTCCTGAAGTTGACTCAGAGACGCCTGATGGATTGTTGGGTAGCGTTGACAGACTTCAAAAAGATACAAGTTACTTTGCTGTAGCTGAAAAGTCATTTGTCTTTGGAGCCGACAAGAAGTCACAATTGCTTGACCGCCCTGTGTCTCCTGTCATCCAGTCACAAGTTGTAAAAAGTCGAAAACGTAGAGTGCAAAAATTAGAATCTTCCGAAGAAGAGTCTAGTGGAGATGAGGAGTTGCCTTGTTTTAACAGATTATTTGGCAACGCCTCCACTGTTGCTGACCCGAAAAATACATCTGCCAGTTCCTCACCCAAGCAGCAAGGTGGCGGTGTCCTGGCAATGTTTAGTAGCTGCAGCACTAGTAGCAAAACTCAGACTAGCTTCCATCTCCCACGTAACGCTTTGGTATGTAGTCAGGAATCTCAGTGTTCTGTGAATTTGTTCTCTTCTCAGTCAAACACATCTGATCACTCTATGAATGGAGCCACCGGTACACACAACCAGCATATGACTCAGGAGAGTAGTCCAAAAAGAGCAAGGGTGGAAGTGTATGGTAATGAGGACAAAATGACGAACGTGGAGAATGAGGGAGAAGAAATGACTATTGTGGAGAATGATTGTGAAGACCCATGCCAAGAAGCTAATTTAGGTATGAGCCAGATTTCTTGTATAGTTTGAACTTTTAGTCTTGTGCTTCTGACTACACAGTTTCCATAAATCACTGCGAAAGGTGCACCACAATGATATGCAACTGACAACACTGGCTAATCCCTCAGGCTGATGTTAGGAACTGAGACTTTAGCCAATGTATTCCTGTCAGGAACACATCGGAGCCCTTTTGCACCACCCTCAAGGTATCTCAGCGTGGCATGGGTTCCTACCACTAGACTACCTACGGTGTGTGAACACGGTCTGAGAGGTGCTAAGATACAACTTACAGCCAAGCTCCCACATACCTCCATAGTGAAATCACTCAGGTAGTGGGAGTGTCTTAGCACCTCTCAGTCAGTGTTCACACACCGTACGTAGTCTAGTGGTAGGAACCCATACCACACTGAGATACCTTGACGGTGGTGCAAAAGGGCTCCGTTGTGTTCCTGACAGGAATACATCAGCTAAAGTCTCAGTTCCTAACATCAGCTTGAGGGATTAGCCAGTGTTGTCAGTTGCATATCATTGTGGTGCACCTTTCGCAGTGATTTATGTATTTTTATATTTTCATCCACATATTATCCCATCATTGGGATGCATGTGGTCCGCTGCCGACATCCTCCATTGCATGCGTTTTTTGCTGGGGATTGCTGTTAGCAGCGGATCACATGCGGAGGAATTGCTCCCCCGGTTATAAACACGCCACAGTGTTTGGGGTTTTTGAACATTTCCTCCCATTTAGGCCACTTTAGTTTAGTTATTTTATTACAGTTTCCAGTCTTGAATTGTTGTTTTAAATTGGTAGAAGCTGCGAAACTTTGAAATGTGTTAGTGTCCTTTTACACGGCCAGACACACTGCCCAGTAACGATTGGCGATAATATCTTGATCACCGATCATGACCTGGAACTATGGGGGCCGAATGATTGGAAATACAATCGTCTGACCTCATACAGTTTCCATTTGTCACCAGCATATCTTATGTTGAAACAGGGTGTTGTGCTACCAACAAACCAGCATTTTTAATGCTGATTAAAACATGCAATTACAGGACAAATGAGCGCTATTTGCAAGGTCATCAAGATGTTTTCTCTATGCAGTGATATGGCTAATGTTCTTGCATGATCATCAGCCTGTGTAAAAGGGCCCTAATTAAGAAAGTGTGAAAGAGCCCTTATCTGGTATGGAATTGTCTTCTCAGGTGACGTCTCTGGATGCGATAGCGAGGCCAGTCACACGGGGGACTCTTCTGGGCTGTCTTCTCAGTGTGAAGTCCTCAATACACAGGTATGTAAAACCTCAAAACCCATTAGCCTCCATAGAATGAGCCCAAAAATAGCCTTGTTCTCAGATGCAGCTTGTGTATTATACTATTACGTTATGATGTGTTACACTGCAGTCATGCAGTCGTCACAGTGCTCCACATGGTGGCAGTGTTGTCTCACCTGATCCGTCCGATCATTGCTGAATCCCAGCCGCACGTTCTATCGGTCTATGCTCTGTCATTGTCGTAAATACATTCTGTCCTTTTTTCAGAAACCTTTTTTGACGCGGTAAATTATGTGCGTTCAGTAGAGTATGTTGGAGTGCAATTTGTAAACTTTTGTTGATGCTTTAAAGCCATTTTCTGGAGAGCTTTATTTACAATGCACAAATGAGTCTTCTGCAAGGTCCATGCAATTTGTAGATGAAATGAGACCGATGAAAACGGCAAGCCTTCCGCGTTTCTAAGATTGAGGAAAAACAAATCTACTTATTGTTGTATTGTGTTTATTGTATTGTTTGGTTGTCTTCATAATTGCACCATCTGCATGAGACACGCACTCTCCATCCTACATTTTTAAATAGCCTATTGTTTTCAACAGGCCCTCAACTTGAAAGCAAGACTTCATTTTTAGGCCTCATGCACACGGCCGTTGTTTTGGTCCGCATCCGAGCCACAGTTTTCTCGTGCATGGCATTGGGGGACACAGCACCATGGGTATATGTCCAACTACCACTAGGAGGCACTAGACACAAAAAGTGTTGGCTCCTCCCCGTTGGGCTATACCCTCTCCACAGGCACAAGGCTATTCAGTTTTTGTCTAGTGTCCGTAGGAGGCAGACCTGTCCTGCTTTTTTGCAGGTCCTGCTGTTTATTTTTTATTTTATTTTTTATTCTTTTTTTCTCTCTTCTGCAGGTCTCGGTGATCTCCACCGTTATACCTGCTGCAGGCTGGGGCTCCATCGTGTTCCACTTTAGTTGCCCCCCCTGCGGGCGCGTACTTCTGTACCATCGCCGGTCACCCAGTCCCCACAGACTGCATCCGCAGTGGCTTGCCGGCATTCCCACGGTTCCCGTGTTGAGTCTGCCGAAGGGGTGACCCTGCGGCGCCCGAAGACATCAGATGGTGAGTATAGTGAGTATACTCCCCTGTCCCTGCCCCAGGGTTAGGTTCCCTCCTGTGGCCAGGGGGGTGGGATCCACCTTAGCTGGGGGTCCTGAGAAGCTTCCATCTTCCTCCACCTTTCTCTTCCCCCTTGGTTGGTTTTTCTCTCCTCCCTGGCCACACAGTCCAGGCGTCGCTTCTTCTGGGCCTTCCCCGCTACTTTAGTCCCCGGTTTTTGCAGGGACTAGGCCTCATCTTCCATGGCCCGTTCCCGGCTCCCAGGTGCTCTGTTTGCCCTGTTCCGCCCACCCCCAGGCGTCGCTCCCCCCCCCCCCACCCTCCTCACCTAGTTTTGTGGGTCCGGAGGCCCCTCGGTCGGCCGCGATTCGTCCCGCCCCCCTCGCTCCATTCCCGGCCGCCTCATAAATCGAGGCCCCGGCTTTTGGGCCTGCTAGGCCGCGATCTTCCCGGCCCCTCCTTCTTGCTTCCCGGGCTTTTCAGACCCCGCCCGGCCCTCGGGAGGGGCTATCTCTCTCCTCCCTTTACTGGATCTAACGTGGGTTATCTATCCAGTGGATAGATCCTCAGTTTAAAAGAACTACAGACCCCCTTTAGGTCATTGTCCTATGTACTGTGTGAAGGCAGCTAATGCTGTACATAGGGATCACTCAAGTCGTTCCCCCCCCCCCACCCCTCCTCAATTGCTTCATTTCTCCTGCAGCCTCTATAGCTGCTGCAGCACCTCTTTGGGGAACATGGCATCCGGGTCCAGATATGACAGCCTCTGCTGGCTGCTCTATGAGGGTCTCCTCTCCCAGCCTCTCCTCGGATCGCCACGTCTTTTCACGTGCGTCCGCTGTCTACGAAGGCTGCCATGCGGTCGGCCTGTCCCTGCTTGTGTGAAGTACCTCTTTCCAGACCCCATTGTGTCCCCTGACCAAATCCTTTTGGGTAGGTCCCTTCTGAATGGTCTCCCTCTTTGT
This sequence comes from Bufo bufo, assembly GCF_905171765.1. Classification (NCBI taxonomy): domain Eukaryota; kingdom Metazoa; phylum Chordata; class Amphibia; order Anura; family Bufonidae; genus Bufo; species Bufo bufo. The sequence continues at coordinate 317,393,598 of NC_053394.1, forward strand.
CAAAGCCATGGGAACCTTGTCCGACTCTCCCAATCCCTGGCGGAGTCGCTGGACCGCTATCTATCCAATTGCGGCCACCTATGCCCTCCCAGGGTCCTCCCTGCAGATGAGGCATGCTCAGATACCGGGTCCGGCAAGGGGTAGCTCACAGTACAACCTCGGGTGGTCTCAACAGGATTCCACCCCTCCTCGGCATCCTCGGGTCCTCCCCAGGACAGGCCTGAGGCTGGTGACGAATCCTTTCCCGTCACCCCATCCGTTGCCTCGGGGGACACCTCTGCACCGTTTCCCTCGGAACAGAGCATCAGGCGGTCTTCCTCCATACAGAAGCCTCTGGGAGGTCAAGACTAACGTGCACGGAGGAACCTCTCCTACCCAGGGTTGGTATCCCCTCTAGTGGATTTTCGGATGGCGCTCCCCTGACTGCACAGGTATTCAACCGCACAGGTAAGGCAGCCGTCCCCGTGTTTAGCATAATGAGTCACCTACTTGGTGTCTCTGGTACGTACGCCTTCTCCTTAACAGGGGGGTACCTGCACCACTGCCATAGGCTGTACCTGACAAGCCTTCCTGGTTCCCCTATACCAGGGGCTATGCTCTACACATTTGAGAGTGTTTCCACCGGGTCCCCATCCTGGTGCTGGTGTTCGTCACTCTACCTCATAACGGGGGTCCCTGTTCTTGGCAAGCGCCTCCTGTTGGTTGGTAAGGAAAAGCAATTATATATGTCTGTTTCCATCCGCCTTGCTCCTTTTCATAGGTAGAGTACCTACACCTACTCCAGATGCTGAAGCCATTACTCCTGGCTGGCTCTATGGTGTTCCATGCGGCACTATTTCTCCCTTCCGGGCGAGATACACAGGCCGCCTTCAATTGCCTTGGCAATTGCACCTGTCTGTTCCCAGCCACTGTGCTCCTTTCTTAGGTAGAGTACCTACACCATCTCCTGATGCTGTAGCCGATACATCTGGCTGGCGCTATGGTGTTCCATGCGGCACTATTTCTCCCTTCTGGGCGGGATATACAGGCCTCCTTCAATTGCCATTGCAATTGCTCCTGTCTGTCCCCAGACTTTTTTGCTCCCTTTCTTAGGTAGAGTACCTACACCATCTCCGATGCTGTAGCCAATACCCCTGGCGGGCTCTATTGTGTTCTATGCGGCAACATTTCTCCCTACGGGCGAGATATAGAGGCCACTTTCAATTGCCGTAGAATTGCCTCTGTCTGGTTCTAGTCGGCACCAAGCTGCCACCTCGGTCCCTTCATAGGTAGAGTACCTACACCATCTCCTGATGCTGTAGCTGTTGCTCCTGTGTGGCTTTATGGTGTACCATGTGGCATTTTCTCTCCCTTACCGGACGAGATATTGAGGCCTCCTCCAATTGCCGTGGTCATTGCACCTACCTCATCATAGTGTGCACCAAACGGCCATCTTACTCCCTTCATAGGTAGAGTTCCTGCACCGTCTCTGATGCTGCAGCCGTTACACCTGTCTGGCTCTATGGTGTACTATGCGGCCCTGTTTCCCTTTTTTTCAGGCGAAATAGAGGGCCTCCTTCAGTTGCCATTTCACCTACCTGATTGTAGTGTGCACCTGTCTTGTTCTTTGTGGTACCGTGCGGCCCTATTTTCCCCTTCCCGGGCGGAATATAGGTACCATTGCTAACGCGGTAGCCGTTGCACCTCTCTGGTTCTAGGGTGCACCATGTGGCCACATTGCTCCGATCTTAAAGGTAGTACCTCTACCATCTCCAGATGCTGTACCCATTACACCTTTCTGGTCGTTTTCTGCACTACGCAGCCATATTTCTACTTTACAGGTTGAGTACCTGTACCCTCCAAATGCAGTAGCATTCCCAGATTCTGTGGCTATGTTTCCACTCTCCTTAGACATGCAGCCACTTTCCCTATATTTTAAGCGTGCGGTTGTATTACTCAAGGTGCTGGGCGCTATGGTGCAATCTGTGGCCCATACAGTTTCTGTATTACAGGGTGCTTTCTGCCCCCAGGTTCTAATCTGTGCTGCGGATGTTGGTTTCACCCTTTTGGTTCTTCCATACATCTCCACTCCGTTTCTGTCGTACTCAATGGTCTCCTTGTACTTCTCAGGGCACTGTCTACAACAGGCCATCCTGGTTCTGCATGTGCATGGTTTCCATATCTGGCAGGGGTGGGCCAGCCCAACCCCCACCTTGTCGGTCTAGTGCTACTTATTGTAGCTCCAGTATATGGCTGATCTGTTCTGATCTGGCGGGTGGTCCACATTCAACCATGCTCCCTACACCATGGCCAGGTGGTTGTTGGCCTTTGTGCTAGGGTTGCTCTTGCCATCTCTATAAGGTACTACGGTTTGCTGCGCTTCGCGTTACCCCATGTTATAGAGGAGTACTCGCGTTGTTTCCTATTACAGAGTGGCCCATTCCTGGTGGAGTACAGGGATCTCCACTGGATCTTCTACCTTGTTGGGGCACGTAGCTGGTGTGCATCGGCCGCTGCAGCAGTTTTCGGTCATCGCTGGATGTCCTCCGCCACACGGAATCATTCTGGGGTCATCAGCATTTTTCATCGCTGGACGTCCTCCCTGACGGGTCAGGGACAGGACCACTGAGCGCCACACACCTGCCTGGCAGGTAATTTTTCAGCTGGTTGCTCTGGCATCGGACAGGGTCCCGTAGTTCCTTCTGGGTCCAGGTGTTCTCTGTATTCCCTTATATTCTCTGCTTAGTTGTACTTCATGACAGAGGGGCAGTCCCCTTGGACCTTGCCGTCGTTTGCACCTGTCAGGTACTTTCTCCCCCCTGGGAGTTTTCAGTACGCCGGTCGCGGCTGGTTTCTACATTTCTGTGTAGTCTCACCCGGCTTTTTCATGGCGACTTCTGCATTCCTTATGCATATGGATGTCTGTCAATTTAGTGGTACATCCCGAGCTGCTGTACTTGTCCTCTCTGGGACAATGTATACAGTTTGCTAGTCACTGTTCTTGGAACGGGTAGTTGTCCATGGCCAATGTCCCTTCCCCTATGGTAGTTTCATCTCTCCTTTCCTGGATATTCTGGCTTGCGTTGTCTTCTGGTGGTTCAGCTCCTGGTTCCTTGTGAGCCCATCCGGGGTACTCCTTCTGGAGTCCCTGGTCCCCGTTTATTTGACCACTCAGGTTCTGCATGGCAATCGTTTTTTTGGGGGGATCGGGGCCTGGGTTTATTGTTCCCTTTATGGGTTCCAATAGCCTTGTGGTCTTCTTGGGATTCGTGTCTCTTTTCCCATCCTCCCACGTCAAGTACCTGGTATTGAGTGGTTTAGCACAACGGTTTGCAATTCCGCCGTATGGTCTCCTTCGGGAGGGACCTCCTCCTGTTGTAGAACCTTTCCTCCTTCGGCGGTTGGAGTACTCTCCTTCTACTTCCATGTCTTTCAGTCCAGTGTGTCCTGCTGAGATTTCCTGGGCCTGTATCTGGTTCCTTTTTTCCCCTGATGCTTCACATGCCCAGAGTTTCCTCTGGTCTTACGCTTCACAGTGATATCTTGTTTTCCGAGGCTCGGGCCTCATCTCCTGTTTTTGGGACGCAGGTCTTACTCTTTTTTCCTGGCTTTTACCTACAACCCCCTCCTTCTCCAAGGGTTGGCGGTTTCCTCTAGCAGCCTTGGGTTTTCGCCTTTTAAATAGGGCGCATAACTTCATCATCTGCCTTGTGGTGAGGGGAGACCTGCTCCCTTCACATGTGAGCCTTGCTATGGCTTCCCTCACTCGTTTGGCTTCCAGTACTTCCTTGTTTCCTTTCTCCCCTGGCCTGTCAGGGGTTGACCACAGGTTTTTTCGCTCTTTGGGTCTGAGACAATTTAGAGCGTTAGGTAGTCCCAACACGCGGTGCTGTCCTAATTTTTTCTCCAGCCCTTGGCTGAGCTCGGTGTTCCCTTTTGCCGCCTTCTTGCATTTGGGATTTTCTTCCAGGCATTTTTCCTGGGCTGCTGACAGTCTTCTCTGATTCTTCCTTGAGGCTTCTTCCTTGTTATGGAACCTCTTGCCCATTCCGTGTTTTCTACTGTTGGGTCACATGGTTCTCCTGCACCTGTATACCCAACCGGTGGCATGGCTGTTCTTTTCCCACCCTCGGGGACTGCTTTGGGACGTCCCATGGTGCTGTGTCCCCCAATGCCATGCACGAGAAAATTGGATTTTTTGTACTCACCGTAAAATCCTTTTCTCGTAGTAGGCATTGGGGGACACAGATCCCACCCTATGTTTTTACTTCCGATTTTCCGGGCTGGTCTCTTGATCTTTCCCGGTACGGGAGTTGTTGGTTCCTTGCTTTTTTTCTCTCTCCTACTGCTTTTTGTACAAACTGAATAGCCTTGTGCCTGTGGAGAGGGTATAGCCCAACGGGGAGGAGCCAACACTTTTTGTGTCTAGTGCCTCCTAGTGGTAGTTGGACATATACCCATGGTGCTGTGTCCCCCAATGCCTACTACGAGAAAAGGATTTTACGGTGAGTACAAAAAATCCAATTTTTGCAGCTTGGATGCGGACCCATTCACTTCAATGGGGCTGCAAAAGATGCGGATAGCACTCCGTGTGCTGTCCGCATCCATTGCTCCGTTCCGTGGTCCACAAAAAAAATATAACCTGTCCGCATTTTGCGGACAAGAATAGGCAGTTATATTAATGGCTGTCCGTGCCGTTCCGCAAATTGCGGAACGCACTTGGACGCCATCCGTGTTTTGCAGATCTGCGGTTTGCGGACAGCAAAACACACAACAGTTGTGTGCATGAGGCCTTAAGGAGGGTTTTCCAGTTTGCATCAACATCCTTTAAAATAACCATTTATTGCAGTAGCTGTAAATTAGCAGTGTATTTCTTTTCCCTTTTATTGCTCCCATCTCCCTTTCTGGGCTGTGGTCCCATGTCCATGTCCATGCAGCGCTTTCTTATTTTCTGTCATGTTACATCCATGGGCGAGTCAAAGCGGCAACAGGGGCAGTGATAGTGGGGAGGGTCTATGGAACTGGGTGGGAGGAGCTATAAACCAGCTGGGCGGTGCTGTAGCAGGGAAAGAAGAAGTGCATCATGGGTTTGGTTGGATACCGCAACAGGAAGTGTTACATACAAGATGGAGACAACCCAGAGGGATTAGTTTACATGGGGAAAACCGCTCAGGAGAGAATAAACTGAAGAAAAAAAAAAAAAAAACTTTGGAAGATGTACATGAGGAAAACAACTAAATCAGCAGATTTGTACCTAAGTAACTGGATGCCCTGGCATCTGTGTTGGTCCCATGTTCATATGCCCACATTGCGAGAAAAATGTTTTAATATATGCAAGTGAGCCTCTAGGAGCAACGGGGGCGTTACCATTACACCTAGTGACTCTGCTCTCTCTGCAACTGCTGCGCCCTCTACATTATGATGTTTTCACTTACCCAGCCCTGTGAATCAAAGTGGAGAGGGCGAAGCAGATGCAGAGAGAGCAGAGCCTCTAGGTGTAGCGTCCACGCCCCCGTTGCTCCTAGAGGCTCATTTGCATATATTAGAACATCATATTTCTCAACAATGTGGCCACATATGAACATGGGACCATCACAGATGCCTTCAGCGGCCAAGCACACATGGAACAGGTCAGCCCGTGTCATAGGTACAAATCTTTGGACAGATGCCCTTTAATTTTGGATTTTATTTTCTATTAGAAAGATGTCATCGCAGGCTGTAGATCATGAATGGCTATCCTGCGGCTCTCCAGCTTTTGTAAAACTACAACTCCCACCATGCTGTGCTGTAGTCTGATAGCTATAGGCAGTATGGTCATGCTGGGAGTTGTAGTTTTGCAACAGATGGAGAGCTGCAGGTTGGCCATCCCTGCTGTAGATCATTGCAAAGCCCATGTCAAGCAAATTTATTTCCAGTATTACAGACCTGCCAGTCATGGATTGTTTGTATTTCTTTTTTTTATATTGAAGTTACCGCAGTATTGGTAATCTCCGCCATTTTGAAAGAATGAATATCATGGCAGGTCATTCATACATTTTATTTTTATTTAATAAGGAAAGCTTACATAGCCGTCATAACATTGTAGTAATTAGGAGACACTACAGGAATTGTTAAGATGCTGACTTGATACTTTCATGTGTTAATCACACGATTCTGGCCTGAGAGACATCACATTTAAATATTAGGCTAAGCATTTTCAGCATACAACCTCCCATTGCTGGTTGATAACATTAGCAATCCATTTGGACACCGGTCCTGTTGAAGGCTTCATGCCCATGGCTTGTTCTAAGGGAAAACTGACTTAGTTGCCCATAGCAAGCAATCAGATTCCAGTTTAGTATTTTCCCAGGAATGAAAGGTGAAATCTGATTGGTTGCTATGGCTTTTCCTTTACACCACTTTTGATAAACGTCCCCTATAGTCGTCATATGACACCTGTAGAAGTCTGTGGAGTAATACTGTACCTATGTGTACCTTCATTTTCGCACACTTATCTCAGCTTGGTCCCCACAAGTGGCAGTCAATAAAAATGTGTACCTCAGGTTTAGGCTACTTTCACACTATCGTTCGGGGCTCCGCTTGTGAGTTCCGTTTGAAGGCTCTCACAAGCGGCCCCGAACGCATCCGTCCAGCCCTAATGCATTCTGAGTGGATGCGGATCCGCTCAGAATGCATCAGTCTGGCACCGTTTGTCCTCCGCTCCACTCAGCAGGCGGACACCTGAACGCAGCTTGCAGCGTTCGGGTGTCCGCCTGGCCGTGCGGAGGCAAACTGATCCGTCCAGACTTACAATGTAAGTCAATGGGGACGGATCCGTTTGAAGTTGACACAGTATGGCTCAATTTTCAAACAGATCCATCCCCCATTGACTTTCAATGTAAAGTCGAAACGGATCCGTTTGCATTATCATGAACCGTTTTCATGGTAATGCAAACGGATCCGTTATGAACGGATCTAAGCGTTTGCATTATAGGTGCGGATCCGTCTGTGCAGATACCAGACGGATCCGCACCTAACGCAGGTGTGAAAGTAGCCTTACCCACTTAACAGCTCCACAGGTCGGTGGGGGTGACTGTTTTAGCTTCTTATATCTCTGGATTGGTAGCAGTTAGAGATATGGGGCCTGGTCTTGTTTGAAAGAAGTCCAAGCTTTCATACAAGACCAGGATCACTTCATTAGCACAACATCAGCAGGAGATATTACAGTTAGAAATCTAGTCGGGAACAAACTCTGTCAAAGCTGTATTTACTGCCATCCTGATATCTAACAGTGATATCTTCCCACGTTTTGAATATAATGCAGTGATTCTGGTATTGTTTGAAAGCTTGAAATGGCAACTTTCAAACAAGACAAAGCCCATATCTGCCACCAATCCAGAGATATGATCAGCTAAAGCAGCTCCCCTTCCCCTGCTGCTGGAGCACTGCTGCAAAGCTGTTAGGAGGTTAAACTTCAATTTCACACAGTGTTACAGTCTGTAACACTGTCATGTGCAGACGTCTTTAAAAGGGATGACCTCTCTCAATATTGACTATTAGAGCGTATGGACATCATAGATTTGCCAATGAGATGGAGGGGAGAGCTGTCAGATGGGTTGAGACTTGGCAGCCCCTGTGAATGTGCTAAAATTGCAAATAAACAATACTCACCCCTCTTCTCCCCTGCTGCCTCCTGCTTTGTGGTCCAGTCCTCCTCGCTGCTGTTTGATGTTCTGGCATTACATCCTGAAGAAAAAAAAAGAAAAAGGGGTGCCACTCCTGTCCACTGGCTTTTTTCGGTATTGCAACTCGGCCCTGTGCATACTGTGTTATGCTGGTTGCCTGTCATCTGCGTCCACCATCTCCCCGCATCCTCCTGGTCTAGAGTCTGTGGTCTGTGTGTAATGGATGTTCCACGTAGGAAACTTTCACAGTACAGTGTTCAGATCTCCGGATATTGTGTGCACCAGTAAAAGCGCCCGCCACACGTATGTTTTCTTAGGGTTCTGTTCAATCAGTGTCCCTTTGGCCTCTGCCAGTCAGAATACCACAAAAATAATGTATGAAATGACTAAATAACTTAGTAGATGGCGCTCTTCCATATTGCAGTATGGTCACGGTCATAAACCGTGGCTTTCAATTGGGAACAATGGGAGGGGGACTGTATGGGAATGGCCTCTTAAAAAAAAAAAATAATAATAATACAACCCTGTCACCCATTGCGGCCGCTCGCAGCATGGCTTTCATTTCTTACAGGGTTCTACAATAATGAAAACTGCACTGTGATTGGTTGCTAATGGCAACACAGACCGTTGTTCTTAGACATTTTCGACAATCTGTCCCCCGGAGTTCAGTAATGCAAAGTATATTTAGTATTCTGTACAGTATATTTAAATGTAAATTGAAAACCTGTCTTCTAAACTGAACCTACCCTTTAAAGGCGACCTGTCACTGCGCCATACTCGTCGGTTATAGCACCTTTCTTACAAAAGAACAACATTCTGAAGTGCCTTTTCATAAAAGTCTACATTGTGCTGTTCCTCTGTTATTCCTCTTGAAAATGTTTAAAAGGGGTCGGCCCCCTTTTGGGGGTTTATTGGCAAACCAAACTTCCTGGACAGACCTGGAAAATGGAAGCATACTTACCTGTTTCCTGTTGCTGGGTCCCATCTCCTTCACTCCCCAGCATTGGCTGCCTTGCTTGGGTCCCCCCCCACTGTGAACATCAGATTTGACACCGCTGCATCCAATCACCGGCGGTGACCTGCTCTTCTCTCCTTTGACGCTGCGGCCGGTAATTGGCTGCAGCAGTGTCAAAGTGGATGTTGACCGGGTGGACTCAGACAGGGGAGCAGGTAAGTATGCTTGCTTTGTAGTTTTGCCCAGAAGGTGTCCTTTAATTAAATTGTCAGTTGGTGTCACCATTTCCCTTATCCGTAGGCCGTGTCTCTGACATTGCATGTCAGACTGCTTAAGGACACATCCTGTAGGTCGTCGGCTTGTTCATACATTTCTAGCAGGAACAACAGAGGGACAATTCGGAGTACTAAGAAAAGAAGCTCCACAATTGTTATTTCAGTAGGAATGCCTGTATTTGGTAAAACGGACACGTCAGCAGACATGTAAAAAATGTGATACTACCCTTGCTTGTCATACAATGTTGAGGGATCAGGTACAATAATTAAATTGGCTGTGGTCGGCCATGTTTTCGTCTCTGAGCCCCCTCCACGTACGGAGGATTCTTTACAGCTCATTGTTATTATGGCGGTAACGTATTGCAGCACTAGGTCTTAAATGATCAGCTCTGTTCCCAAAAACACGATTTAGGATGTTCAAGCAGCCATCCATCCCAGCGCCGTGAAGGGGGGGGGAAGCATTCATTTGGCTAAAAGCTTTTCTGAGATGTGTATCTGGAGTAGGTTACTGAAGTCACTTGCCATAGAGCAAATGAAATACCTGGGTAATTCCTCCCCTGTCTCGCCCAGCTCCCACCAGAAAACGCCTTAAAGATTGAGAAATCTGCAAGAACCGAGCGGCTGGCTCCGAGCAGTAAGAGCAGAAATCTCGCCGGCGGATGCCGCGGCTTACAGCGCTTTAGAGCTTTGCTTGACAGCTTTCTGGGACAAGTCTGCAGCCTAAGATTTCCCTGAAAATAATGGGAATTATCGATCCCAGCCCTGGGAGTGCGTTTGTGACCATTACAAAGCGTCCTTTCATGTAGAAATAACTCGGCTTTATTTTTCCATTAAACGAAAATCTCTAGAAACAGATTTTTTTTCGCTCTCCTTTTATGATATCTGATGAATGAACTGTCTTGAGTTTTCTTGACCTGAATCGGTTACTGCAGATGTTTTACATCTAGAGGTCTCTTGTCACAGCAACAGGCACGATATATATATGAAGTGCGGGTTTAACTTTTACTTTAAGGCTGTTAACGAACACTAGAGACAACGATCAGCCATAACATTAAAACCACCTGCCCAAGATTGTGTAGCGTTGCCTTGTGGCACCACAACAGCTCTAACCTGTCAAGGCATGGACTCTGCAAGAAGTGAGTCCTCTGTTATCTGGCACCCAAGATTGGCGCATCAGATCCTTTAGGGTAAATGCACACGTTCAGGATTGATGTGCGGAGAATCCACTTCAATTGGTGTGGATTTTTACTCTCCCTCTTGAAGTGAATGGCGAAAAATCCGGTCAGGAAAAATAAAATAAATTCCACATGGAAAAAAAATCGGTGAATTTCAAGTTATCATAGAATACAATGTGCATGACCTTCGGTGCGGATTTTCTGCTCGGAAAATACATGCACAATCCGAACCGTGTGCATCTAGCCTTAAAGGGGTTGGCAAATTTCCTTCCCTGATGACCTATCCTCAGAATAGGTCATCATTATCAGATTGGTGAGGGTCCACCGACACCCCTACCAATCAGCTGTATAAGGAGAATGCAATGCTCATACGAGCACTCCCTTCTCTTCACTGTTTATCTGCTCGTCGTCGACATCGCAGCGATGAGTAGGTGGAATTGCAGCTCCTCTGTCCCCATTTACTTCAATGGGAAGGAGCAGCTACTGTACATTCTGTCTGCTCCTTCCCATTGAAATGAATGGGGATGGAGGAGCTGTAATTACACCTGCTTGCTCCTGCGATGTTGATGGCGAGCAGGTAAACAGTGAAGAGAACACAGCGCTTGCATGAGGGCTGCGTTCTCTTCAAAAAGCTGAGGCTAGGTCATCAATATAGAAAACTGGCCAACCCATTTAAAGGGTAGGTCGTCCATATCTGATTGGCAGAGGTCCACGCTGAACAACTCGTTTAAGTCCTGTAAGCACTTCTCACAGATGGTCGATAGGGTTGAGATCTGGGGAATTTGGAGGTCAAGTCAACATCGTGAACTTTGTCATGTTCCTCAAACCATTTCTGAGCAATTCAGTTCTGATGCTTATGTGCCCAGTTTCAGTGGTAGACAGGGGTCCGCAAGGGAATACTGACCGGTTTGTGACTATACCGCCCCATACAGAGCCTTTCTGTCAGTGTCCTCATTATTATTTTTTGTCAGCAATTTGATACAAAACCTCTTCTGTGGGATCAGCCAGCTGGCCTTCTCTCCCCATGTGCATTTCTGATCGGTACTAACCACTGCAAACTGGGTACACTTTACATGACCTGTCATTTTGGAGCTGCTCTCATAAGGGTCTAAATTAAAAGGATAGAACTGGATAGTAGATGCTAATACCTAACTTTTGGGAGGTGTTTTTTGTTGGTTTTGAAGGTTGTTCCTTAAAAGCCCACTCGAGCTGTTATAAGTTAAGCTATTTTGGGGCATTATCCTAGGTTGAACATCTTCTCCCTGATTGGCTGGTGTGGTAATGTGGTCAGAGAAGATTTTTCCTTTTGGTTAAAGTATCCTCTCTTTGAGAGTCTTTGCAGTCTTATGTTGCTTGACGCGTCTCGTAACCCAAAAAAAAAAAGGATTTGGCTTTACATAGTGATCAGAGGGGCCCGACCTTTGGAACTTCTCCTAATCTGGACTCCTTCCAAGGTCGCTTTTGGCTTTTTCTATTTTCTGTTTTTCTTCTAGTCGCCCGCTGTGCGGGGATCTGCATCAGAGCTCTAGTCAGATCCATGGGCTTGTGCTTCATTTCTCTGCACAGTGGGTCGTCGGGAGCATTGAGCACTGTGTGACAACTGCAGGAATTAGCGGCTTCATTCTAAGGGTCGTTGAGGTCCCAGCACTTGGACTGGCGCTGATCAATAAGAGGAAGGCCTGTCCTAGAATATGCTACTGCTAACTATAGAGAACTTGTCTTGGATAGAAAAGCTCTGCAATGAATATTCTTACCCAAGTGTAGACCTGTAGCATTTCTCAAGGGTTCCCATGTGTGGTGTTAAATTTACCGTAGGGGCTCGTGCAGACAGTTGGGTTGACCTCTAAGTTATGGTGAACTATATTACTCCACCCATATATTTCTTTATGTCTCCTGATTTCATACAGTTTTTTTATTCATTTAGATGTTTACAGCGTGTACCTGAATATTCGCTGTCATTTTCAGTATATTTAACACTAGATAGAATGGTATAGTATAGAGACCTATGACTGGTCCGTATACTTTTCTCTACCGTGCTTTCACTTCAAACCTCTGTAGTAATTATATTCAACTTTTTTTTTTCTCCCCTACAAGAGCTGCGATATTTCCGTTTGTTGCAGAGGTAGATTAAAGTCCTAGGCTATCTTCTCTTACAGCAGCGGGAGGCCATGCGAAACAATTTAGATACACTTCAGAGGGAAATGGCTGCCCTGGAAGCGGTCTTGGAACAGCATGGTAGCCAGAGTCCTGCTTCTGGGAGGAAGCAAGCATCCACAGCGGAGCATGTCACCAAGAGACCACAGGAGGCCCAGGAGAAACAAGTAGACGATGGTAAATATGCACAGAGTCAAAGCTGCGGTTTGTGTAATGTCTCATTTGCTTACTACATCTACTCCAGCTGCAAACAGCGCCAGCATGCTGGGCAAAATTACCATGTTCTTCTGTTCTAACAGCCTGTGTCATATCAACTTAGCCAGAATGTTTTAACATGAGTGGGCATATGCGACAGCGTAAAAGTAATCAGGCTCTCGCCGTGCGTGCTATATAAAGACTCATAAATATGTGCAGACGTGTAAAACCTACGTTCAGGATGCAACTGCATGATCGAGGACCAAGGCAGGTTCTGATAGACAAGTGACAGCCTCAAGGTCGCCTTGCGGGTTTCAAGGTGCTCACGGCAGGGAATATGGATGTGTAGAATGACAAAATTGGTACCACCACTATAGGTTCTGGCACTGTAGCTGAGAACCATATGATGTTCAGTTGAAACCAGAAGTTTACATACACTATATATAGACACATATGCATGTTTTTCCTCAATATCTGACATGAAGTCAGAATAAACCTTTCCTGTTTTTGGTCAGTTAGGATTACCATAATTATTATTTTCCAAATGCCAGAATAATATGAGAGAGAGAGCGAGGGGGAGAGAGACACACAGAGAGAATTTTTAAGGCATTTTTATTACTTTCTGCAATGTCAGAAGTTTACATACACTAAGATTACTATGCCTTTAAACAATTCTGGACTGCCCATATGATGATGTCATGTGTTTGGAAGCTTCTGTTAGGTTTGCTGGCAACATCTGAGATGGGGCTCGTTCACACGAACGTGTGAAGCCTGTGCTGTGGACCGCAAATTGCGGTCAATAATGCACAGGCACCGTCCGTGGGGCGGCCACATGGGGATCGCAGACCCATTCACTTGAATGGCTCCACGATCCTTCCGTTCCATAAAAAGATAGAGCAACTTCTATCTTTTTGCACTGCGGAAGCACGGAACCCCAGAAAGCACTCCGTAGTGCTTCCGTAGTGTTCCGTTCCGCATCTCTGTATTTGCGAACTCGTTGAAATAAATGGCATCTGTGATGTGGCATGGCCACGGAACGGTTCCCGTGTATTGCGGATCCGCAATACGGCAACTGGCATCACACGTTCATGTGAACGAGCCCTTAGAGACACACCTGTGGATGTATTTAAATGCTCACCTGAAACACACTGCTTCTTTGTTTAGCATCTTGGGAAAGTCTAAAGAAATCAGCCAAGATATCAGGTAGAGAACTGTGGACTTACACAAGTCTGGCTCAACCTTGGGTGCAATTTCAAGATACCTGAAGGTGCCTCGTTCATCTGTACAAAGAATTATACACAAGTACAGACAAGATGGGAATGTCCAGCCATCATACCGCTCAGGAAGGAGACGGGTTCTGTGTCCCAGAGATGAATGTGCTTTGGTCCGACATGTGCATATCAACCCAAGAACAAAAGCAAAAGACTTTGTGAAGATGATGGCGGAGGCTGGTAAGGCTACTTTCACACTGGCGTTTTGGTTTCCGTTTGTGAGATCCGTTCAGGGCTCTCACAAGCGGCCCAAAACGGATCAGTTTTGCCCTAATGCATTCTGAATGGAAAAGGATCTGTTCTGAATGCATCAGTTTGCCTCCGTTCTGTCTCCATTGCACCCTGGAGCCGGACACCAAAACGCTGCTTGCAGCATTTTGGTCTCCGCCCAACGATGCGGAGGCAAATGGATCCGTCCTGACTCACGATGTAAGTCAATGGGGACGGATCCGTTTTCACTGACACAACAGAAAATGGATCCGTCCCCCATTGACTTTCAATGGTATTCAAGACGGATTCATTTTGGCTATGTTACAGATAATACAAACGGATCCGTTCTGAATGGATGCATGCGGTTGTATTATCTAAACGGAAGCGTTTGTGCAGATCCATGACTGATCCACACCAAACGCGAGTGTGAAAGTAGCCTAAGATTGTGTCAATGTCCACAGTGAAACGAGTAATGTATGAACATGGGCTGAAAGGCCACTCTGCCAGGAAGAAGCCATTACTCCAAAAGAAACATAAAAAGCCAGATTAATGTTTGTAAATGCACAAAGGGACAAAGACCTACATTTTTGGAGACATGTCCTGTGGTCTGACGAAACTAAAATTGAACTTTTTGGCCATAATGACCATCGTTACGTTTGGAGGAAAAAGGGAGAAGTTTGGAAGCCTAAGAACACCATCCCACCTGTGAAACACGGGGGTGGCAGCATCATGTTGTGGGGTTGTTCTGCTGCAGGAGGGACTGGTGCACTTCACAAAATAGATGGCATCATGAGGAAAGAAGATTATGTGGAAATACTGAAGCAACATCTCAAGACATCAGCCAGGAAGTTAAAGCTTGGGGCGAAGCATACTGCCAAACTGGTTACAAAGTGGCTTAAAGGGTTTCTGTCACCCCATTAAACCGTTTTTTTTTTTTTCTTTACTAATAATCCCTATAGTGCGATCTCATGATACATAAGCAAATTAATCATTTTTGTTCAGTAGAATTTTTCTTTACTAATAATCCCTATAGTGCGATCTCATGATACATAAGCAAATTAATCATTTTGGTTCAGTAGAATTTGCTAAAAATCGATTTTTAAAATATGCTAATTACATTGCTACCAGCAAGTAGGGCGGCTACTTGCTGGTAGCAGCCGCATCCTCCGATCGTAATAACGCCCCCCTCGGCATGCTGATTGCCAGGGAAGGGAATCGTTCTCTGCTGGCGCTGTTAGAATTTGAAATCTCGCGCCTGCGCCGTACCTGGCTTCAATCGGCGCAGGCGCACTGAGAGGCGGCTCTCCGCCTCATTCCAGCGATGCCGGCGTCTTCTCTTCCGGGTGTATGCGATGACGTCATCGACGCAGGCGCATTGAGGAAGGAGCGGTCGAGCGAGCGGCCGCCTCTCAGTGCGCCTGCGCCGATTGAAGCGCCAGCAGAGAACGATTCCCTTCCCTGGCCCTGTCAATCAGCATGCCGAGGGGGCGTTATTACGATCGGAGGATGCGGCTGCTACCAGCAAGTAGCCGCCCTACTTGCTGGTAGCAAGGTAATTAGCATATTTTTAAAATCGATTTTTAGCAAATTCTACTGAACCAAAATGATTAATTTGCTTATGTATCATGAGATCGCACTATAGGGATTATTAGTAAAGAAAAAAAAAAAAAAACGGTTTAATGGGGTGACAGAAACCCTTTAAGGATAACAAAGTCAATGTTTTGGAGTGGCCTTTACAAAGCCTGATCTCAATCCTATTGAAAATTTATGGGCAAAGCTGAAAAGGCAGGTGCGAGCAAGGCGACCAACAAATATGGCTCAGTTACACCACTTATGTCAGGAGAAATGGGCCCAAATTCCGACCCAACTATTGTGAGAAACTTGTGGAAGGATAAAATGTGTGTCTTTATATAGTGTATATAAACTGGCTCACTGGCTTCTCCCTCATTCACAGCGCATGCATGCTCACTGGCTTCTCCCTCATTCACAGCGCATGCATACTCATGTATGTGTATAGTAAGATATCTTCAAGTCGAAGGGAACCTTGGGCAAATTGAAGGCTAAGCTTTGTGGGCAATTTTTTTTTATTGCATTGTACTCATTTTGAGCTAAAAATCTTTTTTTAAATTGGTGTTTATTAACAATTTTGAGCCCCTTTCTCTGTACAGCCTTGAGATTCTCTAGTAGCAGGCTCTGTATTTTTGCGGTTTCCTGTCAGGAAGCTCAGCTGACACCTCCTTATCGCTGATCTGACCTTATAAACACATTATACCCAATTCTTATGATACTGATAAAAATGTGGCTTAAATAACGGTCTATGACCCTTTAGTAATGTAGCGATAAAGTTTTTTAGCTGAAGTACAATTCACACAACTAGACAAACTGTTAACTCTTTGTGACAGAATACCTGAATATTATTTTTTAATAAATACTAATTGATAAAATTATTTTTTAGCTCAAAATGAGTAAAATGCAATCCTTAAAAAATTGTCCCTGAAGGTGTATATAGCCAGTAAGCTGACTGCCTAGCCTATCAATGCCTCTGTCCGTACTGACAGTTTTTTCAAATAGTGCAGAAATGGCGGCATTATAGCGCTACCACCCGTAACCTATTCATGACAAGATGGCCTCCCCAATTGCCTGAAACTTGAATTCTCGCAACCAGGCTCTAGTTATTCAAATATCTACAATTCTGTCATTGCATGCACATTTGTTTTACTGGAAATATGTACATTTCTCGCCCAGTTTCCTTGGGGGACACAGAAGACCTTGGGTATAGCTCATCTCCCTAGGAGGCGTGACACTAAGTGAAGACTGTTAAGCCCCTCCTCCACAGCTATACCCTCAGCCTGGAGAGAGAGACTGCCAGTTTTTGCTTAGTGTCCAAGGAGGCAAGACACTCCCTGCTCTGCAGGGCTGGTTTCTCCTTGTTTCAATTTTAGATTTTTACTTTGTTTTATTTTCTTTTTGTTCCAGATCATCAGGGATAACAGAGACGCACTAGTCCTCTCTGTTCTCCCGGGGTTGAGCTGCGCCAGTGCCGGTCACCCGCACTGCTGCCTCCCCCACAGAAGGCAAGGTGGACCAGGGCAGCCCAGCTCCCCTGCATCCCGCCAGCGCAAGGGTCGCCCGCACGCCAAGTCCCTCCCCCGGCGTCCTGCCACTACGGTGCCAGTAACTGAAGGGGCGACCCTGCTGGAACGGACCGAGGGTGAAGACGGCTATGGTGAGAGATTGGCTTCTCCAGCCCTACGTGTCCCCCCCCCCCCCCCTCGGTCTCCTGCGTGCCTGACCCTTACCTGGGCCTATGGACCCTTCTGTCCCTACTAGACCTGGGCTGCCGCAGGGCGACATCTGCTCCCTCTCTCCTGGCCTCCAGGACATTGGCACCCTTGTTCCTGCAAGAGGAATGCCTAGGGAGCTGCGGAGGTCCGCACCTAGCTGCCCCTGACGGAGGGGTCATGCAGGCGTCCCACCCTCACAGACCCGGTCTCAGGGTCCCCCTCCCTCTTACCGGCCACTACTTCAGGGCCAGAGGGCCCGCGCCTTGCTGCCACTGACCCTCCCTGCTCTCACGGGCACCGGTCCAGGGGAAAGGTGGTTGTAGCTGCCGGCAGGGGTGAAATCATATGGAGCGCTGTTCTAGGCCAGGGGCCCGCTCCAGGGGTAAAATGGCTGCCGGGTGCAGGGTCCTGACTTCCGGACACCTGGGTGGGCACCGCGGCCTGCAAAGGAGCGCTTCAACAGCCCCAGCCGACCGTCGGAACCTTCCGGTCGGCTGGGCGCCGAAGTCTTGTGTTCCACTTCAAGACGATCCCGCTCTATCTGGGTCCCCGGCTCGCGGGGTGGGCACCCGCGGCCGGTATGTGCCGCTCCGTAGGCCCGGCTGGTACTTTAAGTACTTGCGGCCCCGGTCAGCCGGGCGCCGCTAAAAATTTAGGCCCCGGCTCTTCCGGCCCGCGGGGTGGGCACCCGCGGCCGGTATGTGCCGCTCCGTAGGCCCGGCCGCTACTTTAAATACTGTGCGGCCCCGGTTCGCCGGGCGCCGCTAAAAATTTAGGCCCCAGCTTCACGGCCTACTAGGCCGCAAAAATTCAGGCCTCTGTTGGAGGGGGCTGGAACTTCTCCAGGCGCGAATTTTTCCCGCCTGGAGGTTCCCCCGCCCACAGAGGATGGGCCTGTATGGGTGGATCTGTGCCCTGTAGGTGGCATCTGCCTCAGTGAGGCTGTGTGTTAAAAAAAAAAAAAAAAATTATTATATATATGACTTGTGGGCTGCGCAGGACGCTGCAGCCTCATCTCAGAGTGCTGCCTGTATACATGCCCCCCTTCCATAGGCGGCATGGTGTCGCGCTCCCCGGCTGCGGCGCTGCCAGGTTCTTTTTTCCCCTTCTGGGGGTTTTTTTGCCCTCTCCGCGCTACGGCGCTGGTCAAGGTGCATGCCTTTTCTGTAGGCAACATTCGTCACCCTCTCCAGTTATGGTGCCTGCCATGTGCAGGACCCCCCTCCTGGGCGGGATACTGCACTCTCCCTAACTGCGGGTTGGCCTTGTGCATGATCCCCCTTTCTTTGGCGGCCTACTGCAGTTTCTCCGGATACAATGCTGGCCATGTGCACGACCCCCTTACATAGGTGGAACACGGCACTCTCACTGGATTCGCTGCTGGCCATGTGCGTGCCCCCCTTCCATAGGCGGAACGTTACACTCTCACTGGATTCGTTGCCGATCATGTGCGTGACCCCCCTATTTTTAGGCGGAATACTGCACTTTCACCGGATACGGTGCTGGCCATGTGCACGACCCCCTTCCTTAGGCGGAACGCTGCACTCTCTCTGGATTCGCTGCCTGCCATAGGCATGACTCCCTTCTGTGGACGGCATTCGGCACTCTCACTGGATTCACTGCCAGCCATGTGCATGACCACCTTCCATAGGCGATATGATGTACTCTCATTGGATTCACTACCGGCCTTGGGCATGCCTCCTTCCCGGGTGGCGGCATACATACACTCCCTCGGTCGGTGGTTGTTCTCTCGCCTGTACATTGTTGGCCACGTGCATGACCCCTATACATGCACTCTCTCTGGATCCACCGTCGGCCACATCATGACCCCCCTTCCGTGGGCGGTGTACGCACTCTCACTGGATTCGCTGCCGGCCATGGGCATGCCTCCTTCAGGTGGCATACACACATTCTCACCGACTGCTCGCATTCTCCCTGAATGCGATGCTGGCCTTGTGCATGATTCCCCCCCCCCCCCTTCCTTTTCTGGGCGGCATACTACGCTCACCAGATACGTTGCTGGCCTTGAGCATGGCCTCTAACATGGGCGGAACGCTTGCGCTCCCCTTGGATACGGTGCTGGCCTTGTGCGTGACCACCCCTCATTCCATGGGTGGAATTTTGCACGCTCACAAGATTCAAGGCTGTCCTTGTATGTGCTGTACTGGACTTGCACATGTTCCCCTTCATTGGCGGAGTAGTTACACTCTCACGAAATTCCGGTGTTGGGTGAATTGTTGCACACTCACTTAATGCTAGGATAGCCCTATGCATGTCCCCCTTTTCCCTAGGTGGACCTCCTGCGTTTCCGCTGGATACTGTGTGGCCATGTGCATGGCGCCTTTCTGGGCGAAGTATGGTATGCCTTACTTCTCTGACGTAGGTACGGCCTTGGGCATCTCCCCCTTTTTGGGGCAGGCCTTTGCATTCTTGCCCACTGCAGTTTGCCCGGTACATTTCCTCCCTTTCGGGGCGGTCAGTTTGCGTTCCATCGCATTCCATATTAGTCTTGTGCATAACTCCTTTCAGTTTGCATTCCCGTAGATACTGTGGCACTCTGTGGCTGGCCCTCTTCGCGGTGTTATATTTTTGCAGTGAGCGGACGTTCTTGTGCGTTGTTTGGGCCGTGTATGCCTTCTCGTCCTGTAGGTGGGTTGGCCTTCTCACTGCTTACGGGGCTACTCGTACGTAGCCTCCTTCCTCCTGCGACATTCTTTTTCTCTTCGGATACGATGATTGCCGCAAGCCTTGCACTATTCTCTAAGGAGATCATTCTGGTGCAGTGTGGTATGATTCTTTCCGGATTGGCGCCCTCGGTGCTTCAGTCTGATCTGCTACCAGGTTCGGGCCGCTCTTCTTGGGAAGGTCACCCAACTTCTCTTGGGTGCTCGCTTATACAGGTCCGGGGGACCTCCACCTTGGGTTCTTCAGGGTATTCGCCTTCTGCGTGGCGGTGAACCGGGCGTCTCTGTGTAGCGGTGTTCTGCTTTTGAGCTGTCCTATGGCCTCTCTGTTGCCCACTCCCCCTTTTTTGGTTGGAGGGTGTTATACCGGCCTCTGTCTCGCCTGCCTTTTCTCGCCGGCTCTGTTTGACTCCCACTCGGTACAGATCATTCCGATGTGGCGTCTGTTCCGGCCACGCTTCAGAGGCTGTTCCTTCACTGCCCTTCCCTCTGGGGAGAGCATGTTTGTTCATTTGGATGGTTATGGTGTTCCTTTTCAGTCTCCCTTGTCCACACTGGCTGTACTAGCTGTGTGCCTAGTTACCGGGTCTACCGCTTTCTGTCCTCCCGCTGGGTGCAGATTGCGTTTTTTCCATTCTAGGCAATGTTTCGGCTTTGGATTCACCTTCTCGGTAACTTGGGAGGACTACCATTTGGTCAGGATTGTCTTTTGATCTCCCACACCGGAACTGTAGTCTGTCTTCCTGTGGTGGCTACATTGGCTTCGGCTTTAGCCTGTCTTGTCCTGGCGGTTGCTGGGCGGACCCTTCGGTTCCTGTCCGTTTGTCCTTCTGCTTCCCCACTCTGGGGGGATACGGGACAACCTTGCTCGGGGGCCGACGGGACCAGTTCTACCGACTGTTCTACCCGTGTTACTGGTCCGCGCCTGATCATTGGGTTTTCACCCGCTTGCCCAGGCGACTCTAGTGGGCTCGCTAGTGTTCGCTTCTAGCCGAGTTTTCGTCCAGGATCTGTGGTAGGACTTAGGGCTTTACCTGGGGTTCTGTGGGAAGCTGGGCGTTCCCCCACTCTGCCTTTCTCCATGGTTCTGTCTTTCTCCAGTCCGGCCTGGACCTGGGGCTGGGACTCTGTTGCTTGAAGTATCAAGTGTCATTCCTGTCCTTCCTCTTTCAGCGTTCCCCGTCCCTCTGGGCCTGTCAGGAACTTCTTCCATGGAGCGGCTCTTGGGTTCCTTTGTACTGCCCTCCGGTACCGTCCTGGGAACTACATACTGGGCTCTTGGCGCTCCAATTTTTCCTTGGAGCCGTTACAGAAGTTCTCTCTACTCCTTCGGTCCTGTACGGTTGGGTTTCTGTAGCCATCGTGTCTCTGACGGGTGCCTGAGTGGCGGCCCTTCTTGTTCCGAGCCTTCTGTCTTCCCCCAGGACAGGACTGTTCTCCATTCCGTCTCTTCCTTCCTTCTGAAGGTGGTATTGTCCTTCATTTCATTGAGGCAGTCGTCCTCCCCTCCCCCCCCCCCCCCCCCCGGGAACGGACACTTCACCGGTTTGGACGTTGTTTGGGCCTTGCAGTTTTTACTTGGAGATCTCCGACTCTTGTCGACGTTCGGTCTCTTATGTTTCCAGGAGGTCCGAGCAAAGGGTTGACGGCCTCCAGGGTGGCTTTCTTCCGCTTTCTCAGAGTGGCTCTTGTTGTGGTTGCCGCACCAAGGGCAGGGTCCTGCTTTTGGTGTCACCATTCATTTGGCCAGGGCCGTCGGTTTTTTCCTGGGCCGGAGGCTTTAGGCTTCGGCCATCCATTTGTGCAAGGCGGTCACTGGTCTTCCTTGCACACCTTACCGAGTTCTACAGGGTGCATACTCGGGCTTCGGCGTATGCTGCCTTGGGCCGCCTGGTCTGCAGGCGGCGGGTTTTTTTGATGCCTTCGGGTGCTTCGCCTTGGTGCTGTGGTCCCTCCCCCTTTGGACTGCTTTTGAACGTCCCAAGGTCTTCTGTGTCCCCCAAGGAAATTGGGCGAGAAAACAAGATTTTTGTATAACTTACCAGTAAAATCTTTCTCGCTCTTTCCTTGGGGGACACAGCACCCACCCATTCTTTGTTCTTCTCTGACTGTTTCCGAGTTTGTTTTACCCTTAGGGTAGTTGGCTTGTTGGTTCCAATTTTTTGGACTTTGCCTTTTCTCACTACTTGGACACGCAACTGGCAGTCTCTCTCTCCAGGCTGAGGGTATAGCTGTGGAGGAGGGGCTTAACAGTCTTCACTTAGTGTCACGCCTCCTAGGGAGATGAGCTATACCCAAGGTCTTCTGTGTCCCCCAAGGAAAGAGCGAGAAAGAGATTTTACTGGTAAGTTATACAAAAATCTCGTTTTTTGGACATTTGCGCTTTAAAATGCTAGTTTGCTGACATCAGCTCATGTTTTCTATTGGAGAAGACAGCCATCATATGTTCTGAAAAATTCAACTGCATTAGCCGATCTTGTGATCTCATTTTTTTGTGCTCTGCTACATACTCTGCAAGCTTACCAGGTATGAATTGGCATTAATGTAAATTTGTCTTGTACATTTCCCACACCTGTTGCCTTTCAGGGGTTTGGAGAAGCTGCATGTCAACCCCTATGGGAGCTCCGGCAGCCATCATTAGTAGCTGCCGCTCTGGAAATAAAGGCCGTTGGTCTATAGAGCAAAGTGCGGCTGGTATAAGAGTGCATGTAGTGATGAACATTCGTCCTGAGTGGGGGCAGTGGAGACGGACTGCTGCTGATCCCTATAGTCCTCTGGCCTCCTGAACCAGAGTATGGAGCAGAATGGTGAAAAGAAGTGAAGGAAGCTATAATAATCTGTTAACTAGGGATAGAACAACGTAGACTGAGGATAATTGACCTAGGTGACCATGGATTATGATGAACAATTGATTTGGGAAAATTTGCCACCAATTTGTAGTCTATAGAAGCTTCCACATGTCATATGCCATATATGTTCTGTACCCCTCCCCTAGCCCCATGTCTTGTTATTGATGTGGCAAGCCAACGTTCTGTAGTAAAAAATTATTTCAGTTCTTTTATGACCTTTTGCCCAGATAAAAAAAAGTTAGATCTATATAATCTGAGCAGAAATGACCACTGTTGCAGAAGCTGATCAATCTCCTGACGCGATCCCCGAGACGGCACAGGGTGCGGCATCTGGTCTGCAAAGCGCCGAACACCCACCTCCAGTAGGAATCCGGTAAATATTCCTCCAGTCTGGTTTGGGCGTTTATACAGATCTGTTCTTCTTTTTGCTGCCCTTTTTCTAGTTTTATTGATTGTGTGTTTGACATGTCTACCATGTTTTTTTAGGTCAAGGTCACCGACTCCACCTCTTAGCCTTCTTCCGATGACATCAAGGAAAGAGACTCCAGAGAGAATCTGTGCTTCTTTCAATGTGTTCAAAGAGCTGAAGGAATCCACCTTAACAGATGACGAATCGATGGGTCAGAAAGGAGTTCTCCATTCTCATGAGTCAGGTACGCTGCTTGACAGGGTTTTTTTTTTATTTTTATGGTAGGACAATGCTAATGGTATTAAATATTTATATTTATTTAATATTAATGACCTGTTTTCTGGATATGCCATCAATATCTGATCAGCAGGGTGTCGGACCCCTGCCAATCAAATATTAATGACAGCGGTGATGCCCAGCTCCCCCGCTGATCAGCTGTGCTGCAATATCTCCTGCACCAGAATTACACAGCTCCATCTATTTTTGTAGTGGGCGATGCTAGTTACTGCAGCACTGCTCCTTCCAAACTGAATGAGAGAAGTGCTGCAGTAGCCAGTTCATCCACTACAGAACAGGACGGAGCTGTAGAGTTCCACTGCCAGAGCTGCTGCAGAACAAACTATACACGATACAGCCCCCCACACTATACAGTACAGCAGTATAATAGGTGGTTTTAATGTATGTCTGGCTATACGCAGATATGTAGCAGAGCTGAAGTTGCCTTTGCTCTGTGATTCTCGATAAGAATGCAGATAAGGGCTCGTGCACCCTTTTTGCATCCATATGTCCGTTCCACAGATTATAGAACACGTCCTATTCCTGTCCGTATTGTGGACATGTCTATATAGCTGTTTTTATTAAAGGGGTCATCCAAGTTATTTTTACTGATGACCTATCATCAGGATAGGTCGTCAATATCAGATGTCGGCGGGGGTCCGACATCCGGCACCACTGCCAATCAGCTGGTTGATGAGAAGGCGCGTGCTGTGCCAGCGCTGCCTTCCTTTCATTGTTAGCTGCTCGCCGTCGCAACCGCAGCGATAAGCAGGTGTAACTACATTCTTTTCAAAGGGACGGCTCGTTCCTATACACTTGTACGGCGCGCACCTTCTCTTCAACCAGCTGATCGGCGGGGGTGCCGGGTGTCGGACCCCTGCCGATCTGATATTGATGATCTGTCCTGAGGATAGGTCATCAGTAAAAAAAACTTTTGACAACCCCTTTTAATGAGTGCGAAAAATACGGCATGCACACGGAAGGTGTCCGAATTTTGCAGTTCCGTGGTTTGCTACCCGGAATACCAACGTAGTCATGTGCATGAACCCTAAACCTAATAAGGTATTGTGGTACACAAAGGAAGCAGTTAACTGACAGTCGGCTCTGCTACATCTGTATCTAAACACATTTGTCTGGCTAAGTGTTTTTTTCCTCATGATTTATTTTCGTTTTATGTAATTTTTTGGAGTGTGTATTCTGCTGGGGTTGGAACAAGTTCACGTATTAAATTGATTTGGCCATCCAATTAATCTGAAAGCATATCAGTGTGCCCGTCCATCTAAGTATTGAAATATTCTAAAGGAACAAGCTTTTAGTTTAGCTTTTGGGACATCACATGTCCATTTGCTATGGATTGCCTGTTGTTTTTCATTTGCTTTGCTTTTATGCACCGATGGCCGTATGCCTTGTAATAGCGCAGTTTAATTAAGTCCGTTTTCATGCCACAGGAACGCCGTTGTTGGTCCAATGTCAGTATTTCTGTATCTGATTCAGAAAGGATTCTGGGTGGAACAGAACAGATTGATGTTACCAGACAATATGTGCACTATGTTAGCAATAGCGGGCCGTGCGCTTTCTGTTTTAAGGTCCTAAATCCTAATTATATAATAGCATTGGCTGATTATCATCATCTATCCACAGGAGAGGGGATAGATAATTGATCGCTGGGGGGTCCGACCACTGGGACCCCCCCCCCCCCCCCCCCCCATACTGCAAAAAGCCGCACTTGGCCATCTCCAGCAGTCCCATAGAGAATGAATGAATTGGACCCCCGTTCTTGGTATCAGTGGGGGTCCCAGCAGTCAGAGCCCCGGAGATCAGTTAGATATCACCCTATCCTGTAGATGGGGGATAATTTAAAATCCTGGTACAAGCCCTTTAAGACTGTGCTGGTTACACTGGCTTTGTTTGTCCAGTGTACTCCGACCTGGTATGACTGCATCCGACACCAGCCTTAGTTCCTTCAGGCTTGTTGTGTGAACGGCTCCTGATTTAGCAGCTAAAGAGAAGCTATCAGCAGCTCTGACATGTCTCGTTCCCCAAGAAGTAACCATTATAAAGAGTTCTGCATTGTGCTGTTCACGTTTAATTGCTATTATATGGATATGTTTGACATATGTGCTGGGAGCGCATCCCACCGACTGCATAATGACATTGTTCTATGCACTTTATCACTGAAGGGGGTTTTAAGCTGTTATCTGATGTCATCCAGTATATTATGTATGTATAGCTCTGATTGGTGGATATGGGGAAGCAAGATGATTTTAGTAAATAAACCCCATAGGCCCGTCATAGCTAACCTCCGGTACTCCAGCTGTGGCAAAACTACAACTCCCAAGATGCACACTTGCTTGGCTGTTTTTCAGAACTCCATAGAAATGAATGGAGCATGCTGGGAGTCATAGTTTCACCACAGCTGGAGTGTCGGAGGTTAGCCATCACTGCTATAGCTATAGGACTTTTTTTTTTATGACATTATGTATGTATGTGTGTGTGTGTATATGTATGTATGTATGTGTATATATATATATATATATATATATATATATATATATATATATATATATATATATATATATATAATTTTAGGCCGAGTTCACATCACGTGTTTGTCTTACTTTTAACATAGTCAAAAAAAGTACACCTTAAATGGATGCCATACAGTGGTATCCACCACCATAGAGTTCTATTGAGAAAAAAAAGGGGATCTGCAGTTCTTTTTAGCATCTGATCGGTGGGGTCTGACACCCGTCAATCAGCTGTTTGAGAAGGAAGCTGTACTCCAGTAGCGTCGCGGCCGTCTCGCTGTTTCCCTCTGGCCCAGTGACGTCACGACTAGTATGACTGGCCCGCGAGCGGCTAAGCTCCATTCAGGTGAACAGAGCTTGTATGTGTTGCTATGCAGCCCCATAGCATAATTCAAATTTGAATCACATATATATTATTTACTGTGTGTATCCTTTTTGTAGTTCCAGATTGTGCACCGCCTGCATCCAGCCTGAAAAATTCCAAGTCTCCAAAACGAAACCTGAGGAGTAAACTGCAAGCAGCAAATAGCCATAGCACTTTCAGTAGCGGAAGCACTGGACAATCGCCGCAGCAATCAAGCAAGCAACCGGGTAGCACTCCAAGAAGCTCGTCGCCCACATTTGCATCACCCTTAAGGAGTAAAGTAGCTCCTTCAGTCAAGAGTCCTGTAGTTTCTGGGAAAAGAAACTATTGTCTTGTGACATCCGGCTTGAGTCAAGGTGAAGTGGTAAGTACATATGTTCACGTGTATTGTTCTGTCCTCCTTACGTGTGAGCAAAGCATAACTTGACAGCTAAACGTCCTCCTAATTTAATTGTAAGGATAGGTGTGAAACTGAGAAATAGAAAGAAAGGAATAGGCTTACTACAGTGAATGAGCACCTGGCAATATGCCATCACACATTACAAATTTTAGGATGTATATTAATGTACATTGATATGTCATGCTCATGTTGTATTGTAATTTACAATACAAAATGACCATGAATTACAGGATGCTTAATGACCTATTATATGAATGTACATGAATATACATCGTATAATCCTAAGTTAACACTATGAAGCTGACTAGTGATGCCACGTTAAGTCTGGATGAGAAGGGTGGCAATGGATGCTGCTTGTCTTTAGAGATCTTGGAAAAGAATGGCTGCTGTGTGCTGAGCTGCTGATGATGTCCACAAGGTCATAGCAAGCCGCTATGGCTAACCTAAGACACTTCTAATACTAAACCCTAACTAACTAAAAGCTATTTGCAAAAACAGGCACTAGATGGAGCCAAAGCAACATTAACAACTGACACAGATAATAGATGCCTGCTGAAGGCAAGGCATCTGTTTCTTTCAAGAAGAACTCCCACAAAAAATGTATTTTCAGACCTGTTAGAAAGGTACATGATGTAAACTGTAGTGAAGGTAATCCTCTTACCAGTGACTGTATTAGTGAGTTATAACCTCCCTTCTAATCCTCTGCTGTGTCATGTGACCAACACTCTGATTCTCCATATAAAATACAGCATCTTAAGTGTGGACAGGAAGCCAGTTTCTCTGTGTATTCCTATGGGAGCATCAATGTCATTCTCATAGGAATAAATAGAGAAGTAGCTGACTTCCTGTCCTGTGTCCGTTGTAGACTGTGTTGGTCACATGACACAGCTGAGGATCAGAAGGGAGGTTATAGCTCACAAATACAGTCACTTTTTAACCTGTCAGCGTCGGGGTTCTGACGCAGTTTCTTTGGTAAGTCGTTGTTGGATTTTTTAACATGAACATGGTTTTAGATCATGCTATGATTTCCTGCTGTGAAAGACCCTCAATTAGGGTGAGTTCACACCACCAATTTGCATTCTTCTGCTTCTTTAAAGGAGTAGAACAATGAAGGTAACAGAAGCGCCTGATTTGCCGTATAACTGACCTAAACAGAGTCCATTGAATACAATAGTCTGTTTTACATTCCCACTAAAGATGACACCTCTAGTAAAACTAACTTGACCATTTTTCATGAATGGAGAGTAGTTCATTCTTTTTCTGTTCAGTCTTGTTGGACCTGAGTGAACAGTGGCCTGTCACGTAGGTTTCATTCTCAATCTCTTCTTAAATAAACTTAAAGGGAGACAACATCTGAATGACCTCTATAAGGCGTTGCATTCCCTCTACAGTGGACTGGTGGTGGCATACCTGGTAAGGTCAGCTGTCACTCATGGTGATCAGCTGATCAGTGCCACTTCTGTAGTCTGAAAGGGGCTGGATCACTGCAGACATTGGTGGCTTTGATCTCTGTGACCCCTGCCAATCTCATGGCATCCATGTGTCCCCGTGAATGGCCACAGTGGTGGCATATATTATGTGGTCATGAAGGACACTTCTACTCCCAGCTGTCTGTCATATTTTAGAACGGGTCTACTCTTTGTTTGAAGATGCAGAACAGACCCTTGGATGTCATACCTACTATTAAGTGTGATTCCACTTCCATATCACTCAAGTTTGTCAAATGTATGAGCAAAGCCATTAACTGTTCTGTTACCAGTAATGAATTCCCTCCAGCTCCAGTCGGATCCCCTTGCACTAACTGCTTAATCAGAGCACGGCTAAATGGTGAGAATTGAGGCAATTAATCAGAGTGGGACTGCTAATGATGTTGGCAGAGATATGTGGGATGTCATCAGGCTTGGCACCAAACCTTTCTTCCATGAGTGTATAATTCTGGATAGAACATGACAACACAACCTTCAGGAACTTAATTAAAACTATTACAGCAATTCTGCAATATCGGGCGCCATGTCAGAGCTGGTAACATGATGGATGTAATAACACGGAAATGAGTGCATTATGCTGGTTAAACAGGGCTATCCATCATTGCCACCACGATAGGAGTCCTCTGGATGCGATTACCTGTGACAAAAATGAGATACTCTAAAATAGAGCAGGTTGTAATTATTGTTTGGAATGGTTTACGACACTGGAGATATACCAGTAATGTATCACATGGATGGTTGAGAGTTGTACTTTTAAAGGGTACCTGTCATCGGAACCGACCTATGGAGCTATTTACATGTTCCTACCGTTCATGCTCCATCATTCATAAAATGGTTTTCCTTCAACGCAAAAATATTGTCTTTATGTAAAAAAAAATCTACTTTGAAAATGTACCCGACGTCATCAACAGGAGTCATTGGGGCGCTGGATGAGGAGAGTCACCCTCCTGATCTGCCGCCCATCTCGCTCTCACAGACCGCCCCTTGCCTCCTTCACGTCAGCACTTGGTCATGCGGAATCTTGCGCAGGAACAGAAGACCCCCTTGCGTTGCTGTGATCCTAACATGCGCAGTGAACAGAGGTGTTTGTACCTCTGCTTCAAACGCTGGCTGCCAGGACTGATGTCAACTAATGTGACGCAGGAGCGCCTGGAGCCTCAGGACCACAGACAGCAGTGTGTACACCTCCACTGACTGCATGCCATGATCATGGTAGCTCAAGGAGGTCTTCTGCGCCTGAATTGGATTTTGCACAGCCAGGTAGGAGGCAGAGGGGGAAGTCTGTGAGAGGGGGAGTGCGTGAGGATGACTTGCATGACTCTCCTCATGTATCGCCCCAATGACTCCATGAGCTACCCGTTGATGACATCAGGAACATTTTCAAAGTTGATTTTTGACATAAGAATATTTTATGAATGTATGAACATGTAAATGGCTCTATAGGTCAATACTGATGACTGGTTCCCTTTTAAAGGGAACCTGTCACATTAAGGCTCCTTTACATGACTGTATTTTTGGTCTGCTTCGTGCTTTTTGCAGATAGGATGTGGACCCATTCCTTTTTAATGGGTCCGCAAAAAAAAAAAAAAAAACACATTACACAGTGTGCTATCTGCATCCATGTCCATTCCATACCCTACAAAGAAGACAGAACCTGTCCTATTCTTGTCCATTTTGCAGACAAACATAAGCCTTGTTACAATGGATCTGCAAAAAAAAAAGAGGAGCTGAACAGACATAGATAGATAGATAGATATATCTCTATATCTATGTTTTTTTTGGAGAAAGAGTCAGTAGAAGTTGTCTTATATTTAAATTCCTGCTCATTCTGGGCTTTGAAGTCCAGGAGACGGTCCTATCATTGATTGACAGCCTTCCCTCTATGACTGGGTATACAGAGCTGTCAATCACTGATAGGACCGTCTCCTGGACTGCAAAGCTCTGAATGAGCAGGAATGTAAATGAATGAAATGCACGTTTTACTGAATCTTTTCCCACAAAACTATATATCGGTCTGCTCAGCTCCTTCTGCTCTATAACATGCTGCCTGCAGCCCAGGCACCATGTTTAACGTGTCAGGTTCCCTTTAAGAGTATGTATGCTTGGAGAAGTTTGTGCATTCAGTCCTTGCACTGAGCATACTCCGCTACTTGTGCATTTCTTCCTCTTCTGAGGGCTTTGATGTGGCCTCTAATCGATAAGATGGCTGCTCCATCAGCAGCGAGGCAAGCCGGTTTCCCTTATTCAATTCCTTTTAAGTGGGCTGAAGCCTTTGCTTCTAGCTGTGACCTTTTGGCATCATCTCCGCTTACATACTTGAGCGCCTGCACGGCTCTGAATATTTGGCACTCGCCGTCAACACAGCGCAGCTCTTAAACCCTTCGTCAGAGCTCTCAATTCCACTTGCTTCATAAATTATTGAGAAATGAATGTGGATTACACTGCAGAGAAGAATTGCATTTTAAATCCTTTGATCGGCATTTCCTTTTTGCCTGGTTTCAGGTAGAATAAATATGTATAAATATATATTTTTTAAAGATCTGTCCTGCAGGGACTCATTTCTCTCCCTTCCACCATTATCCCTTTGCGTTTGTATTCTGGCAGATGTAGTAGATGTTTGATTTTCTTTCAGATAGAATTTGGGTGCGTCATGTACTTGTCAGGTTGGAATTAAAATATAGACATTCCCTGAATTCTGACATATGTCTATATGCTGCATACAAATGCAGTCTAAAAGAAAAAGCAAGTGACATTTCAGGTTTTATTGGCTCTTATCAACGTCAAGTGGCGTTATAGTAACTTTGAGGTGTGCAATGGCACCATCATCACTTACAGTAATCCTGCTGTACAGGAAAAAAGTTGTGACGAATACCACGCTTTGCGCCCACTTGACGTCACCTACGTCAAGCTCACGAGACTCGATATGGTCACGAGTTACCAAAGCGTGATGTTACGCCCTCCTGAGGAGCAGGTAAGGTCAGCTTGGTACAGTTTACACAGACACCTCGCGGGCACAGAGAGGCAACTAGCTGAGAGAGCCTTTTCACTGCCGCAGTGAAAACAGCGCTGTCTCAGCCCGGGTATCTGCCACCAGCTTCTCGTTTGATATATGCCCGGTCCGCTAACGGGGTGGGAAACCAACCCGCGGTAGCTTATAACTAGGCCGAAACCCGGACGTGGGCATTTGTGATTGAGATACAAGATAGCACAAGATTAAATTATATATTTAATCACCTTAAGGGCACACTAGATATATCACAATATTCACAGAGAATATATATATATATATATATATATATATATATATATATATATATATATATACATACAGTGGTCTGAGGTTACAGATACAGGTTATATGAGTACAACAGGGTTAAGCAGAGTAAAAATCAGTTACCGGGTAAGATGAAAGTTCCTTTGAGTTGTGAGGTATTCTTTGCTGTAGTCACATGAAAGGCAGTGTTCTCAGCTAGTTCCTGGGTCCCCTTAAACACATTACACGATGTGACCCTTCAGAAAGACATGCCCGCTTGCTGGCACAAGCCTTTTAACCTGTAGCCGGCCCCTCCCGGCCTTTGGGAAGGGTCCACTGGCTGCAAAGGACCCACAAAACTCTTTAGGGTTCATAGCTCCAGTCCAGAAGGTCACAGGGAGATGGTTCTGGGACCAACTGATCCGCCTGGGTTCCGGCTACAACTAGAGTCCAAACATGGTTTAGTTGGTTTCTCTGGGGAGATATGTATATCTCCTTTTCCGGGCATCCCACCCTCAAACAAAGACCATGGCCGCGTTCCTCGTGGCCACCGGGACACAAATATGTATCCGGTTTGCAACTGCGATTTCTGGGCGATTCAGAATTCCTTATGAAATGTAGGTGCCAACATGTCTGGGAGGTAGCATTGATCCTGGCAAGGGCTGATACCTCCTGCTGGCTTCCCTAATGTTTTTTTCGGCCATATTTTACCCTGCTAGATGTATTTCACTCAGAAGCAGGGGGTGTCTTCCTTCTGTGAAATATTGTCATTTCTTTATCACGCTTGAAGAAGGGGGCTTTCTTATTCTCTGGACCCCAGAAAGCTGTGGTATTTTGTCCAGTCAAATACCGTACAAGGGACGGAACGTAAGACATCCTGATGCATACTGAACGGATTGCTTTCTACTCAGAATGCATTGGGACAAAGCTGAAGCGTTTTTTTCCAGTATTGAGCCTTTATCGGATTTGAATACCGGAAAAGAATAATGCTAGTGTGAAAGTACCCTTAGTCTATCTTTAATTGGATCCATCACCGAATTATAATATCCTACTGCAACCAATACACAGTCTTGCCTATCGAGCATATATTTCTGCAAATCATAGAGCACATCAGGTTTATATGGGGGCGGAATATAAATATTAGCTATCACCATGTGTACATCATTTATACTACATTGTAAGAAGAGATACCTGCCGCAGTCATCTACCTTACATGCCACAAATTCATATTTAAAGGATAACTGTCATATTTTTTATTTATTTGCTAGTTTATTAGAGCTAGGCATGTATACCTGAGTTAGTCTGTCAATGATTGTCAAAAGATCTGTAATTACCTTATAATAACAGCTTTCATTAATGTCCTTTGTCCCTTTCCACTGCTCCCGTAGAAGACCGTTGCTATGGGTCATCTGTCTCCGACTAGGAAGACAGAGGGGCGGTCCTTCACACTGCATGCCTGCATTAGGCTTCAGACTAAGGAGGCGTGTCTCTCAGTAATCCATTCTGATTGGCTGACAGGAAGCTGCTGGCTACAGCAAGTGTGTATGGGAAGTGAGGGAAAGCAGTTTGGGCCTCAGAGAACTGGCAGAGGAGCCATCTTGAGAAGATCCTCATAATGTAGGATTCAAAACAGCCGTAACTTAGGGCCAAAACTGAAGGAAAATAGTGATAAGTGAAGAAACTAAAGATTGCTTTATGCTAAAATTAATTTTTTGATGAAAATATGACAGTTATCCTTTAACTTTATTATGTACTAAAATGGATACTCCTCTCGAATAAGGTGGGTGTGTGTGTGTGTATATATATATATAGAATGATACCAACCCTCTATCCACCTTTTTTGCAACAACCTCACAGAATCCCTATCCAAATGTGTTACTTGTAAGCAGATGACGGCTGGCAAGTATCCCCTAAACCAGTCAAAAATAGCGAACATTTTTAATCTTTCTCTTAATCCTCATACATTAAGTGAAATTACTCTCAACAGTCACAAAAAAAAACAACACACCACTGTCTCTCCTCTCTCTCGCCCCCCCCCCCCCCCCAGAACCCCCTATACCTCCCCATCCCAGAGTAGCTCCCATTTTAAAAAAAAAAGCTCCAAAACTATGCATATATTACCCCTTATATCCCCCCCTCGCTTTTCTGCTGAAAATAGAAAACCAATATTAAGTCCCAGTCACTTCTCATAGGCTCTTTGACTCTGCCCATTCATTTGCTTCTTCTGGTGCCTTAAAGAAAAACACTCTATCCTGGAAACCACCCGAAGTTTGGCTGGAAATAACTTCAATCCAGCCTGTCTCAATCTTTTTTTATATCCACATATTTTTTTCTATGTCCATTAGTGACCTTTGAATAATCTGGAAATAATCTTATTTTTGTCCCTTCAATCTGAAACTTATCTAATGATCTAGAGTCTCGGAGAACAGCATCCCGATCTTTAGAGAGTAGAAACTTTACCAAAATTGGTATCGGATGGTCACCTGGTATTCTTTTTGGACTGGGGACCCTATGGGCTCTCTCTACAGCATAAAGATTAGAAAGTGTTCCAGGCTTACAGTTCTCAAAGAACAATTTCTCCATTAATTCCACACAATTAGATCCTTCCATCCCCTCTGGTATACCCACACATCTCAAATTAGTTCTTCTTGTCCTATCTTCTAATCTGTTAATTTATTCTCCATCTCCACCTTCACTTGTTTTAGAATCGCTAAGTCCTTCTCTAATATCTTCCATTGTTACTATTCTACTCTCCATCACCTGCAAACGTTCTCTCTTTACTAGGTCATCTCTAATCAGACTTGCATCTGTTTGTACCGTCCTGATCTGAGTTACTATATTTCCCATCACATTTTCAAGCCTAGTTACAGTATGTAAAATCTTTGACCATTTTAGCATCAGTTTCAAGTATTATACCACTCATAGCCTTACCCCTTGAACTATTTAGGTTAGATTTTTCTTCCATCTTGGGGTAGAAATCCTCTATCTCTTGCCTAGATTCAACAGACCTCAGTGGGGGAGTCGCTTAAGACATTTTGTTTCTGCCTAGTTTCCAGCCCAACTCCAGATCTTTAATTCGTGCTGGGCTCCTCTTGATTCTCCATGGCAACTATTAACTTTTACTTCGTTAAACGTACTGCATAAAGTCCCGCATAAACTCCTATATAGATAAAGGGTAACATCTACTTGTCTTTAAAAAACATCAGCTGGGCTTCACATTCATGGTTATTAAAATGCAAATAACTCCATCTCGCGATTGAGGCCATTTGGCGCTAGGGAGTTCAATCTGAAGATCCACTTACTTTCGCATCTTGACATTTGTTTAATAATGTCTCCACCTCTCAGATTTGGTTTTATTTTTTCAATACCCCCAAAGAAAGAACCAGCAAAATTACCTCCGTGGTATTGGGTATAATGACGGGACAGAGGATGTCCCTCATATTTTTTCTTTATATTATTGAGATGTTCCCCCATCCTGGTTTTTAATTCACGTTTGGTTCGGCCCACATATATTTTAAAACAAGGACATTTGATAAAGTATATCACGCCTCGGGTATTGCATGAAATATACTGATTAATTTTGTATTTATGGTGATTGTCCCCTATTTCTCTAATGGGGAACTTAGTTGTACCGTGTTTGATTTTCCTGCAATTTTTGCACATTTTGCAAGGGAAAAAACCTTTTTGTGTCAAGTGACTCAATTTCTTTATTTGGGGCAGTTTAACAGTGGGCGCTACCATAGTACACAAATTAAGCGCTTTCCTAAAGAAAAGCGCTTAATTTGTGTACTATGGTAGCGCCCACTGTTAAACTGCCCCAAATAAAGAAATTGAGTCACTTGACACAAAAAGGTTTTTTCCCTTGCAAAATGTGCAAAAATTGCAGGAAAATCAAACACGGTACAACTAAGTTCCCCATTAGAGAAATAGGGGACAATCACCATAAATACAAAATTAATCAGTATATTTCATGCAATACCCGAGGCGTGATATACTTTATCAAATGTCCTTGTTTTAAAATATATGTGGGCCGAACCAAACGTGAATTAAAAACCAGGATGGGGGAACATCTCAATAATATAAAGAAAAAATATGAGGGACATCCTCTGTCCCGTCATTATACCCAATACCACGGAGGTAATTTTGCTGGTTCTTTCTTTGGGGGTATTGAAAAAATAAAACCAAATCTGAGAGGTGGAGACATTATTAAACAAATGTCAAGATGCGAAAGTAAGTGGATCTTCAGATTGAACTCCCTAGCGCCAAATGGCCTCAATCGCGAGATGGAGTTATTTGCATTTTAATAACCATGAATGTGAAGCCCAGCTGATGTTTTTTAAAGACAAGTAGATGTTACCCTTTATCTATATAGGAGTTTATGCGGGACTTTATGCAGTACGTTTAACGAAGTAAAAGTTAATAGTTGCCATGGGGACCGGACGCCTACTTAACCCAGAACACAAACACAACAACTATCCCTGACGAAGAAGCCCGTAGGCTTTGAAACGCGTTGGATCGTTTTTGGTCTTTGGATTACTCCGTAGGTCAGTCGTGACGTCACGCCGCCTGTTCCGGAACCCTGTACCAACACCGCTCCCTCGCGCGCACGCCAGCCACCGGCCGGGGCGGCATACGCGCTGAGAGGTAGAGCAAGAAGTAACAGCAAACAAGAAGTACCGCAGAATCATTCCATCCCACTGCCTGACCGGACAGTCGGTGTTTTACTCCTTTCGATTATACCCCAGGTCCCGCCAGGACAAGGTAACCCGCCAGGATAAGGTAACCACCATACTTATCTATCCCATCACAATCCCAGCGCTGGTACCGAACATTAGTTTGTTCAATTTCTTTGCTTTATTTACCACTTTGGATCGGAGCAGCCGTAATCCATTTAGGTACCAAGCAGCGGCTCTGTCTGCCTGAGTGCATATAGAGAAAATTTAATAGCGGTAGCGCAGGCAATATTATATTATATATATCCTCTTGATTCTCCTTTGATCTTTTTCTCTCCTTTTTTTTTTTTTTTTTTTTTTTTCTTTTCTTTCTTTTTTTTTTTTTTTTTTTTTTTCTTCTTCTCCTCGTTTCTTCTCCCACCCTCTCCTTATTCTTTCTGACCAAGTTTTTACAGGAAAGAAAATGTCCCAAAGAAAGACAGGCACAATTATCAGCAAGTCCCAGTGTGTGGCAGTCAATAAATATCAAATAGTAAACATAGGGCAGCTCCAGACTCGCGCTCTCAATTTTCACACCGTCCAATATATTGTCTTTCATAAATTAATCTTCCACAATCCACTTCCAACGACCCTGAGGGCTCCATGTTAATAAGTTAGAGGTTAGGGATTCACAGGCATCCACCAAGCTTTAATTCATTAATGTTTGTTAATGTGAGGTTAGCATACTTATGAGGGGGGTACGTACAGTTAGTAAACGAAAACACAGTCCACAACACCCTTTCCCTCAGCCATTCATGGGGGAGACCCCTCCAACCACCTCCTTCAGCAAAAGCCTCTTCCCTTTTCCTCCACCTTCCAAGCGGGCTTGTCCACCGCCACATCAACCGCACGGAAATGCTCACTACCAGCAACCGTCCAGCCTTTCTTGCCCTCAATGGGAGTCTGGCTCCCTGCTGTATTTTCACCAGACGTCGGAGCGATCGATATCCGTCGGAGCCAAACTTATCATGCGGGACTGGCTGTCCTATCCAGTCTTACTCCCACTGCCTTCCTCACCACTCCTACACACTCAGCATCTCACATGGCCTACAGAGCTCCGCACCGGATAGCGAGGGGGAGAGGCAGAGCTTAGCGTGAAACACTCCCATGCTCCTCCACAATAGTGTCTAGGGGGAAATATTACTGATTTTTAGACTCATGATCATTGCTAATTTTCTGTTTTATATGATATCATATATATATATATAAACACACACACAATAGAAAAAGTAAGGCAGCGCCCACCTATAAACAATACTGCGGGGGCAAGCTTACCCAAAAATCCAGTCCAAAAAATAGAGCAGCACTCCAGGATAATGTGGAAAATAGTGGTTTATTCACCCATAGGTGACACAACGTTTGAGAAAGGCTTCATGTTGGAGCCGAAACGTTACATCACCTATGGGTGAATAAACCACTATTTTCCACATTATCCTGGAGTGCTGCTCTATTTTTTGGACTGGATTTTTGGGTAAGCTTGCACCCGCAGTATTTATAGGTTGGTGCTGCCTTACTTTTTCTATTGTGTTTGTGTGTTAGATATATCTATCTATCTATATCTATCTCTCATTGTATATCTCATATTCTTCACTATTGGGATTTAAACAAACTTATTCATCGATAAAGCTTTACTCTCGGTAGGCTGTAGGTTTGGGGCATCTCCTTTAACCTCTAAATGCATTTTTCTACATCCGACTACTTTTAACGATACAAATTTCTCCATCTTCAAAACCTATCACTCAGGGATTGGTGCCTATCTGTTGGTCATTTTTTAGGCTGATCTGAAGTGATTTTGAGCCCTGTCCCCTCAGGGCGTCAACATCTTGCATTCTTTCAGACAGAATTTATTTGGATCCTTCTGTGAAATATGCCAGCACTTGTACTGATGTGATATCCTTTCTCTAAGACTTGTATCACGTATGCAGCGGTTGTTCTGGCAGACAATGCCAGGAATAGGCTGGACAAAAAACACTGTGTGCAACATTGTTTGTCTGTTGTTTTGTCTGTCCGACAGTGAATGGGACAGAGCTGCAATACCATGTACAGCTGCTGTACAATGGATGGCGCTGTGCTTGGTAAGCTGCAAAGAGGATCGGTCGTCGGTATTTAACACCCTGTAAACCCCTTTAGTGCTTTCCTCTGGACAAAATGCTTAAAACAACATTTTTATTGGCCTGGTATAGAGAATGATGTAAACCACTACTGCCGTTCCTGTATTACCTGCCAAAAGATGGGGAAGTCTGGATCTTTTCACAAGGTTGGCATAACTGATGAACCTTTCCAGAGGATTGCTGTAAATATTGTAGGGCACTTGCCTATACCCATCAGCTTCAGAAAGGATTTCATCCTAACGGTATTGGATTACATTACAAGGTACACAGAAGCCTTAGATATATCTTCAATCGGAGCTGATAAACTGTTAGACGCCCTTTTATTTTCACAGGTAGGATTTCCCAGGGAGATGCTGACAGATCAGGGGACCCAGTTCATGTCGAACTTAATACAATTCCTTTGTAAGAAAATACCAGCGAAACATCTGGTAGCCATTCCTTACTACCCTCAGACTAATTGTCTGTGTGAATGGTTCAATGGGACCCTCAAACAGATGTTTAAGATGCTTGAGGAGTCCCAGGGACAAAATGAGGAGCATTTCTCCCGCACCTGATATTTGCTTACAGAGAAGCACCTCAGGCCTCACCGGGTTTCTTACCCTTTGAGCTCCGGTATGGAAACAAGTACACAGGCCCCCTAGATCTCATAGAAGAATCCATGGAGGGAGTGTGTTATTGTTGCACATCCAAAATTTGTCAGCGTTGGCCTTAATCACTGCCGATTGTAATCCTTTCCCAACTGGTTCAGGACCCGACTAGAGGGACAGCCATACTGGACTTAGTATTAACCAATAGACCTGACAGAACAACAGATGTGCAGGTTGGGGGACACCTGGGAAATAGTGACCATAAAGTAATAACCTTCCAATTGTCGTTCAAAAGAGCGTTTCTACAGGGAGGAACAAAAAAACCAAACGTCAGAAAAGCTAAATTTAGCCAACTAAGAGAGGCCATAGGTCTAACTAACTGGGACAAAGTCCTCAAAAATAAAAATACAGCCACAAAATGGGATATTTTTAAAAGCATCCTAAAATCTAATTGTGAGAGCTACATACCTTTTATGGGAATAAAAGGTTAAGGAACAAGAAAAAAACAATGTGGATAAATAGAACTGTAAAGAAAGCAATACATGACAAAAAGAAAGCATTTAAATCACTAAAACAGCAGGGTAGCGAGGAAGCATAGAAAAACTATAAGGAAAAAAAATTGAATATGTAAAAAAACAAATATCGTATTTTTCGCCCATAAGATGCACCTAGGTTTTACAGGATAAAATAAAAATATAAATATCAGGTCAGACCAACATTTAGACTTCCAATGTTAATCAGACCTCAGTTCACAGCCCCAATCAGACCCCCAATGTTAATAAGACCCCAATAAGACCCCAATGTGAATGACCCCCAATCAGATCTCAGATAAGAGCCCCATGCCTCTAATATCAGCCCCCATGCCTCTAATATCAGCCCCCATGCCTCTAATATCAGCCCCCATGCCTCTAATATCAGCCCCCATGCCTCTAATATCAGCCCCCATGCCTCTAATATCAGCCCCCATGCCTCTAATATCAGCCCCCATGCCTCTAATATCAGCCCCCATGCCTCTAATATCAGCCCCCATGCCTCTAATATCAGACCCCATGCCTCTAATATCAGACCCCATGCCTCTAATATCAGACCCCATGCCTCTAATATCAGACCCCATGCCTCTAATATCAGACCCCATGCCTCTCAGTTCAGACCCCAGCAGCCTCAGAACATACAGAATAAAGAAACCACTTACCCTTCCTGTTCCTGGACGCCGCCGATCCTCACCGACAGCGCTCTTCATCCTCCTGCTGTCGGCTGTGCTGTGAACTGGCTCGCACAGCACAGCCGAGCAGAGGACCAGGAAGCGGTGAGTTCAGAGCCTCTGGTGCTAATGACCACTTCCATAAAGGCATTCGCCTCATAAGACGCAGGGACGTTTTGGGCGAAAAATACGGTAAAAGCAGCCAAACCAGAGACCGAGAGATTCATTGCCAAAGAGAGCAAAACTAACCCTAAAGTTTTCTACAATTATATAAATGGTAAAGAGTATAAATCTGAAGGTATCGGCCCTCTACAGAGTAATGAGGGGGGAGGAGTTGCAGAGAACGATGAGGAGAAAGCAAAGCTATTAAATTTTATTTTTTTTGCTCACTGTATTCACTGAGGAAAACAAACTGTCAGATAAAATGCAGAATGTAAAAGTAAATTCCCCATTAAAAGTTCCCTGTCTGACCCAGGAAGAAGTACAGCGGCATCTTAAAAATATTAAAATAGACAAATCGCCAGGACCAGATGGCATACACCCCTGTATCCTAAGAGAATTAAGTAATGTCGTAGCCAGACCCTTATTTCTGATCTTTAAGGACTCTATACTGACGGGGGGTGTTCCATAGGATTGGTGCATAGCAAATGTGGTGCCAATATGCAAAAAGGGTCCAAAAACAGAGCCCGGAAACTATAGGCCGGTAAGTTTAACATCTGTCATGGGTAAACTGTTTGAAGGGTTTCTAAGAGACACTATCTTGACATGCCTCAATGAAAATAAGCGTGTAACACTGTAACAGCATGGCTTTTATGAGGGATCGGTCATGTCAAACTAATTTAAATTTCAGTTTCTATGAGGAGGTAAGTTCTAGACTTGACAGCAGCGAATCAATGGATGTCGTATATCTGGACTTCTCCAAATCTTTTGACTGTAGCGCATAAAAGGTTAATAAATAAAATGAGAATGCTCGGACTAGGGGAAAATGTCTGTATGTGGATAAGTAACTGGCTCAGTGATAGAAAACAGAGGTTATTAACGGTACACACGCAGATTGGGTCACTGTATACCTCAGGGGTCAGTATTGGGCCCTATTCTCCAATATATTAATGATCTTGTAGATGGCTTGCACAGTAAAATATCAATTTTTGCAGATGACACTAAACTCTGTAAAGTAATCAACACGGAAGAGGACAGTATACTACTACAGAGCGATCTGGAAAGATTGGAGGCTTGGGCAGAGAAGTGGTAGATGAGGTTTAAAGGGCTTCTGTCAGCCCACTAAACCGTTTTTTTTTGTTTTTTTTTTGCTTAATAATAACCCCTACACTGCGATTTATCCATACATAAGTAAAATAATAATTTTGGTTCAGTAGAATTTGCTAAAACCCTATTTTTATAATATGTAAATTACTTTGCTACCAGCAAGTAGGGCGGCTACTTGCTGGTAGCAGCCGCATCCTCCGATGGTAATGACGCCCCCTCCGCTTGTTGATTGACAGGGCCAGCGGACGGGATCTTTCTCCGCTGGCCCTGCCTGTTTTCATTCAATATCTGGCGCCTGCGCCGCGGCCGTATCTATCTTCAATCGGCGCAGGCGCACTGAGAGGCGGCCACTCACTCGGCCGCTTCATCCTCAATGCGCCTGCGCTGATGACGTCACATCTACACCAGGCGCATTGAGGATGAAGCGGCCGAGGATGAAACGGTTTAGTGGGCTGACAGAAGCCCTTTAACACTGACAAATGCACATGGGAAGGAATAATGCAAGTCAACCGTACATACTAAATGGTAAAACACTGGGTAACCCTGACATGGGAAAGGACCTAGGAATTTTAGTGAACAGCAAACTAAGCTTTAGAAACAAGTGTCAGGCAGCTGCTGCCAAGGCCAATAAGATAATGGGTTGCATCAAAAGGGTCATAGATGCTTGTGATGAGAATATAGTCCTACCACTTCACAAATCACTAGTCAGACCACACATGGAGTACTGTGTACAGTTCTGGGCTCCTGTGAACAAGGCAGACATAGCAGAGCTGGAGAGGGTTCAGAGGAGGGCAACTAAAGTAATAACTGGAATGGGGGGACTACAGTACCCTGAAAGATTAATCAAAATTAGTTTTATTCACTTTAGAAAAAGACGACTGAGGGGGAGAGCTAATAACTAT
The DNA here is from genome assembly GCF_905171765.1 of Bufo bufo. Taxonomy (NCBI): domain Eukaryota; kingdom Metazoa; phylum Chordata; class Amphibia; order Anura; family Bufonidae; genus Bufo; species Bufo bufo. The sequence goes on from NC_053394.1 coordinate 317,435,789, forward strand.
GTATAAATATATCAGGGGTCAGTACAGAGATCTCTCCCATCATCTTTTTATCCCCAGGACTGTGATGAGGGGACACCCTCTGCGTCTGGAGGAAAGAAGGTTTGTACACAAACATAGAATAGGATTCTTTACGGTAAGAGCAGTGAGACTATGGAACTCTCTGCCTGAGGAGGTGGTGATGGTGAGTTCACTAAAAGAGTTCAAGAGGGGCCTGGATGTATTTCTGGAGTGTAATAATATTACAGGCTATAACTACTAGAGAGGGTTCGTTGATCCAGGGAGTTATTCTGATTGGAGAATTTTTTCCCCCTTAAGGCCCCTTTCACACGGGCGAGTATTCCGCGCGGATTGAACGCATTGCACCCGCTCTGAATACCGACCCATTCATTTCTATGGGGCTGTTCACATGAGCGGTGATTTTCACGCATCACTTGTGCGGGCTGCGCTATCAAGTGGACTAAGGTGAGTTAATTATTTTTATTTTTTTTTATTATTATTTTTTAACCCCCCCCCCCAGCACCATTTTACTATGCATTCTGTATTCAGAATGCTATTATTTTCCCTTGTAACCATGTTATAAGGGAAAATAATACAATCTACAGAACACCGATCCCAAGCCCGAACTTCTGTGAAGAAGTTCGGGTTTGGATACCAAACATGCGTGATTTTTCTCACGCGGAAAAATCGCGGGTGTTCCCGTAACGCACCCGCACATTTTCCCACAACGCCCGTCTGAAAGGGGCCTAAGTGGGGAAAATTGGCTTCTACCTCACAGGGGTGCGTTTTTTTTTTTTTGTTTTTTTTTTAATCCTTCCCGTGCATCAACTTGCAGGATAACAGGCCAAACTGGATGGACAAATGTCTTTTTCGGCTTTATAAACTGTTACTATGTAAAGGATGAGCAGCATTGTACTATAGGATGAAAAGGAAATGTACAACATATCACTGAAGAAGGCCTTACTTAGGGCTCTTTCACACTTGCGTTCTTTTCTTCCGGCATAGAGTTCCGTCGTCGGGGCTCTATGCCGGAAGAATCCTGATCAGTTTTATCCTAATGCATTCTGAATGGAGAGAAATCCGTTCAGGATGCATCAGGATGTCTTCAGTTCCGGACCGGAACGTTTTTTGGCCGGAGAAAATACTGCAGCATGCTGCGCTTTTTGCTCCGGCCAAAAATCCTGAACACTTTCTGCAAGGCCGGATCCGGAATTAATGCCCATTGAAAGGCATTAATCCGGATCCGGCCTTAAGCTAAACGTCGTTTCGACTCATTGCCGGAGCCGACATTTAGCTTTTTCTGAATGGTTACCATGGCTGCCAAGACGCTAAAGTCCTGGCAGCCATGGTAAAGTGTAGTGGGGAGCAGTATACTTACCGTCCGTGCGTCAGGGCGCCCAACGCGCATGGATGACGTGATCGCATGGACACGTCATCCATGCGCATGGGGCGCTCTGACGTCATTCTGGAGCGCCCCGGGACCCGCACGGACTGTAAGTATACTGCTCCCCCGCTCCCCACTACTACTATGGCAGCCAGGACTTTAATAGCGTCCTGGGTGCCATAGTAACACTAAACGCATTTTGAAGACGGATCCGTCTTCAAATGCTTTCAGTTCACTTGCGTTTTTCCGGATCCGGCATGTAATTCCGGCAAATGGAGTACACGCTGGATCCGGACAACGCAAGTGTGAAAGGGCCCTTAGGCTCTGTAGACATTGTGTTTCTTGCTCCTGTAAGAGGTGTGCTATCATGTGTCCAACTGAGGCCTGTGACAATTGCCATGCAATGGCATCTACCATCCATTGACTGCCATTGTAAAAAAAAATAATAATAACTGTATTGAGTGGTGTACTATGTTGTGTTGGCCCACTGTATAGGAAAGAACCGTATGCCCCACCACTTATACAGTTAAAAAAAAATTGACACTATTCTGGTCTCCGCCAGGTGACCGGGGGTCTATGGATACATTTAACATATATATATATATACTGGGAGATTTTTCCAGCATATACGTGAAACGTAGCGCACAAACTCAGTTTATATGTTGGGGGAAATTTTTTTTAAAATCTCCTCCTGCTTCAAGGATCCTTGTTATCTTGCAAGTCCTGAAATCTAAAACAAATCGCATGAGAAAATCAGATTTACAAGATATCACTGAAGAAACTGCACTACAACATGAAGATCCTGATGTCGCACTGCCACATCACATCTAATCATGATCAGTGGGGTCGCACTGTGACTTGCTGCTCCTGTGATGTATCCAGCAATGTTGGATTTTTGGTTACAAGTTGCACAAGACTTTGTCATCACTGCAGGCAGGTCCCAGTCGCATGCAACTTGCATTGTGGTCTATGTGGCTATTTATATGTTGATGACCTAGCTTTAGTATAGGTCATCAATATCTGATCTGTGGGCGTACGATTCCTGGCACTCCCACCGATCAACCTTTCAAAGAGGCCGCAATGCTCCTGTGAGTGCTGCGACCTCTTCCTAGGCCAGTGACATCGCATTCTTTGGTCACTTGGCCTAGTTGCAGGTCCGTCTCATTCAAGTGAATGGAGCTGCCGTCCCAGGCACAACCACAATACAATGTAGGGCGGTGTGCTCGGTAAGCTGTAAGGAGGCAGGATAACTGTCACATTTAGACCCTAATCTCCATTTTCATAAATGTCGTTACTAATAACATGATATTCCAGAATCAGTTACTATTAGGCCTCTTTCACACGGGCGAGTATTCTGGACGGGTGCAATGCGTGAGTTGAATGCATTGCACCCGCACTGAATCCCGACCCATTCATTTCTATGGGGCTGTGCACACGAGCAGTGATTTTCACGCATCACTTGTGCGTTGCGTGAAAATCGCAGCATGCTCTATATTCTGCGTTTTTCACGCAACGCAAGCCCCATAGAAGTAAATGGGGCTGTGTGAGAATCGCAAGCATCCGCAAGGGAGTGCGGATGCGGTACGATTTTCACGCATGGTTGCTAGGTAACATGGTTATAAGGGAAAATAATGGCATTCTGAATACAGAATGCAAAGTAAAATAGTGATGGAGGGGTTAAAAAAATAATAATAATAATTAACTCACAGAGTCCACTTGATCGCGTAGTTGCGGATCTCTGTCTTGTGGATCTTCCCCATGTTATAAGGGAAAATAATACAATCTACAGAACACCTAAACGAAACCCGAACTTTTGTGAAGAATTTCGGGTTTGGGTACCAAACATGCCGATTTTTCTCACGCGCGTGTATAACGCATTACAATGTTTTGCACTCGCTCGGAAAAATTGTGCATTATCCCGCAACGCACCCACATCTTATCCGGGCAAAAAACATGATGCCCGTGTGAAAGAGGCCTTAGACTGACTTAGACACCATGTTTAATAAGATTCAGCCCTTAGCAACCAGTCTGCATAAAACTGCAATTTCACTGTTCAGTTAAGATGGCCGCCACTGCTCTCACCCTGAGGCTAATCCCGCCTGCCCTCACTAGCCAGTAACAATAGCCCCCCAAAAGTGTCAGTAACCAGAGCCCTCTCCAATAAATGGTTAATTTCCTGCAGCACAAAGGGGTCCTCTTACCACATGTTGCTTTCATTTATACACTGAGAAGATGGCAGATCTCCCTTCCCTGTTGTGCGCTGCTCCAACTCTGCATTCTCCAGCTCTGCTGACTGAGGGAGCGTCTGCCAAGCGCAGGGACAGGGAGAAGTGCACACAGCCCAGGCACTGTTATCAGCTGCTGGGGAGGACCTGGCTTTAATCATTTACTTACAGTCCCTGGCTGTCAGTAATCTGACCTTGCACGCAGCGTGCTTCTGCGTCCTCGGTCCTTCACCAGATAGACGGACCATGCCTAGCAACCCTATTTTAAGCACAGGTAAAAGTAGGCAGTACAGGGAACAAAAATGTGGAATTAAGGGGTAATTGAATACATAGTGAAAAGTTGAAATAGGGCCACCAAGGTGATATTAATCACAACAATCCAATACTCAAAAAAAAAAATATAATAATAATACGACGGTTATCATTTAACGCCGCACTGCGGCCTCTGATCGGCATGAGTGTCGAACTCTCACCGATCCCGAAGATGGGTCATCAGTGTAGTACTCTCAGAAAACCCCTTTCATTGTTGAGTGACTGCTGTAGTTCAAAGCAGTAAATTGACGTATATGCAGTCTTATGCTACTGTTTTTCTTTAGTTGAAGTCAGTCAAAAGCGTTACAGGAAGTCTCGGTGTAGCCCCAGCCTTAGGGCGGGTTTACATGTCCAGGTTTTCTTATACAGTTTTTGAAGCCAAAACCAGGAATGGATTAAATAAAGTTGAATCCCTTCCCCTCCGTTATGATCCACTCCTGGTTTTGGCTTCAAATCCTGCATCAGAAAACCTGGGCGTGTAAAGCCAGCCTGAGCATCCTGGTGGTCCACACTGATCTCTCACGGCCATCTTCTTGGACATTAACTTTTCTTTATTCACTTTTAGATTCTGGTTCAGAAGTTTGCACGGAAAACCCAAAGCATCTTTTCCAGCCAAATGTCAGAATTGACCACTCACGTCATCATGAAAACAGGTAGGTGCACGGGCTGTTGTGGCTTCATCCTTTCCAGTACTAGTCTCCATTACATCACACTGAATCAAGGCGATTTGATGACCCTAAAATGTATATCGAGTTGTTGGGATTTGTACGGATTATTTCCACACAGAAAGGTTAATGGAAATTGGTTCTGATCAGTCGTAAAGCTTCCTCTAATCCCTCCTAGGAGAATCATTTTGCAGCTTGCCTTCAGCTTATCTACAGTTTAAAACCCAGGACTAGAAGAGAGGTGTGGGAATGATTGTCTAAAGTGTGACAGATCTTATTTTGAAGCTTAAGTATTGTGATTTTCCATTTGGAAAGGTTCTCCTTCCTTCTGCAGGGAACCCAATCATGTGTTTTGCCAGCTAAATTACTGATGGACCAGTAATAAACTTTGCCTAAGCTGTAGAGGATTTAAAAAAATTTCTGCCATAGTACAGTTACTTTGGTTTTGATGGTGGCTGAACCTGACGTCGGCCATCTAATGTGGATGGAAGCCTCAGGACTTGATCAAAACTGTAGATGGCGGGGGAGACAAGGATTGGGCAATTGGATTTCAACATGCAAAATCTCTTTCTTCTTTGAAAGAGAGGTGTTTGACAGCGGATTACTTCCTGTTTTCCATTCAGAACACACTTGACCAAGCATTCAGCCAACCGTTATCTAAGTTGTATGACCAGCTTAAAGGATTAGAAAAACATGGCTGTATTATTCCAAATAACAGCCCCACACCTGTCCATGGGTTGTCTGTCTGGCATGGGGGGAATCCAGTCAGTATCTGGTGTGGCCATCATTTGCCTCACCCAGTGCAACACATCTCCGTCACATAGAGTTGATCAGGTTGTTGATTGTGGAATGTTGGTCCACTCCTCTTCAATAGCTGTGCGAAGTTGCAGAATATTGGCAGGAACTGGAACACGCTGTCGTATATGGCGATCCAGAGCATCCCAAACATGCTCAATGGGTGACATGTCCGGTGAGTATGCTGGCCATGCAAGAACTGGGATGTTTTCAGCTTCCAGGAATTGTGTACAGATCCTTGCAATATAGGGCCGTGCATTATCATGCTGCAACATGAGGTGATGGTCGTGGATGAATGGCACAACAATGGGCCTCAGGATCTCGTCACGGTATCTCTGTGCATTCAAAATGCCATCAATAACATGCACCTGTGTTCATTGTCCATAACATACGCCTGACTATACCATAACCCCACCGCCACCATGGGCCACTCGATAGACAACAACGATGACATCAGCAAACCGCTCACCCACACGACGCCACACACGCTGTCTGCCATCTGCCCTGAACAGTGAAAACCGGGACTCATCCGCGAACAGAACGCCTCTCCAACGTGCCAGACGCCATCGAATGTGAGCATTTGCCCACTCAAGTCGGTTACGACGACTAACTGCAGTCAGGTCCAGACCCCGATGAGGACGACGAGCATGCAGATGAGCTTCCCTGAGACGGTTTCTGACAGTTTTTGCAGAAATTCTTTGGTTATGGAAACCGATTGTTGCTGCAGCGGTCCGGGTGGCTGGTCTCAGACGATCATGGAGGTGAACATGCTGGATTTGGAAGTCCTGGGCTGGTGTGGTTACACTTGGTCTGCAGTTGTGAGGCCGGTTGGATGTACTGCCAAATTCTCTGAAACGCCTTTGGAGACGGCTTATGGTAGAGAAATGAGCATTCATTGCACAGGCAACAGCTCTGGTAGACATTCCTGCAGTCAGCATCCCAATTGCACGCTCCCTCAAACGTTGCGACATCTGTGGCATTGTGCTGTGTGATCAAACTGCACATTTCAGAGTGGCCTTTCATTGTGGGCAGTCTAAGGCACACCTGTGCAATATTCAGCACCTTGATATGCCACACTTGTGAGGTGGGATGGATTATCTCGGCATAAGGAGAAGTGCTCACTAACAGATTTAGATAGATTAGTGAACAATATTTGAGAGTAATGGGACTTTTGTGTATGTAGCTCATGCAAAATGGGAGCAAAAATGAAAGTGTTGCGTTTATATTTTTGTTCAGTGTATTTTTTTCTTGTGGGGGACTAAGACATTTGACTGCGGAGCCTGTTGGGGGGGCATGGACTGATATGAGTGACAGTCTGTGTACGTCGCTGTGGTGTATGTTGGCATATATAATTAATCAGCGCTATGAGCAATTCTCTCCTAAAAGCTCCAGTGCGGTAGTAACTGTCATTCAGTGGGTTGGAGAGGCGTTCTGCTTTCCATTCAGTCCTTCAGTTACATCTGACAGTATAGGACTAAGACATTTTCCTGTTCATTGTTCTTTCCTATGAACCAGACATTAAAACGTTTACCGGTCAGCTCCTCATGGAAAATTTCAGTGTTTAGAATAATCCATCTGCGTCATAGAAGATCAAAGATAATGAGTGAATCAAAACTCATGTAAAAATAGGCATTGCTTTCTGCATTTTAATAGGCAAACGTAGCGGTGACTACATCTGTACCAAGACAGCCCTCACCCTGGCTAGTGCCGTAGGCCATTAATTGGGCTTGATTATCTGCCGGTGGGCGGATTGAAATGCCATCCTGCTTTTCTCCACTTGTTTTTCCGTGCTGTCCATGCCTAAAGAGGACAGAGAGTGCTATAATGAGTGACACACCACTTCGATCTGGATTGTGTCTTCTCCCCGCGCTGCGGCTGTGTATATATATGAAATGACTAAGACAGTCCTTGGAAGCTTTATCCATCTAATGTGCCCTGGTGCATGTGGGAATAATGCAGGAACGGCTTGCCAGCAATAGCAGTAGTTTTTTAGCTGGCTGAATGAAGACGATTGTGACACATTTCCTAAATTGACGTGGGCAGGTTTATGAATATTATTATTTAGGCTGGATATAGAAGGAAATGGATCTGCACATGATTAAAGGGGTATGATTAGGGGGTGCGGTCCAGCAGCCAAGATGGCTGGACGCAGATAGTAAGAGCCAAAGGCTACATTCTAGGAAAAATCCTGGCTCTCACACCATTTAAGAAAGAAACAACTCCTCAAAGAGCCCTGACAAGGAACAGATTCACCACCGGTGTCTCCCGTTCTGCGGTGCACATGAGGCAGGAGTGTTGCAAGTCCTAGAAGCCATAACAGCATGTAAAACCTCCCTCATGGGGAAACTAGAAATTGACCTGGGGCTGTTACGTCAAGATATGCAAAACACGATGAAGAACGTATTTCACGCATAGAAGATGTTACAGCCACTGTCCCAAGGACCATATCTGACCTAAATACTAAAGCAGAAACATGGAAGCAAAAAGCAGATGACCTAGAAAACAGGCTTCGTAGAAATAACATTAGAATTATTGGCCTGCCTGAAAGAGCAGAAGGACGTAAGCCAGACGAGTTCATAGAAAAATGGATAAAATAACTTTTCCCAGAGGCAGAATTCTCCTCAGCCTACGCTGTAGACCGGGCGCACAGACTACCGGCAAAGCCTCCACCGCCAGGGGCTCCACCTCGCCCTGTGCTCGAGGAAGCGCTTAGGCGCGAAACGGCCGTCGCCACATTTATTTGACTACTTTGTATGTTTGTCCGCCCCATGCCGTTTGTCGTATCCACGTACAAGATCATGAAATAAAAAGAATGCATCTCTGGTTACTCTCTTCTGTGTTGTTGTAATTAGGCAAGGCTGAGCACCACCTTGATGACAAGCTACAACCGAGGTGAATACTAAAAAGGTTGCTGTTGAATATATATATAAAAAAAGGGAAAAAAGACGCAGTGCCACTTCAACTATTTTAGAAAACTTTTTTTTTATTAATATTGCACTGTTTCATATAATCACACTCATTGCACTAAGCTCCTCATATGCCAACGCATGCCTACCTTGGAATCATGGCTGAGTTAAAAATATTATCTTGGAATGTCAGGGGATTGGGTACAACGCAGAAAAGATCTATGGTACCTGCCTTTATTAGAAACTCTAGTCTATAAATTCTGTGTCTCCAAGAGACACATCCTCACTGGTCCTACCTCCAAGGTCTTACGGAAACCCTGGGTTCAGTGGGCTGCAATTTCTTACCACACCTCTTCTTCACGAGGAGTATCCCTATTAATCCATAACAATTGCACTGGAAGGTAAAAGACTTGGCCATTGATTCGGAATGCAGATATGTCTTTGTTCATGATCTCATTTACAATGTACAGTGCACACTATTAGGTATATATAACCCTCCCCCAGGTTCTATGCAAGTACTACACCTAGCAGCCACCTATGCAACCACTTACCCGCATTCTAGACTAATCTGCATGGGAGATCTAAATATGATGTTGGACTCCTCGCTAGATCGATTTATGGACATAGCAGACCCAATAAGTGCAGGGAGTCCATCGAGGCTCAATCGGTTCTTGTCTGAGTTTAGATGGGCTGACCTTTGGAGGGCCAATCATCCCAGAGATGCCATAGCGGGGGTCACAACTCTATAACCCGAATTGACTATATGTCAATGATGTTAAACCTCCGCTCCATCATGTACTTATCTAGGGGGATATCGGACCACTCGCCAATGCTAGGCATTCTGTTATGTGGCACGTCTTCAGTAATATACCGGATGAATATACATCTGTTTTGGCTGAATCTGTTGGGCTCAGCAGAGGGGGGACACCTTACCAGCTAAAAGAGTTCCTGGAAATACATGCGAATGAGCCCAATAAAGCTCTGGTATGGGATGCTTTCCTCCACGGGTCCTTACATTCTAGAATTTCATACATTTAGAAAGGATACTAACCGCTTGTAGATGGAGCTGGGATCTTGGTGTAATACACTGGAACAGCAATATATCCATCACCCGACAGAATCTAATAGAAATGCTTGGCTCCAAGTGGGCAGGAAATACTTAACAATACTTAGGGACAAAGCGGACAAGAAAATGTTTTTTCTAAAACGGTCAACCTTTGAGCTGGGGAATCAATCGGCTAAATTACTGGCTCAATTAGTCCATCATAATTCACCCTCTTCAACAATATTAGCAGTCAGGAACCCTACCGGTCGGGCATCCCGCACCCCAGAAATCATCCTTCAGACCTTTACACAATTCTACCAAGAGTTTTATATAGATCTAGTATAACCGAATCGGAGATTGCCACGTACCTAGGGAATATATCCCTTCCCACACTTACTACATCACAAAGCGCCCAATTAGATCAACCAATTAGTTTGGAAGAAATAACACAGGCCATATCAGATCTCAACAACGGGAAGTCGCCCGGCCCGGATGGGCTTCCTAAAGAAGTCTATGCCAAATAGGTGGAGGAATTAACCCAACAATTATTAACCACCCTTAATGCAGCCCTGGAAACAGGACGCTTGCCAGAGTCTTTTTATGGCAGCCACAATCGTACTATTACTCAAACCTGATAAAGACCCCCTAGAATGTGGCTCTTATAGACCCATCGCATTGTTGAATGTAGACTACAAAATCCTGACTAGGATCTTAACGTCACGTTTGAACCGGGTGATTCTGTCATTGTTTCACCCGGACCAAACAGGATTTATGCCTGGAAAGTCCACTACTGAAAACATCAGAAGGGTTCAGGTGGTCCCACAACTGTGGTATTCCCTGAATGTAGAATGGGCCTTGGCTTAGTTAGACGCAGCCAAGGCATTTGATTCCATAGAATGGGCTTATTTGCTTCAATGCCTGAATGGGTATGGCTTCGGTCCACTGTTTATCAGATGGATCAATCTTTTATATAGCAATCCGAGAAGCAGGTTATTAATAAACAGGAATTATCAGAAACCTTCCATCTACATAGAGGCACAAGACCAGGATGCCCTCGATCACAACTCCTGTTCGCCTTGGCGATTGATACATTGGCAATTAGGGTAAGAAGCAATAATATAATTGGAGTGACCATGGGAGACAAAGAAGCTCGCATAGGACTGTACGCAGATGACATGATTTTATACCTTTCTTCACCAAATACATCTCTGAGGAGCAATACAATTGATAGACTAATTTGGGGAGTTCTCAGGCCTCAGAATCAATTGGGGGAAATCAGTGTATATGCCCCTGGGCAGAGCAAATTGGTCAGGCCCTTCTCATGTATAGAGATTGAAGGTAGTGGACACTTTCAAATATCTTGGGGTAAACATCACAAAAAAACACTCTCTCAGGCCTTGTCACTTAATATTTATCCCCTGATTGGTCATATACGGAACAAATTACAAAACTGGAAGACACTGCCTATTTCAGTGGCAGGAAGCATTAACTTAATCAAAATGATTATACTCCCCAAGGCCCTCTACGCTTTGCAACACTCAGAGGTACATATACCCAAATCAGTATTTAGAGACGTAGACTCTATGACCAGGGTTTTTATTTTGGGCAGATCCCGAGCTAAGTTAAGTCTTGACACATTAAAACGTCCTAAAACAGAAGGGGGTATGGCACTGCCGGACTATTATATATTATTTGGCAGGCCAGCTATGGCTCATTATCCCCTGGTATTCATCTGATGATCTGCCCATTTCAGAATACTGCACACTATGGTCAGTCCTGGAAATGCCCCCTAAATTCCAAATACCGTTACTGCCACTGCACAAGTTGGCGCAAATGACATGGAGGGGACGCCAAATCACTAACCTGTTTCACAGAGGTGGTTTCTGACATACCTCTATGGTCTAATGAATCGCTGCCGCAGCTGCAGGTGGTCATGGGGGCAGAGAGATGGCAGACAGCTGGCGTAAAACCTTGGGAGATCTATATGACCAGGGAGTGTTTGACATTTGAAGTACTGTCCCAGAAATATCACATCCCCCGAACGCAATTTTTCTCCTATTTGCAGCTTTGCTCAGCTATTCAGAGTAAATTTCCACGTACCAACATCGTAATTACTAAATACCCACTTTGTTAGGACCCAGAGAACTGGTATCAGCAATTTATTCCCATCTCATGCAAGCAAAGGTCAGTGCTAATCCCCTTACGATAATAGATAAATGGAAGAGACAGATACCCATACTTACAGAAGAATTAATAACAGATTTATTAGAATCGCATTTACAAATGTCACCAGCAGCTAATAAAATAATACAATGATATATTATACATCAAGCATATCTCACACCAACTAGGCTGTACAGTATGGGCAGAGCGTCGTCTACAGCATGCCCAAGGTGTGGGCAGCTGGAGGCCGACTTCTGGCACATGATGTGGAGATGTAACCCGATTGCCACATTTTGGGAAGAAGTGACATCCTTCCTATCAAGCTTATTGCCCGTCCGGGTGGCGTGCAATCCAGAGATCTGCCTACTGGGAATAATAAACGAGGATAGTTGGGACCACTATACAACAACATTTTTAAGGGAGTCTTTATTCATGGCACGTAAATGCATTGCTTTGAGATGTTCTAATCCCAATACGCCGAACCTGTCTACGTGGAAACAACAAATAAACCAGATTCTTTCGTATATTGTGCTGGTGTACAAGCACCGCGACAAACCACAAAAATTTGACAAGGTTTGGGGTCTGTGGTGCGGTGCCCCCCACACACAGTACTCGTCCTCGAGACTACGACAAGCTATATTAACAGCTCGAGATTCCATGGCTCAGTCGGCTCAATGGGAATACCTGAATGGTGTGTACAATGTAAGCCATTAACTGGAATAAGGAGACAGTGTCAATGCAATGAGCAATTTAATTGTTCAGTTTATAGACAAATGTAAGTTTTGCTTTAACTTTTGTACTGAGACGTGTATCAAGAATGTATGTCAGTGTACCTATTTTCCTGTTAATAAACAAGTTAAAAAAAAAAGGGGTATGATTTATTTCAATGGCATGTTGATAGGATAAGGGTACTTTCACACTAGTGTTTTTCTTTTCTGGCATTGAGTTCCGTCCTAGGGGCTCTATACCGGAAAAAAAACTGATCAGTTTTATCCCCATGCATTCTGAATAGAGAGCAATCCGTTCAGGATGCATCAAGATGTCTTCAGTTCAGTCACTAAACGGTTTTTAGACGGAGAAAATACCGCAGCATGCTGCGGTATTTTCTCCGTCCAAAATTCCGGAACACTTGACGGCATTATTTTACATTGAAATGCATTAATGCCGGATCCGGCCCTAAGTGTTCCGGAAAAACGGAACCGGTTTTGCAGTCTGCGCATAGACCTTTAAAAATGTGAAAAAGATAAATACCAGATCCGTTTTTCCGGATGACAACCGGAGAGACGGATCCGGTATTGCAATACATTTGTGAGACTGATCCGCTTCCGGATCAGTCTACAAATGGTATCCGTTTGCATACAGATTGCCAGATCCGGCAGGCAGTTCCGGCAACGGAACTGCCTGCCGGAATCCAGCAACACTAGTGTGAAAGTACCCTACGCCATCATTTTATAATCCCCACTGATTCTGAGAAGGAGTCCTCAGTTCTGATTAAAGGGCATCTGTCAGCAGCTTTGTACCTATGAAACTGGCTGACCTTTTGTATGTGCGCTTGACAGCTAAAGTCATTTGTGTTGGTACCATGTTCATAGGTGCCTGCATTGCTGAGAAAAGTGATGTCTTAATATATGTAAATGAGCCTCTAGGAGCAACGGGGGCGTTGCTGTTACTCCTAGAATAGGGGTGTACAACCTGCGGAGCTGAATTACAGTTCCTGTACTCTAGCTGGAGCAGGTCAGGATGTCATTGACAGCAGGAGACCCGAGGAGAAGACAGAAGTGGTTTATTGCCACTTCCCTTCTCCTCAGATAGGTGCATAGCGCTCATTGAGAGCTATGGAGGACATGGCTATGCCACTTTTTTTTATTGGACCCAGCGATCTCGTGATCGCCGGATGTGCCTCAGGGGCATAGCAGAGCTGCAGGGTCTTAGTAGACCCAGATCTGCTCTGCCTTGTACAAACTAGGCTGTTTTTGCCTGTAACTGGGTATCCTTTGCAAAATACAAATAAAAATAAAAAAGTGGCTCACAAAGGTCTTTAACTCTCCTCTTGCAGGACTTATTATGTGGCAAAAATATGTTACAAAAAAAGTAATTAAAAAAATAACATAAAATGATGTGGCAGAAATATACTAAAAATAAGTAAAAAAAAAAAAAAAAAAAACCCACCTACGTGAAACTGTACGCATTATATAACAAAATGACCGACACATAATAGGGAACTAATTTTAATAATTTATTTTGGTATCCAGTTGCATATTTCAAGAATGAGCCACAGTTTGAGCAAAAAAATGACTTTTTAAAATGTTTTGCACAGTTTCCCCCCCAAAAAAAATAAAAAGAAAAAAATTTAATATTTTAAAAAGCACTAGGTGTCACATAAAAAAAAAAAAGTTGTAGAAATTATTTTGTTAGTCCAAAAAAATGTGTGTTAAATCACAGAAAAGGGAAAGTGCTTACTGGTTATTGCAGGACACTGGTCACACAGATATAACCTATAACTGGGGGGCAGGAGGCGGTAATAACCAGTGAGCGCCGTCCTCTGCACTGAAGGAAAGCACTCGCGCTGTTTCAGGGCCATGCTGCTGGCACTTGTAAAATAAATCATTTTTATTAGGAAATCCCTTTAAAGCCCTTATTGCACTGCTGCACAGTATTCAGCCAATTACTATGGCCTGTATAATCATGCTGCTGAACAGCCGATATCACTCGTTGTCGGCTGATTTGCATATTTTTTCAGGATGAAAGAATCAGGAATGTGCTGCCGATAATGAACAGAACCGAATGAGGGAGGAATGACTGTGATATTGATCATTCCTCACCATTCACCTTGCATTGGCCTGTGTAATAGGCACTGATTAATAATATATATATATATATTTTTTTTTTTGCAGTCCCGTCAAATATGAAATAAGATCAATATGCCAATGCAGACCTAAAAGTTTGTGCACCTCTGTCCTAGAGACTCTGCTCTCTCTGCAACTGCCGCCTCCTCTCCATTTTGATTGACAGGACCAGGCACTGAGCACATCACCACACCTGGTCCTGTCAATCAAAGTGCAGAGGGCCCGGCAGTTGCAGAGAAAGCTGAGCCTCTAGGTGTAACGGCAACGCCCACGTTGTTCCCGGAGGCTCATTTGCATATATTAAAACCCCTTTTCTCAGCCTATGCAGACACATATGAACATAGGACCAACACAGAGGTCTTCAGCTGCCAAGCGCACATAAGGCCATGTTCACACATTCGTTATTTCCATCAGTTGCTGTGAGCCAAAACCAGGTGCAGGTCAGAAACACAGAACAGTTGCAAATCTTTTCATTATACCTTATCTCTGTGTAGCCTCCACTCCTGGTTTTGGCTCACAATAAGGCCTCATGCACACGGACGTTTTTTTTTTGCGGTCCGCAAAACGGATTTCCGTTGTTCAGTGATCCGTGACCGTTTTTTCTTCCGTGGGTCTTCCTTGATTTTTGGAGGATCCACGGACATGAAAAAAAATGTAATTTTGGTGTCCGCCTGGCCGTGCGGAGCCAAACGGATCCGTCCTGACTTACAATGCAGGTCAATGGGGACGGATCCGTTTGACGTTGACACAATATGGTGCAATTGCAAACGGATCCGTCCCCCATTGACTTTCAATGTAAAGTCAGGAGTTAATATACCATAGGATCGGAGTTTTCTCCAATCCAATAGTATATTTTAACTTGAAGCGTTCCTATCACCATGGGAACGCCTCTATGTTAGAATATACCATCGGATTTGAGTTAGATCGTGAAAACTCATATCCGACAGTATATTCTAACACAGAGGCGTTCCCATAGTGATGGGGACGCTTCAAGTTAGAATATACTAAGAACTTTGTACATGACTGCTGCCTGGCAGCACCCGATCTCTTACAGGGGGCTGTGATACGCACAATTAACCCCTCTTCCCCCTCCCTAATTAAAATCACCCCTCCCTCCCCAGTATTATATTCATTGGTGGCCAGTGCGGCCTACCCTCTCCTCCCCCCTTCCCCCCCTTAACTAAAATCACCTTTCCCCATCATTGGTGGCCAGTGTGCGGCCTCCCCTCTCCCCCCCCCCCCCCCCAATTAAAATCACCCCCCCCCCCCATCATTGGTGGCCAGTGCGGCCTCCCCTCTACCCCCCCCTTCCTTTTAATTAAAATCACCTTCCCCCAACATTGGTGGCAGCGGAGAGTTTCGATCGGAGTCCCAGTTTAATCGCTGGGGCTCCGATCGGTAACCATGGCAACCAGGACGCTACTGCAGTCCTGGTTGCCATGGTTACTTAGCAATTTTAGAAGCATTATACTTACCTTTGCTGTCTGTGACCGGCCGGGCGCTCCTCCTACTGGTAAGTGAAAGGTCTGTGCGGCGCATTGCTTATAGCACAGACCTGTCACTTACCAGTAGGAGGAGCGCCCAGCCGGACACAGACATCGCAGGTAAGTATAATGCTTCAAAAATTTGCTAAGTAACCATGGCAACCAGGACTGCAGTAGCGTCCTGGTTGCCATGGTTACCGATCGGAGCCCCAGCGATTAAACTGGGACTCCGATCGGAACTCTCCGCTGCCACCAATGATGGGGGAAGGTTCACAGACCCATTCAGGAGGGGACGCCGCACTGGCCACCAATGATTGGGGGGGGGGGAGGCCGCACTGGCCACCAATGAGTTAAATACAGGGGGGGGGTCTGCCCCCTCCTGCCTGGCAGCACCTGATCTCTTACAGGGGGCTATGATACGCACAATTAACCCCTCAGGTGTGGCACCTGTGAGGGGTTAATTGTGCGGATCACAGCCCCTGTAAGAGATCGGGTGCTGCCAGGCAGCAGGGGGCAGTCATGTACACAGTTCGTAGTATATTCTAACTTGAAGCGTCCCCATCACTATGGGAATGCCTCTGTGTTAGAATATACTGTCGGATCTGTGTTTTCACGAAGTGAAAACTCGGCTCTGAAAAAGCTTTTATGCAGACGGATCTGCGGATCCGTCTGTGTGAAAGTAGCCTACGGATTCGGATGCCAATCTTGTGTGCATCTGTGTTTTTTCACAGACCTATTGACTTGAATGGGTCTGTGAACCGTTGTCCGTCCAAAAAATAGGACAGGTCATATTTTTTTGACGGACAGGAAACACGGATCACGGCCGCGGATGAACAACGGTGCATTTCCCGAGTTTTCAACGGACCCATTGAAAGTCAATGGGTCCGCAGAAAATCACGGAAAACTGAACAATGGCCACGGATGCACACAACGGTCGTGTGCATGAGGCCGAACTGATCAAATAACTGACCTGTGAACAAGGCCCAACAGGTCAGCCAGTTTCATAGGTACAAATCTGCTGGCAGAGGCCCTATAAGTGCTGCAACCCCCTTTACAATCTTTCACTTCATAGCTGTGTCCTGGACACCTAGCTGCTGCTTGGGAACTGTAGCTGACCCTATTTAATCGGGCCTTGGCACTGTGAAACCTTGATTGTGGGGATCGGTGGGGCCCAAAGGTCAGATCTGGTCCCTGCACAACTGCGTCCCAGACACTTAGCTGCTGCATGCAGCCAGTCTTATTCAAGTGTGCCCAGAGTACAGATCCCTACCAACCATACAGTGATGGTGTATCCTAGCCATATCATCACTATGAGATGGGAATACATGTACTGATTGTGTCTTTTATCCGTTATACTCAATATAACATCTCTTTCTCTTTCGTTGTAGATGAACATCTTGTGTGTGAAAGGACTTTGAAATATTTTCTGGGAGTTGCCGGTAGAAAATGGGTGGTTAGCTATGAATGTAAGTATGATTTAGATTTTAATATCCAAAACCATTATATGACTGAAAGTGATGATCTATGAACAGGCCCTTTGTGTTGGTGAACGGAGTACCTACAGTTCCATATAATAGGCACACACATAGAAGAACTGTATGCTTCAAGGGTGGAAGATGTCTGTAATGTGCCATGAAATGTCCTGACTAGTTTTCCTTGGAACACACCAAAAAAAAATTAAAAAAAAAGCTGTGTGTGCCCTAGAGGCCCATAAATGTCTATGCAAGCTGTTTATGGGATCCGGGGCCCAAATACGGGCAGGTGCTCCGAGCTGCAGGCATTGAGGGACGTATATTTACATGTTTATGCCACCATTGTGGACGTAAGATTATTATGGCGCAGTAATTTGCGTCCCCTCTAATGGCCCTCCCAATTTACTGTCTTTTATTCCAGGAACTGGAATTTTAGGCCCGGTCATGAAAGGGTTAATGGCATTGGCTGAATGTTTGGGGTCTTTGGAGCCAGTCAGAAGTCTCCGTGTATTGTATAACGGTATCTGCCTGTATTTCTCAGCATTGAGGACATTTGCTGGAATTCTTCACGGTTGCCTGCAGACACTTATTATTGGACCGCTCTCCGGCCCTTTAAACATATTTGAAATTTGGACTCGTCAGTCCAAAGCACCCGCTGCCACTTTTCTGCACCCCAGTTCCTATATTTCATGCATAGATAAGTTGCTTGGCCTTGTTTCTATGTAGAAGGCATGGCTTTTTGGCCAAAATTCTTCCATAAAGACTACTTAGTAACATAGAATGTGTCGGCAGATAAGAACCATTTGGCCCATCTAGTCTGCCCAATATACTGAGTACTATGGATAGCCCCTGGCCCTATCTTATATGAAGGATGGCCTTATGCCTATCCCATGCATGCTTAAACCCCTTCACTGTATTTGCAGCTACCACTTCTGCAGGAAGACTATTCCATGCATCCACTACTCTCTCAGTAACGTAATACTTCCTGATATTACTTTTAAACCTTTGCCCCTCTAATTTAAAACTGTGTCCTCTTGTAGCAGTTTTTCTTCTTTCAAATATTCTCTCCTCTTTTACCTTGTTGATTCCCTTTATGCATTTAAAAGTTTCTATCATATCCCCTCTGTCTCGTCTTTCTTCCAAGCTATACATGTTAAGGTCCTTTAATCTTTCCTGGTAAGTTTTGTCCTGCAATCCATGTACTAGTTTAGTAGCTCTTCTCTGAACTCTGGCCAGACCTTTCTGAAGAGTAGATAGGTCTACCTACCTAGGTCCCTTCCGCCCCCCGGTTTCTGCCAGTTTCAGAGTGGATGGCACTGCTGGGCATCTTACAATTTTGAAGGGAAGTAAGCATGATGTGCACTAAGTTTTCTGAAAATAAATTAATGGTGTCCTCAATGCTGAGAAATACAGGCAGATACGTATTCTTTATGCAGTCACATCAGGGAGGCTTCTGACTGGCTCCAAAGTTATTCTGCTGCATGACTACGACCAATGTCACTAAGCAGTATTTCAGTGTAAAGGAGTCCTGGAGGTGATTATCTCCCTGCCGAGTTCCTTCAAAAACTGTGCACAACGTACCTAGAAGAATTGATGCGGTTTTAAAGGCAAAGGGCGGTCACACAGACCATTGATCCCATTTACATTTCTCTTTTGTTAGTTCACCTTGCATTTTGTTAATTGATAAAAATAAACTAACATATTTCTGTTTTTGAAAGCATTTTTACTTTGCAGCATTTTTGGTCAAACGTTTGCACAGTACTGTATCTGCCGCTTCCAGCCCCTCACTCCACCACTGCGTTTGCCATGCTCTAGTCCCTGCTTGTAAATTTGCGCCACCAATGTGGGTCATGTGTGCCACTGCAATCAATAACTACTTGCAGCAGTGACTTGTCCCCCAAACAGCATGTTACCCAGTGACTAGCTGCAGCCGCCTGTGGCTGACACTGTTACAGGGGGTGGGATCTGTGGCTGACACTGTTACAGGGGGTGGGATCTGTGGCTGACACTGTTACAGGGGGTGGGATCTGTGGCTGACACGGTTACAGGGGGGGAATCTGTGGCTGACACTGTTACTGTGGCTGACACTGTTTATATATGTGCCATCCACAGCCCCCCCCCCCCCCTCCCCACCACCCCATAACAGTGCCAGCCACAGACCCCGCCCAGCCCTTAACAGTGCCTTCCAGAGATGTTCCCCCATAAAACTGTCATCCACAGATTCCCCCCCCCCCCCCCCCCGCTCCAGTGCTGCAGTATACAAATATAAAATGTCTAATTCAATTAAAAGTGATTAAACATGCCCCCTCACTCCTAATATTACCGTACATCCTAACAGCTTCTCTACAATGTCACTCACTGACGTCACGTGCCTGTGCCGCCTGCTTCATTCATAAATTAGGTGGCGCAGGCACGTGACATCAGGGAGTTATGCCTGCCTGCATTCTACAGAAGCCGTTAGGGTGGACGGTAATATTAAAAGTGTGGGGGGGGGGGCATGTTTAATCACTTTTAATTGAATGAGACATTTTATATTTGTATAGTGTAGCGCCCAGCCGCAATTGCCGGCGGCCCCCAGCTCCTCCTCCCAGTCCCTCCCTGCTCGCTCATACATCGCAGCCTGCGATGTGAAAAATGTCAGCATGCAACAATTGAAACGACCCCCCCCCCCCCCCCCTACCATGCCAAATTCTTGATTTAGCCCCTTCCCTCCAGCCAGAGGTGTAACTTGACCAGCAATACCAGTGTCTTCTTGTGTGGCACCAGGGTCTTTGGGCCCGGTAGTGACTGCTACCTCTGCACCCCCTATAGCTACGCCCCTGACTATAGGGAAAAGCACCAACCTATGTGTGCTCCCATGGTCCCGGCCACCAGAGAGGCCAGCCCTTTTTCCTATAGTTTGTAAGCACAGCCACTGCTGATGGATTGCAGGGTGGTCGTAACCCCAGGAAACAAGCAGTGTATAATGTGATAGAAAAATTAATCCAGCCGGCAAAGGAAGCAATATGGACAATCGCTGTACATTAGTAAGTGGCTTGTATTAACTTTCTCTACATGATAAATGCCGATTACTGAAGTGAGACAACCCCTCTGTGCATAATTTGTAGACTTGTGTACCAGCCTTTATCCGATATAGTTTTTAATGGACTCATTTGTAATTAGTTTAATAATCTACATATTAGATTCTCTGGGCTTTCCTTATCCTCTGCCAAAAACTCCTTCCTTCCATTGATGCAGCGTTCCAGTTTTTTCTTCTGTTCTGTGACTTTCCTGTATATTAATATTTCAGCCGGAGATATTGCTGTGTATTCCTTAGGCCTTTAGTCTAAATAGAAGCGACTGTCACATCTTATGGATTTGCAATGCATTCTCTATGATTAGATGCTTATTATACCATTCAAAGTAGAACCAAAGGGAAAAAAAAGAATACGGTATATTCACAACTGCGCTAGTCTTTTATTGTTGTGTTCTTCACAGAATCTTATTATAGGGATTAGCGGGAGAAAAACTTTTGTTTTTTATTGCGCTTACACATGCCAGAAATAATTTAAATTAGTCTCCGTTGTCAGAATATTTAAGTTTTATTTTGAAGAGACATTGAAATTGTGAATTCGCAAAAATAGTAAAGTGAATAGAGCGGAGCTGCAGTACCAGACACAGCCTGTAGGGGAGCGTGGACTTGATTCTGGAAAAACAAAGCGACCCTTTTCTCATCTGAGAGCCCCTAATAGGTGGTAATAGCTCCATAATATGAAAGCCTTTGGAGCATCAGACTTTTCACTGCAGGCCTCCCACAGAAAAAAAGAACTAGCTCTGTTTGCATATAAAAAGCGAAATTCAGCCAGACCTTGGGATATATTCAGTATGTGCAGATCCACAGCAATTTACAGCACAGTGCAAACAGATAGGGTTTTGAAAATCCCCTCCATATGTAATGGAAAAAACTAGCATGCTGTGGATTTTCAAATCTGCAGCATGCGCATTATGTTGCAGAAATGCACCGACATTTCACTCCTTCAATGTGTAGGATGAAATCCGTGGTCAGCCTATGGCCAAAATGCGACCTATCAAGATCCATATACTCATCCTTAGTGTGCTGCTCTTAAAAGGAATCTGTCAGCAGTTTTGATCATGCTAAACTGCTGTCAGTGCTAGGTAGGGGTTGGGGAGAGCAGGATAAACATACCTTTTGTACCAGGACTGTGTGAAAATATATATTCCGCTCAATGCAAGTGCCCAGGAGGAGTCGTCTCACTGTGACGCGCTCTCAGCATTGAGCTGCTTACCGCACCACCCCTCTGAGTGATAGATGTAATGGTCTCCTGGCTGGATGCTACAGCAGTCGCTCAGAACAGAGGAGAGGGGCTGTGAAGCAGCTCAATGCAGAGAGCACTTTACTGTAGCTATGCACTTGTAGGACCAGAATCTGACAGAATAAAACTTCATATTCACGATGCTCCTGATAAAAACTCCACAAAGGTAATGTTTGTCTTGCCATTCCCACCCTCTTACCTAAGGACTCATGCACATGAGCTTATTTTCTTTCCATATCCGCTCCCTTCTTTTTTTTTTGACTGTAGGTGGAACCATTCAGTTCAATGGGTCTGCAAAAAAAAAACAACTGAAATTACTCTGTGCATTCCGTTTCCGTATGTCCGTTCCGCAAAAAGTAGAACATGTCCTATTATTGTCCGCATAACAGACAAGGATAGCACTGTTTTATTAGGGGCCAGCTGTTCCCTTCTGCAAAATACGGAATGCACACAGATGTCATCTGTATTTTTTGCAGATCCGTGTTTTGCGGACAGCAAAATGCATACGGTCGTGTGCATGAGCCATAAGGCCATCAGCAGTTTTGCAAGGTCAAAAGTGCTGACTGCTTTCTTTTAACTGTTCATAGGCCCTGGCTGGCGTTTCTAGGCTTTGATCCCAGAATGTGTGGGTTACATTCATAACTGTGCACCATCACATTTCCCACTTGGTGGCTTGGCGATGACGGACTTGAAGATGATGGTGAAATATAGGCAAGAATAAGAACTGTGGAACCCATGTACTGCACGTCAGGTCTCTGTGTAACCTTAGCCCAAAAGTGGTCATACCATGATTAAAATTAGTCAAAAATGAGAGTCCGATATCCAATAGTACATCTTTCTCTACATCTTTGTAGCAAAACTAGAACCAGGACTGTACATCATTGCTCCAGTTGCTGTGATAGAATTTCTTCTAGCAGTAGATATGACTGGTGACCGTTGAAGACTAGGACTGAGCATGTGCGGCCACCTCCAGTAGGTGGACATGCACATTACTAAACATGTTAAACACTAGGGGGCTTTTGCAGTTGGAAGTGAGTAACACCCGGCGGCCCTATGCAGTTTATATCATGGTCGATTCAATATCCACAGGTGCATTTCTAGGACTCTAAGTCCCTACCTTCCTCTTTCCTTTCCCCTCTCCCTTTTTTCTCTCTCTCTCTCCATCTCTTCTTTTCTCCTTCCTTTCTTGCTGTTTTATACTACCTTTTCCTTCTATATCCTCTTTCAACCATATTCTAATTTTCTGCGTGGCTTGGCACCTTTGTGGGGGGCTTACCTAGATTTGCGGTCATGACTATGCCCAATTTTGTTCCATTACAATATTGATGTATTTACATCATTTTTGTTTCATAGTCCAGCGGGTCTATGACATGCTTTGCTTTAGGTATTCTTGAAAACTTACTAAAAACATTTGTTGAAAAAAAACCACTAGGGGGCATCATTTTAATGAAATAAAGCGAATATCTCCCAACTGGAACATTATATAACAGAGTGTGACTACTACATCCCCTTTAAATGGACAACTCTTGCAAGGTAGAAGATCAATGCAGTAGCAGTTATATCTGTACTGAGGCCCAGATGAAAGCTACCTGTAGACATTAATGACATCTTTATTGGTATTGGTCGGGATTAGGAGTTTTCATCTTTGTGGTAAGAGGATAAGCGGTTCTGTTGGTATCTGGCAGCTGCTCTTCTTTCCTCCATAGAAATATCATGAATCAACTACAAAAGCCATGGTCGGGAAATGTCAGTTTTAGTCATTTGCAGCCGTTATATCTATAGCCTGCATAAGATTGCCATTTGCATAACATAATAAACAGCTTCTTATTTGTGTGTGTCTACTCGTGGCTGATAAGTCCCAAACTTCATATGAAATCATTATGATCTGCATCTCCGAGAGGAAATTTATGCCACGGACTCCAACATGATTTTCTCTTCTCGTTTTTATTTTAATCCTTAAGGCTGCTTATCTGCATTGAACAAATTCTAATGTAATCAGTCACTTTTTGACTTTCTTTTTATCTAGGGATTGAACAGTCGTTCCGAGAGGGGAGAATTCTTGATGAGGTGAGTCGGATATTAAATATCCTTGTGGAGAATGTTTGATAATCATCTTGACACGGAGCGTTATATAAGAGCCGGGCTTCCTCTACCTGTCATGTAAGTGAAATGTGATGATATAACAGTTAGGACTCATTCAGGCAGCTGTAGTGTTTTGCGGTGCACAAATTGCGGATCTGCAAAACGCGGTTACCGGCGGTGTTCCGCAGACCGGACATGGCCGGCACTATGATAGAAATGACTTTTCTTGTTCCTGATTGCGGACAAGAGGAGGACTTGTTCTAACTTTCTTGCGGGGCCATGGAATGGAAATACGGATGCAGACAGCGGTTCTGTCCACATTTTTTGCAACCCCATTGAAATGAATGGATCTGTGCCCGTTCCCCCAAATTGCGGAATGGATGCGGATCCATTCATACGGTCGTCTGAATGAGCTTTTAATGTGATCTAAGATGTCGAATCACTGTGACTATGTTTGAAATGATCGCATCTAGCGGTTCATTAAAGGGGTTGTCCGGACTTTTACTATTGATGACCTATATCACATTGGCGGGGGTCCTACAACCGGTACCCCCGCTGATCACCTGTATGAGGAGACTGCGTGTGCACGTGCCTTCTCTCTTTCTGTTCACGGCTATATGTCTATGAAACGGCAGCAGAGGACAAGAAGAGAGAAAGGAGACGGCACGTGCGTACTGCGCACCATCTCCCTATACAGCTGATCAACCGGGGTGTCGGACCCCCTCCGATCTGATACTGATGACCTATCCTGAGGATAGGTCATCAATAGGAAAAGCCCGGACCACCTCTTTAAAGCTTCCCTCCAATTCCAATCTGAGGGGTTGACAAACGCTTAAAGCAACCCTCCAATTCTTGAAAAAAAAATTAGGAAATGAACAGAACATTTACACGGTGACCTCCTTTTCATCGTTTTAGCTGCAGATCTGTCAGCTCCCAGACTCCTCTTCTGCCATCCAGGATGGCCACTCCAACTTCTCAGACTACCTGTTGCACACTGTCTACTTGTCCAGCCCTGCTCTTAGATCGGTCAGCACTGTTCACATGTGCTGGCCAATCCAAGGACAGGTCTTATTTCCAGCACTCCCACTGATCAGTGGTTGGAAGGGTCTATGGCACTCAGGAGATCGTAGCTTCTACCCCTTCCTGTGACATCACGTGGCCTTTCTGCAGCTCAGTTCCTTTCTTTTGAATTGGATTGAGCTGCAATACCAAGCACAGCCACTATACAACATATGGTGCTGTGCTTAGTGTACGACAAAGAGGACGCAGTGCTTACACGCACATCGCAACCCCTTCAAACAGCTGATCGGTGGTGGGGTGCCAGGGGTCTAACCACCACCACATGTCATTGGGTGAGAGATGAAAATTGAAGACACACTTTGAAGGGATTGTTCAGTGGTATAATATCGATGTTGGCTCATCAATATCAGACCTGGGGGGGTCCCAGAGTCAGACCCCTGCCGGTCTGATAATAATGACCGATCCTAAAGTTAGGACATCAAAATTATACTACTGCCAAACCCCTTTGACCTCTCCCCCTCTGTTGTAATTATACTGCAGCGTCACTGCAAGGGAGATGGCGTGCAGTTAAACAGTGAAGAGGACGAGTGTCGCAACCGCTTCAAACAGGGGAGTACTAACCACTGCATAACGGGAACACCAGAGAAGACCTGCCATTTTGGCACACAGAGGCCATCAATGTGTGGTTTAGTATAGAAAACGTGGGGTGGGCATTCTCTGAAAATGGATGATGTACTAATGTAATACTGCCCGAAAAAGTAGACAAGCAGAATACAGTCGGAGACCAAACTGATTCAACAGAAATGGTCAGTTTTCGGAGGATTTTACCTAGCTGGTCTGAATGTTTGCCTCTGTGTTGTGGCTGAGACTACACTCTGTGATGGATCCACTTCATGGCAGATTCTGGCAGCTACCCGCCTACTCCATTGAATTATATTGGGGTCCACCGCTTTTACAGGAAGAATAACAGTGCGAAAAGCCTCCGATGCAGTTAGTGATTGTAGAGGACACACGTCCGTCAAAGTTAGCTATGGGAGCAAATCAATGAAGTTCTCAATCTGTTTAAGAATATTTTACGTTTTCTTACTGAATGCAGAATAAAATCCTAACTTTTCTCTTCCCGTGAAGGCATCTCTGGAGCTGTCACTTTCCTCATCTTTCTAGACAAATGAGCAACTTGTTCCAATTAGAGCTGTAACAATTTCATTTCGTCTTCGTTTTAAATCTAAGCTCCCATTGTGTTCCCTTCTCTCCGCACACCTCCTGCACGTTAATGAGGCTGAAAAAGATCTGGAAGCCATCTCTATCAGAGCTTGAACTTATATGATTTATTTCAAGTTTTCTTTCCCATCAACTAAACCCTAATGAATGTCTAATCGCCACGGCCGGACAATACATTAACATGAGGTCTGGAGTTAGGACCAGGCAGCTGATTCTTATTCCGAGAGCTGTGCCCTGAAAGTTGACTGTTGGCACAATCTGCCGTCTGGGGAAAGACAAGCTGTCTTTTTCAGCTTGAAGATAATTGTTTCCCATTGCCTGCTGAATATAAGGCAAGGTATTCAATTAGATAACCTCCATCTAGTGTTGCTGTGTAGACCGCAGAGCTCCTCGATGCGCTTCTGAAGAACATGCTATATACTCAACAATCACGAAGCACTCTCAAGTGTGTTTCAGTCTAATCCTTCACATATTTTGTACTTGTGGAAAATGTACTTCTTCTCAGGAGCTCTGTCTGTTCTCCAGCAATGTATAAAACAAGTTGTGATGCTAAAGGGAATCTGTCACCACGACCTTGGACTATTTATATGAGGGAATACATGAGTACTACTGCCACCGCTGTCAGCACTCAAAGCTGCCATGAAATACAGAGTCAGGACTGCTGTGCTGTGCTAACATAATGGAGAGGACTCCTGTACTCATGCACAGCAGTCCTGACAATTTATTTAAGCACAGCTTTAAATGCTGACAGAGGAGGAACTGGGGCAGTAGGAAAATAAAGTAGTGATCTGGACTCCTTATCTCTAGGACTGCTCATGTATTACCTCAGATAATAGTCTATGATCCTGGTGACAGATACCCTTAATTCCTCTGCCAAACCTAGATTGGTAGGCCTCACCAGTGCCTATCCTCAGTGCCCCTATTTTGTTGGATGGCATACACTCACTAAAAAATTGCCTCTGGAGCTCTGCCATAAACTTGCAAGCTAGTACTTTTTTTTTTTTTTTGTCCTGGAAATGGCATCTCTCTTGACCATGGGCTATGACTGGTATTGCAGCAAAGCTCCAGTAGAGTGAATGGTTCCTGTGCCTTCCTAAGGAATGACGCATAGTCTGGTGCCACCTCCTCACCAGTTTGTCAAGTGCACCTCATGATTATCAGTGGCCGTGTTCACGTGTTGTTCTGATGGATCCGACGGAGCACTCCTTTGGAAGGAAACCCAGGAAATCTATTATTCCATTCATCTTCTCTTGGGCTTTTCAACAGTTTTTCTTCTACAGTCTTT
Organism: Bufo bufo; assembly: GCF_905171765.1. Taxonomy (NCBI): domain Eukaryota; kingdom Metazoa; phylum Chordata; class Amphibia; order Anura; family Bufonidae; genus Bufo; species Bufo bufo. The sequence continues at coordinate 317,463,004 of NC_053394.1, forward strand.
TCTACAAGTTTTACTGCTTCTGCTGACTGACTCTTCTCCTTTCATAATCATTTTGTCAGAAATCCGCTGTGCAGTGCTTAGCCATGTTCCATAACAGCTTATAAAGACTTATTTAGGCTAAATTATGATCAAATTCATAAGCATTTAGCTTAAGTAAGTGTTTGAGCTTTCCAGGAACTACCGTAGAGATAAGGACTACAGAGCAGTTCTCTGACGGAATTCACGGAGAAGGAGAAGCAGCAGTCTGCAGATGCAGTGAAACTGAAGGCTGTAGAAGACAAACTGTTGGAATTTTTTATCATATACCAACAGGACAAAATATTCTTGGCCAAAGATAAGTAGAATGCAGTAATAAAATTTACCCCGAAGGCATCCCTAGCCTTTAAGTATTTGCATTGTCCATGTCTACTAACTTGTGAAACAGTCACGATCAGTTTCTCCTCTCTGCATCTCCAATCCTTAGTATGACCATGGCAGAAATGGGTAGTGCCTTGGGCAAGGTGGGGTAACTGTACATCCCTCCAAGCCTCTCTTGCACGGCTCCATTCATCTAGAATACAAAGGTCTCAGGGGAGGATAGTGTTGTATGGTTGATTTAGCAAAAATACTCCGCAACCTGCTGACTGCTGCTACCATAGCATGTTGTACAACAGTGTTCATCTAGCATTCTCAGGCTGCTGTCATTGTCGTGCAGTGACGTGAGACCAGGTCATTTATCACTGTATAACAGGAATCGGAGAAAAAAAAAATACACAACGGAATCTGTAATGATGGCCATACTGGTTTTAACACTGCAATACCCACAAACTTTTCTAACTAAGGAACATATAAATGATGGACTTGTATGTACATGCCGTTTTTGCTTTAGGTGCCACTTGAGGGAAATGAATGCATCCAGGAAGTTGGGTTGAGGTCTTTGTAACAATACGATAAGTTGTCTTATGTGTAAAAGCCCTAGGGTCTCCCCTCAGCATTTAGAAATCCTAATGTGTGTCTCCTCTTGTTTCAGTATGACTTTGAAGTGAAAGGAGACGTAATCAATGGAAGAAATCATAGAGGTCCCAGAAGATCAAGACTAGGATCAGATGGACTGGTATGTTTCGTCTGGGCCGCTGGATACCACCATAGAAAATGAATTCCCTCCCATTAGCTGGTTACTGCTAATCTGCGTCGTCTGATTGCACCAGTACCAAAATCTGTCTATAACTAGTAGGTTGGCAGCAGCTCCTCTTATCACTTCATGTTTCACAGTTATTTTTTAGAGTAATACAGTACCAGCTAAGTAGTGCAGACATTTTCTGCGTGGAAATTGACTTGGGGTTAAGATTTTGAAATCTGCCGCATGTCAATGGTTTGTGTGGATTTTCAGTGCAGATTTCACGCTTTGTAATGCCAAGGGTGAGATCTGGGCAAATCGGCTACAACAGTGTTCCTCAACTGCAATCCTCAGGGCCCCCACCTATCGGTCATGATTTGAGAATATCCCACTGGTGGTGCTCTGGAAACTTTATTTTCAGCTGAGCAGTGCCTGTGGAATACGGAGGATGCATGTAGTGCAAAAAACGACACGCAGATCCTTCAGGGACATCTTCACGGATGGAACAAAGATTTTTTTTTTTCCACGGACGTCACACGGACACTGAAATTTGGACAAAGCCTAAAGTTGCAGTTACAGGGGCATCATGGCAATTAGTGGTTAACCATGAGCATTACCTGCAGCTGCTGGTCCACTGTGAATATGACATGATCAATAAGTCAATCAGAATTTAAGGAAATGTATAGCTTCATTCTGGAGAATTTTTTTTTACTTTTAACCCATATGCAAATGAGCAGTTACGTGCACTGAGGGCGGACCCAAGCCACTCTGTGCACTCATGCTTCTGATTCCTCTGCCAGCCCTTCCCTCTCCTTCCTGATTTATGAGACAGGGCAATATGACTCTGCAGGAACATGTGATTGATATTAATGACCTAGCCTATGGATAAATAGATACATAATTTTTTGGGGATAACCCTCTAATACTCAAGTGTGGCACTAGTGTGAACGTAGACTTACCCAGGCACCTGTTAGTGTAGCTGTATGCCTTCATATGGGTTTCTTGGTCTACAAGACTGTATGAAAGTCAATGCATCTAACAACTTTTTTTTCTTGGAGAATAGAACGCTCCTTTTGAGAATTTTCCAAACTTGTTTTTTTTTTTGGTGCGCTGTGGCTGGCAGAGAGCAAGTGAAAACTCTCAGGCTGAGACTAGGGCGCGGATTTGGTTTCTCTCGTAAATATCTCCATTAGTCACGAACCCTGTTGTAAATGCAATCTGTATTTTTACATAGTACAGTGATCCTCTAGATGCACTTAATGAGGTTGCAAATAGCCCCTCAGCTCCTGGTGACATTTCACAAGGCACTCAACCTCTGCTCCTCCTCATTACAACGTGACCAGGATTCGCAATGCGGCTTCCACCTTAATTATGCGCCGAGGAGGACAGCTGAGTATATGGCGGAGACAGCGGGGGAATTGTGATCGTATTATCACATGCTGCTGACTTAAGTAATAGAGGCAAAAAAAATAAAATAGATGAGCCTAATATTTGACTAAACCCCATAATTACTTGTAATTACTAATGCAGAGGGTGCTTAACATTTTTACTGCTATCAGAGGCTTGTACTTTGGTTATTTTGCTGTCAGCAAGACACTAGATTATTGCCGTCAGAGGAAGGAGAGAAGATGCAGGCTTTATTGTGCCAGAAGTAGCCTGTCACATTTCACGGGCAACTCCTACCTTATCTTCTAACCTCTGCAGTGTCAGACAGCGCTGAAATGGTAAGTGAGGGTTTCAATGTATCTGGAGGTTTGAATCGGTTAATGTATACCTCCAGCGATCAACTTTAAAAGGTTTAGGATATGCGCTGTAGCATGTAAATTTGAGATCATAATCTAGAATTAAAGGGGTATTCCAGGACTTTAATATTAATGACCCATCCTCAGTATCAGAGCGGCATTGGGTCTGATTCAGGGTTGCCAACCAGAATTTTTCTTTTTTTCTGGACAACTTATCCCAAAATCACGGACAGCCAACATAATTTTTTTTACAAACTGGAAAACCATAACAAATGATAAATATTATAAGTAATAGACGTCTATAGCTCAATATACTTTACCACCAAAATAGTCAAGTCCCACTGGCCTCAAAAAAATCAGACACAGTAAAAAAGGGGCCTATTTTTACGGCGTCCGACACCCAGGACCCCCACCGATCAGCTGTTTGAGAAGGCAGCGGCACTTGCAGTAGCTTCCTGCAGGCCAGTGACGTCACAACTATATTACATGGTCTGGGCATAAAAGATAGATGTCTAGTGTCAAAGATAGATTTGACAGAGAGTTCCAAGTGAGTGAACATTTTTAGGAGGGAGGATGGGAGGAAAGGGCCTGAAAAGTGGGGAAATTGGCATTTTTCTTTAATAAGATACATTACAAAGTTTCTTATATTCACCTGTACAGTTGATTTAAAGTGCAGCCACCATTTAAAATGAGAACTTTATTACATTTAAGAGTTTATTATTTCTATACTGTATTGGATTATACATTGTGATTCTCGTTAATAACGGTCTTACTTGCTTCTTCTTAGCTCCTGACAGACTTTGAGATTTGCTGCCTTGGTTCTTTCAAAGATATGGCTAGAGGTAAGTTCTGTTATAATATGCATATGCCATTTTAAAATGGAATGATTTAATTTGTGATACAAAAACGGAGTGTTAAATTCATTTTTGCATATCCTGTTCAGTGACCTGTCCTTTATTTTCAGATGATTTGGAGTGCATGGTTTCATTGTGTGGGGCATCTGTGGCACGTGACCCATCACAGTTTGAACATAAATCAGTAAGTGTATTCAGCAGGCTTCCTCTTATCTCCAGTATTACTGATGCCGCAAATTTGTCTTTCTCCACTGGTGCCTGGGTAGGAAAATGCCACACAAAGCAGGCATATACTGTATAAGAATGTGTTTTTTTTTTTATTGTTTTTTTTTATTCTTGTTACTGTCGGAGTTTTACCAGCAACAATTTAGAAGATGTGCCTATCTGCGGTAAAACTGCATGTCGGTATAGTTTATGGCCTCACCTCAATTTCAATGTGTGTCCACACCATTACAACACTAAATACCGACTTGCCTAGAGTAAATTCACATGCAGCAGATTTGTTACAGAAATGGCTGCCATTGAAAATTAGTTCTGTTCCCGTTTCAGATGAATAAGACTGTCACAAACTTCTGCAACCAATCTGCAACTTGTGAATATACCCTTAATATTTCTTCTTTTGTAGCCCTACCTATAACAGGGTTCATCTAAAATATATCAAGAGCATGTATATAGCTGGAAAGTTGAAACTAAATAAAAACCCACTCTAGTCTCCAGTATGGGGTCCCTCAGCTCACAGCTATTGTGACTGGAGAGGTGGCATTTTTTGTGGCTCGGATACGGACCTATTAATTTCAATGGGGCTGCAAATACCCTGTTCTCTCAGCTTCCATTCTGCTGTCCCACAAAAAAGACAGAACATGCCCTATTGTCTGTTTTGCAAAAAAGACTAGGCATTTTTAACATGGGGTGAGACATGCAGAACGGGAAAATACGGTATGCAAATGGCCAGTATCCGTGTTTTGCGGACTACAAAACTGATATGGTTGTGTGCATGAGGCCCAATTTGGGCTTGACCATGAATGGTGGATTCCTGCATAGATGGACACGCATGTATAAACAAACCATAGGTGACAATGCATTATACTAGGCTTACAGGCTGTGATCCCCTCAGTGTAGAAGGGAATGTAAAGGAAGGAAATAAGCAGGGTACTCACCTAAATATGTAAAAAATAAAATATAGGCATACCAAATTTATATTTGGTGGGCATATCCCTGTACAATTCATAACGGTGTGGCCCAATAAACAATTTATATAATACATATATATACCACATGCACGTTCAGAAACCTAGATAAAATTCATCAATAACCTAAAGGATTAAAGGCCTTAAAGGGGTCCTTCAAGATTTAGTAAAATTAGACATGGAGCTCCATGCCTAATTTTACTAAATCTTGGAGAACCTCTACAGCTGCTCCCTGCTTCGGAGTCTCACAACTTAAGTGCTCACAGTCCTCGTCTCAGTCGACCTTTAGGAACGCCTTTTAAACCTCATTCTTTGAAGCTGAAAGAAGTTCTAAGAAGGTTTATCGAGTGTACGACACAATCGTCTGCAACTTTTGGAGCCTGTGGGAGTCCATCGCTGGCTCACTATGTAACAGGATAGAAAGCTGTAGCTTTATCTTCTTATATCCCACAAAATAGCTAAGTGAGATAATTAGCACACTTCTTAGTGCTTAGAAAGTAGGAAAAAAAACTCGGCATACCAATTTGTTCTGTTTAACAACATTCTAATTAAATCTCCTAATGGTGCCATTAACCTTGTCATGATTTACAAACCCTGGAAAATACAATGCTTCTGTGTACATGCGCCTTCCAATCTCCGGGGGAGCCGTTATGGATCATGGCAAAAGAGGTCTTAAGACAAGGGTATTTGACAATTACAGGGAGTGCAGAATTATTAGGCAAGTTGTATTTTTGAGGATTAATTTTATTATTGAACAACAACCATGTTCTCAATGAACCCAAAAAACTCATTAATATCAAAGCTGAATATTTTTGGAAGTAGTTTTTAGTTTGTTTTTAGTTTTAGCTATTTTAGGGGGATATCTGTGTGTGCAGGTGACTATTACTGTGCATAATTATTAGGCAACTTAACAAAAAACAAATATATACCCATTTCAATTATTTATTTTTACCAGTGAAACCAATATAACATCTCAACATTCACAAATATACATTTCTGACATTCAAAAACAAAACAAAAACAAATCAGTGACCAATATAGCCACCTTTCTTTGCAAGGACACTCAAAAGCCTGCCATCCATGGATTCTGTCAGTGTTTTGATCTGTTCACCATCAACATTGCGTGCAGCAGCAACCACAGCCTCCCAGACACTGTTCAGAGAGGTGTACTGTTTTCCCTCCTTGTAAATCTCACATTTGATGATGGACCACAGGTTCTCAATGGGGTTCAGATCAGGTGAACAAGGAGGCCATGTCATTAGATTTTCTTCTTTTATACCCTTTCTTGCCAGCCACGCTGTGGAGTACTTGGACGCGTGTGATGGAGCATTGTCCTGCATGAAAATCATGTTTTTCTTGAAGGATGCAGACTTCTTCCTGTACCACTGCTTGAAGAAGGTGTCTTCCAGAAACTGGCAGTAGGACTGGGAGTTGAGCTTGACTCCATCCTCAACCTGAAAAGGCCCCTCAAGCTCATCTTTGATGATACCAGCCCAAACCAGTACTCCACCTCCACCTTGCTGGCGTCTGAGTCGGACTGGAGCTCTCTGCCCTTTACCAATCCAGCCACGGGCCCATCCATCTGGCCCATCAAGACTCACTCTCATTTCATCAGTCCATAAAACCTTAGAAAAATCAGTCTTGAGATATTTCTTGGCCCAGTCTTGATGTTTCAGCTTGTGTGTCTTGTTCAGTGGTGGTCGTCTTTCAGCCTTTCTTACCTTGGCCATGTCTCTGAGTATTGCACACCTTGTGCTTTTGGGCACTCCAGTGATGTTGCAGCTCTGAAATATGGCCAAACTGGTGGCAAGTGGCATCTTGGCAGCTGCACGCTTGACTTTTTTCAGTTCATGGGCAGTTATTTTGCACCTTGGTTTTTCCACACGCTTCTTGCGACCCTGTTGACTATTTTGAATGAAACGCTTGATTGTTCGATGATCACGCTTCAGAAGCTTTGCAATTTTAAGAGTGCTGCATCCCTCTGCAAGATATCTCACTATTTTTGACTTTTCTGAGCCTGTCAAGTCCTTCTTTTGACCCATTTTGCCAAAGGAAAGGAAGTTGCCTAATAATTCTGCACACCTAATATAGGGTGTTGATGTCATTAGACCACACCCCTTCTCATTACAGAGATGCACATCACCTAATATGCTTAATTGGTAGTAGGCTTTCGAGCCTATACAGCTTGGAGTAAGACAACATGCATAAAGAGGATGATGTGGTCAAAATACTAATTTGCCTAATAATTCTGCACGCAGTGTAATATGGTGTTGGGGGACATTTGTGTGAGCGACAGTTTATTTATTTATATTAAATATGTGAAATTTAGAACTATTAGAATAATACTCTATATGACATGCATTTTTATGTATGTAAAGATGTGAAAACAGCATGTTAGTACTTTACGCTTTGTTGAGTTCTCAGTTGCAGGCGGCACTACTGCCATGCTAGGATATTCCTCTGTGGTGGTGGTGTTGATCAGTCTTCTCAAGGATTGGACCACATTATAGGTGTATTCATATCATATACCCATAGTATATATATTCCATAAATATCTCATGGATGCAGGTCCCACTCCTGTCTCCAGAATGGAGGCCCCCCATCTTGTAGCCACTGTGACTGGAGAGGTGGCAGTGCCTGCGTGGCTGTCTCTAGTCACTTCTATGGGAGTTTTGAAACCAGCCGAGTAAGCAGGCTCCATTGAAAGCCAACACCATCCTATATACTCCCTCCTATGAACACTAAGGCCGTGAACAAGGTCTAAGACTTTAAAAGAAACTTTTAAATACATAGAAACTTTTAAATACATAAAGGGAATCAACAAGGTAAAAGAGGAGAGAATATTTAAAGAAGAAAAACTGCTACAAGAGGACATAGTTTTAAATTAGAGGAGCAAAGGTTTAAAAGTAATATCAGGAAGTATTACTTTACTGAGAGAGTAGTGGATGCATGGAATAGCCTTCCTGCAGAAGTGGTAGCTGCAAATACAGTGGAGGAGTTTAAGCATGCATGGGATAGGCAAAAGGCCATCCTTCATATAAGATAGGGCCAGGGGCTATCCATAGTACTCAGTATATTGGGCAGACTAGATGGGCCAAATGGTTCTTATCTGCCGACACATTCTAGGTTTCTATGAAACGTTGGCCAGTGGCTGTTTTTTGGATGGATAAAAATTAATGAAATGAAATAAAATAATAAGCTCCAAGCAGCTATAGAGTGCCGTGATTCTTTGATAAATATTAGATGCCCCTTCTACCCCTGAGCACTGCCCACTCTCTAACAAGGAGTGCCCCTCAACCCTTTTTCTCAATACCAGGAGTGGAGCCTACAGAGAAAAAGTAGATATAAGATATATGTCTTAATAAATGTGGATTACTGAGTGAGTATTCAAATCACATTGCAGATAAATATTCACATTTATACTGTCTCAGATAATGGGAGTTGTATGTGTGCTTGTGTGTCGGATCTACAGCATGTTCCTTTGATAAGGTTTAAAGGGGTTGTTCTATGCAACGAATAAGGCGTTTCAAATGAAGTAATATTGCAATATACACGCAATAAATATGTTGCAAGATTATGTTCATTATATGTTTTCCTTTGGTAACAACTGCTGCTGTTTATCCATCTGGTTTACCTTTTCCTGCATTCACAAAACTCCGATCCTGGTCATTGAACCCCCTCAGATGCCGTCAATAGCGGTCACAGCATCTGAGGGGTTACACAGAAAGAGGACACTTCTTCTGACCTTCGATCGCTGCCCACTATAGCAAAATCATGGCGCTCTGATCAGTTGCTGTGGCAGCCTGGGACGTACGGCAGGGATTGATCAGAAGTGCATGTTAAAGTGCCGAAGGGGACTAAAAATTATAGTACAACTTTTAAAGAGTGAGTGCAGGGCAGGAGCACGCGTAGCACATCGCTCCTCCTGCCTTTACCCATTGTGCTAAAGCCTGACGTAACACATCTAGGCAGGAGCAGTGATGTGTGCTCCAGCCAGTACAGCGCTCAGAGCGGCACCAGTGGTACCGTATTCCCATACACTGCTGACATTTCAACGGTGCTAAGCGCAATAGACACTTGGATTTCAGGTGCCTACTTTTCACGGAAAAATAAAAGCATAAAGTACATTACAAAAAAATATTTCCATCACATTTAGAATAGTTATCAATAAATTTTATTTGAAGGCTTAGGTGCACTTTAAAAGTAGTAAAACTAAATAAAAACTATACAAATTTGGCATCACCATAATTTTGGTGACCCACAGAATTAAGTCAAGTCATTTTTAGCGCACAGTGAAGGTGGTAAAAAGAAAACCCAAAAAACCATGGCAGAATTACTTTTTAATTTCACCTCATTTTCCAATACATGATATGGTAGATTAAATGGTACAATTAAAAAATACAAACCCTCATCTGGCTACATGGACAAAAAAGTAAGAAAAAAAAAAAGGTATGACTGAAGGCGGGGAGAAAAAAAATAAAATAAAAATTGTCAGGATCCTTAAAGAGTTAAGAAGTTGGCAGTAGCACATCCTCAGGCTTCTCGGCCTGTAAATGAAAGCACTGATCACACAGTATTGGTGATATTACTATGTAAGTCAGTTATGAAATGTACTAGAATTCCTGATTATTTTTATATATATATATATATATATATATATATATATATAATATAAATAATTATATAGTTTAGATAACATTACTTCTGAATTATGAAGTACTGTCTCATCCCAAGCCGTTTTTAGTACATGGGTATCAACTGACTCCTCCGTTGACTACAGCCAGCTGGCACCCCTACATGCCTAGCATTCCTCCTCTTCCATCTGGGTTATCTGTGGATTGCTTGTGTACTAGAGCAAGGACGGATGCCAGTCCTTTCTATGAACACATTTACTCTTTCCGCTTTATGAGCAAACATACTACCTAACCTTTCATTTTGATTTGATTATAATGCAAGTTTGATTTGCTAGAGAATCCTGGGAATCGTCCAAAAACACTAGCTCGGTAAGTGCCAGGGACATATATTTTCCCAGGGAAATAAAATATGACGTTTGAAAAGGCGAGTTCCTCGGCCCACCCAGTGTGACTGTGCTGTGCTTGTGGCCGAGGCACCTCTTCATCATGCTCCCGAGTACGGCCCCCTCAGCACATCACTAGGCGCTATACTCTTCACCAAGTACATATTAGGTAATGCAGTGACATGTCCATGCTTTCTTTCCCTGTCTTGCAGCAGACTGCTATATTTCGAGACTAGTGATCAATAGACTGAGCAACAACTTGACTTGCTGTGTATAGGAGACTGTCTAATGCTAGTGGCAGTTGTTGGGGGAGGGAGTATTCCTATTTTCTTTAACTATCCTCCGTTTACAACCCTTAAAGCAATGTGCGTCTGATTCCACGGAGAATCTGTTTGCAAAGATACACACGGAGCTTGACATTGGCGTTCATGGAGTGCCCATATCTGGGATCGCCAGAACATGGCAATCCTGTAATTGTTATAGACTTCAAAGGGTATCGGCCATTATATTTATGCTGCTATCTGAAGGCAGCATACATTGGTGACATTTATCATGAGCAGAACTCTGGGTAACTTTCTTGAATTGACCCAGTCGTCGTTGAAACCTGTATTGAGCAGATCCATTGTGACTGATTGCAGGAGCTTGGTCAAGGCACTGCACAAGCTCAGAAGTCTTACAGTTCTTGGTTTTCCCTGGCATAGGTTGACCGCTGTCTTCCTGTAGCTGCGGCAGAGCATGTGAAGGAGAGCCAGGAGCTCGGGGTATCTGTCACCAGCTTATGCTGCTCTCAGCGCTCATACTTGGTTTTGCAGCTCAGTCCCTTTCAATTGAGACAGAGCAGCACAAAGGCCATGTGCCTGATGTGACGTCAGAGGGCACAACACCCACTAGAGCGCCGCTGCCCGTTCCAACAGCTAAGGCAGCATTCACACATACGTGGATTTTCGCGAACCACGGTCCGTGAAAACCCGGCCTGCCGTTCTGCTGAGCGCACGGTGTCATTGGTTGCTATGACGCAGTGTGCTTTGTGCCACCGCCACTGTACAGTAATACACTCCTGGACTCAGCAGGACGGCAGGCCGGGTTTTCGTGGTCTTTGAAAAATCCATGTATGTGTGAATGTGGCCTAAATGGCAGGAGTGTCGGGAGACTGCCCCCTATGGATCAGCTATTGATGACCTAGTCTGAGGGTAGGTCATCAATATTTAGCTCCCAGAAAACCCCTTTTAAAGGGTGTTGTCTCACTTCAGCAAATGGCATTTATCATGTGCAGTTAATACAAGGCACTTACTAATGTATTGTGATGATCCATATTGCCTCCTTTGCTGGCTTGATTTATTTTTCCATCGCAATATACACTGCTGATAGACAGGGGTTGCAGCCACCGCTGAAGAGCAGATGCTAGTTGACGGGACGGGAGCTGCTGCGTATCAGCACTCCCATGGTCCTGGCCGGCGCTTTTTCCAGTAGTGTGTAATCACGACCACTTGTGCTGGATTGCAGGGTGGTCATAACGTGGAAGTGAGCAGTGTATGTGATAAAATGAATGCAGCCAGGAAAAGAGGCAATATGGATAATAACAATACATTAGTAAGTGCCTTGTATTAACTTTGACTCCTTGGTAAATGACATTTGCTGAGGTGAGAAAACCCCTTTAAGGAGTATGCTTTTAGCATCCGGCATATTAAGAAGGGTGGTTTTATACGAGATCATCAGATGGGAATCTCAGAGTAGATTACTGTTTGCTATGTACTTTGACCTTATTGCACATATCTGGCAATGGAAATCACTCGTGATTAGGCAGAGAAGAATTGTATAACAGCTCTTGGTCTGAGTTTTATTGGGATAGTACAGGATTAGAGAAACATGGCTGCTTTCTTTTAAAAGCAGTTCTACACCTGTCCTATGTACAGTTGTAGCTTTGTTTTTTGGAAGAAAGCAGCCATGTTTTGTAACTCTCTAAACCCTTTCAATAAAAAAATATATATAATAAATTGGAAACCTACACATTGACTTTTGTGAAAAGCATCTCCATAGCCGTCCATTCATCAGCTAATGACCTGTGAGATGTCTATACAAGCCGGCGTCAGATCAGAGTGGAGATACAATCCTCGTACCCAAACCATTAGAAGGGCTTGATATTTGGCTATAGCAAGTCCAGTTGTGGCTAGTCACACAACATACGATTAGTGTTACACTACTCTGTAGACTGTGCAGTGATCGGACCTATCAACAGTCAGAAGGTGAACATGCTTCTGGTTACCATTGGTACATGGTCCTAAAACTGCCAGCTTACTCAGATTAATGGGATCTTGTGCTGTTGCTTCTTTTCTGTGATCTGGAAGAAGAAACAAAGACCAGTTTGTGTTTTGCTTTTATTGCAGGGGATGACATCTCTCGTGGTGGTCCAGCCAGATAAAGAGACAGACTATCCAGGTAAGAAATGACAGATGGAAGTTATGCAGTTAACATGGATGTTACAGCACCTCATTCCCCTCTCTTTTCTTTGAAAGATTTTCTAAGTGGAGTTGAACTTTGATGTGGTCTGAAACCGGCCTAGATTGTTCAGGAGAGAGTGGAGGGGGAGGGGCAGTCTGTCTGACGTATGAGCCGTCAGACAGCCAGTCTGATGGATTTCACTGTGAACAGCAGCTGTGTATCAGAAAGATAAAGCTGACAGCAGTGAACTTGTATTAAAAAGAATCTGTCAGCAGTTTTGCCTGTGATACACTGCTGACTGCTCTAGACAGGGGCCAGTGAGAGCAGTATAAATATACTTTTGTGGAGCTATGAAGACAGGAGGAGCCCCACTGTTTAGTGCTCTCTGCACGGAGCTGCTTCATAGCCCTTCCCCATCTCCTCTGAGTGACAGATGTAGCATCCAACCAGGAGACCACGGCAGCTGTCCCTCAGAGCAGAGAGCACTTCAGTGGCGCTCCACCTCCATTGCACTTATACAGCAGAACCTGGCAGAATTAAAATTCATATTCACGATCCTCCTGATAATAAAAACTCCTCCTCCAACCACTCTTTGTACTGAACTGCCCAGCCCCTACTCAATGCTGTCAGCAATTTAGCATGGCCGTAACTGCTGACAGATTCCCTCTAAGAAATTATTTGATTTAGGTTTATAAAAACATGGAGTACAGGTGGACATTCCATGCATATACATACATATTACATAAATGCATATACCTATAATAACTCAGCCTGTTAATGTCCTTAAAACCCGTCCTGTGCCGCTTTTCATCTGCTGTCTTTTTCTTGGCCACGTTTGCTTTCTCGTTCATTATTCTTCTGTGGCTTTGTCTTGAAAACCCCACGTGCCATAGTGATTAATCGCTGCTGTCTGCCATAACCTAAATGTTGCTTTTATTGCGCTTTTTATTTCACTTACTTTCTGGTATTCTGGGAAACATATCTTTAAACTGTAAACTCTGCGCCAATAGGTTATATTTATTTTCTGAATCTTAGCAGACTGGGCTTGACAAACACTGAGATGGTTAAACTGTAATTTATGGAATCTTATGTTCTAAAATACATTGCTTCCAACATTTTACCAAAATGACTCACAGTAAAGCAGTTTTTTCTTTATAAATAATTGAGGAGCAGCTACCTTGGTGAGTTATTTGTACAATTTTACCTGCTGCTCTTACAGTAAAGAACTTTCTGTTCATACGGATTTGTCTTATCTGAGAATTATAGCAATACTTTGTGGATAGCACCTCCCATTGTAATATTACAGATTGTGTAAATGTAGAAGAACATACTGATCTTTCCAGTTTATGATCAGTCTTTGAGTCTGGGGATGAAAAGAATGCCTGTCTGTCCACTTAACAGGGTTGTCCACAATTCTAATATTGACACCCAACACCCAACACCCCTGCTGATCAGCTGGTCTGAATCGGCTCCTGAAATACATAGCTCCTTCCTTTGTGTAGTGAACAATGCTGGTTACTGCAGCGCTGCTCCATTCACTTCAGTCGGAGCAGCACTGTACTAACCAGTTCTGTCAACTACACAATGTAGTTTTGGCGCCTGTTTCTTTCTTTGGAAGCTTCTTAGGTACAGCTGATCGGCTGGGTGTGGGGTATTTACCCCCTCTTATCAGATATTGATGCCTATGGTGAGGATAGCACATCAATATAGGAATCCTGGACAACCCTTTTAAAGTACAATATATAGCAGGTCATCCTATAAAATCACAGTTGTATAAGCTGTGGATGTTAGGTTTGGGGGTGGTGGTAAAAAATAAAAATAAAAAAAAGACTCTCCTGACATGTCTGAGTAAATACTTAAACTGCCCATAAAATAACAATTCTGGGGAATCTCCTGGAAATTTATAGTGGATGTTACACACACGGACAAAATTGTTCTTCCCACAATGGTCACTGAAATAAATGAAACATTTACTGCTATTGAAAATCGGGTTTTTTAAAAGGATTGTGTTGAACCACAATTCAAAAGCAAGCGAAGGGTCCATTCACACGTCCGTAGTGCATTGCGAATCCGCAATACACCCGGCCGGCACCCCCATAGAAATGCCTATTCTTGTCCGCAATTGCAGAAAAGAATAGGACATTCTCTACTTTTTTCCGGAGCCGCGGACCGGAAGATCGGCAGCGCGCTCTCCGGAAATGCGGGTGCGGACAGCACACTGTGTGCTGTTCGCATCCATTCTGTCCCCATAGAGAATGAATAGGTCCACACCCGTTCCGCAATTTGAGGAACCCATTATTACGGACGTGTGAATGGAGCCTAATGAAACTGGCCTGGACAAAAATGATGGTGTTCCTAGAGAAGATTGAAAATAATTTGACCATAGGGACACGTTAAACTAAGGTGTGTCCTATAATTAGCATCACAAGTGTCTTCAAACTTGTAATCAGTAGGTCTGCCTATTTAAAGGGTGAAAAGTGGTCAACGTGCTGTTTTGGTATCATGGTGGGTACCACACTGAACATGGACCAAAGAAAGCTAAGGAGAGAGTTGTGTCAGGAGATTAGAAAGAAAATGGTAAAGGCTATAAGACCATCTCTATACAGCTTGATGCAACTACAGTTGCATGTATTATTCAGAAGTCTAAGGTCTATGGGACTGTAGCCAACCTCCCTGGAAGTGGCCGCCAGAGAAAAATTGATGACAAATTGAAGAGACTGATAATGCGAATGGTAACCAAAGAGCCTAAAACAACTTCCAAAGAGTTTAAACACCAAGGTCAAGGTACATCCGTGTCAGATTGCATCATCTGTTGCGTAGCCAAAGTGGACTTAATGGAAGACGATCGAGGAGGAAACCACTGTTAAAGGCAAATCCTAAAAATACTTGTTGACAAGCCACAAATCTTCTGGGAAAATTTCATTTAGATGGATGATAGAAAACTAACTTTTTGGCAAGTTCACAGACGCAAAAATGAAGCAGACAAAGAAAAGAACATTGTACCTACCTTGAAACCTGAAAGAGACTCTGTTATGTTTTGGGGCTGCTTTGCTGCATCTGGGACAGGGTGTCTTGAATTTGTGCAGGGCACAATGAAATCTCAAGACTATGAAGGCATTCTGGAGCGAAATGTGCTGCCCAGTGTAGGAAAGCTTGGTCTCAGTCACAGGACATGGGTACTCCAGCAGGATAATGACCCAAACACACACAGATAAAAATATCCAAAAACTGCTAAGAGCAAAGCACTGGACTATTCTGAAGTGGCCTTCTATGAACCCTGATCTAAATTCTATTGAACATCTCTGGAAGGAGCTGAAACATGCAGTCTGGAGAAGGTGTCCTTCAAACCTGAGACATCTAGAGCAGTTTGCTCATGAGGACTGGGCCAAAATACCTGTGGACAGGTGCAGAATTCTCATTGAGAGTTACAGAAATCACTTGATTGCAGTGATTGCCTCAAAAAGTTGTGCAATAAAATATTAAGTTAAGGGTACTGTCATTTTGTCCAGACCAGTTTTATTAGTTTGTTTTATAAATTATTCTATTGACCCACATGCAATGTCTGATTTCATTAGTTGATTTTAGTACTTTTTTTTTTAATTTTGTCAGCTGCAAGTTATCAGTGACCATTTTTCTTTCTTTTAACGGACGGTACCAAAATTTTGTCCACGTGTGTACCATTCCCCCTTATCAATAGTGTGTCCCTAATCACTGTCCAGCCAGTGCTAAAAAGTGTAAGTGTATGGAGTAACTAGAGGGGAACAAAGTGATGAAAAATTGAATTCAGCTGCTTCACTGAATTTCACAAAGAAATCTGATTTGTGATGAATTACTATATCACGAAGCGCATTTCTTTGTATGTAGAGGGTGCAATGACGGGGATCATTGAACCCCTCAGACGCTGCATTCGCTGATCGCAGCATCTGAGATTAAAATTAAGGCCTTTCAGGGGCCAATCCGGTTAAAAAACAAAAACAAACATACTCGCCTTATCCATTTGATTGCAAAGAGGCTGTTGCGGCCATCTTGATTGAAGACACTGCGCAAAATCAATCACCCCGCGTGGTTTCTGCAATCAAGCGCGATTGCCTCTAGGCGGTAGACCGTTTTTTTAAATTTATTTATTATTTTTAGAGTCGATAATCTGTGAACTTTCAGGCCGATAGCCGATAAATAATACCGATATTTTATATCTCATATATATTATATTAGTTGGTAGTCACTGAGGTGGTGAAAATTTGCATTTGGCACTAGTATATTATAAATGTAAATTATTAATTAATAAAGCCTTTAGTTGGTAGTCAATTTATAATTTACATTTATAATACACTAGTGCCTATTTCCACACCATCCCCTCCCCCCTCCTCTCTGATTTTATTAACCCCCATCAGACCTCAGATCAGACCTTTATTAACCCCCATCAGACCTCAGATCAGACCTTTATTAACCCCCATCAGACCTCAGATCAGACCTTTATTAACCCCCATCAGACCTCAGATCAGACCTTTATTAACCCCACCAGACCTCAGATCAGACCTTTATTAACCCCCATCAGACCTCAGATCAGACCTTTATTAACCCCCATCAGACCTCAGATCAGACCTTTATTAACCCCCATCAGACCTCAGATCAGACCTTTATTAACCCCCATCAGACCTCAGATCAGACCTTTATTAACCCCCATCAGACCTCAGATCAGACCTTTATTAACCCCCATCAGACCTCAGATCAGACCTTTATTAACCCCCATCAGACCTCAGATCAGACCTTTATTAACCCCCATCAGACCTCAGATCAGACCTTTATTAACCCCCATCAGACCTCAGATCAGACCTTTATTAACCCCCATCAGACCTCAGATCAGACCTTTTATTAACCCCTATCAGACCTCAGATGAATAAAATAAAAAAACTCCTCCTGCACTGCGGCTCCTTTTCCTCTCCGGGTCTGGCGTCTTGCTCCCCTGTTTTCTCCAGCCCGTGCTGCACTGTCACCTGACAGCGTGCAGCGTCAGGTCATAGTGCGCGCACTACGTCCTGATGCTGTACAGGGTTAGGACAGTGCAGCACGGGCCCCATCAAAGACTACCAGGGAGTTTGAATATCGGAAGCGCTTGCTGCGCTACTTTCCCGCTCCCGACACCCGATGCATACTAGTGCGTGCTTCCATAATGGAAGCGCTCACTAGTATTCGCTTTATACGCATTATCGGTATATCGGCAAGGTTAGATGCCGATACCGATGATGTATAAAATCCTGAATATCGGCCGATAATATCGGTACTTCCGATAATCTGTCGATCCCTAATTTCCTCTTTGTGTGTTCAAATGGGTGAGGTAAGTAATTTTTTTTTTTTTTTTTTACTGCCATTTCATAAAAAAAAATTAATTTGTTCCCACGAAGCGAGAGGAAATCAGTATTCATGGCGAATCAAATTTTTCCCGATATTTGCATCGAAGTCCAATTTGGATACTTCGATTCGCTGAACACTAGCAGTAACAGACTTTACTGACCAGTAGTGTATTCATATGTTTCCAATGTTTCCAGAAGTAATAACAGAGGAGCTGTACAATGTAGAGTTGTAAGAAAAGATACTTTAGAATTTATACTTTATGAAAGCTTACTTGGTGACGGGTCCTCTTTTAATTCTATAAAGGGGTTTTCTGGGACTAACAAATTGATGACCTATCCATAGAATAGGTCATCAATATAAGGTTGGTGGGGGGTCTTTACACATTAAACTTGCAAAATTCATGTTTTTTTCTTTTATATTCTAAAAATCAAATAATTATAAAAAAAAAAAAAATTGTGAAAATAATGCTCTGGCATAAGACTCAAATAAATGTTATAGTGTAACAAAAATTATACCCGTTTATCTAGCATGAGCTAAATATTGATCTTTTAGGCCCAAAACACATGCAATATAGAAGGGGTTATGACATGATGGATGTAAAACATAAAAAACAGACATCATATAGGACATGGCAGCCTCTTTCTAACAAAGCTAGAGCCAGCCCTGGACCTCACATGGAACCAGAGATCTCCACATTCACTGCTCTAATTTCTCTTCTAGATTTTTATCAGGTTGGCAGATCAGGAGGCATGTCCCTTCTCCTGCAGCTCTTATTATCACAGCTGAGGGGGCATATCCCATTAATTGGTTAGCTATAGGGGTATTCCGGATATATGATGTTATCCCTGGTACATGGGATAAGGGATAACCATTAGATTGAAGAAGGTCCTACCACTGGGACCTGCACTAATCACGAGTATGGAGACCCCAGACTCTGAAGTCCCCTGAAATGAAGAGAGTGGCCAGTTGAGCATGCATGCAGCTGCTCCATTTATATTCATGGTAGTTCTGGAGATAGCCGAGCACTGTATTCTATCTATGGAACTCCCTTAGGAATGAAAGGAGTGGTCCCCTTAATTTCGGAGGTCCCACGTGGTACCTGTTCTCGTGATCTGCGGGGGTCCTAGTGATGGGACCCCTAACGATCTAATAGTTATTCCCTATCCTGGACCTCACATAACTGGAATACCTCTTTTAAAAATTGATTTTTCTAAACCAGGCATCCCCATTAACGTTGTCTGTGTGAAACCACTAATGCAGCATAACGCATTACATATTTTATTTCCTTTCTTGCAGCCATGAGGAAGAAGTACCGTTGTCTTGTGATTACTCGTGAATGGGTGCTGGACAGCGTGTCAAGTTATAAACTTCAGGCATTCGACAGTTACCTTGTGTGATGTGATGTGATCCGCGCTTCTTTCCTGTGGAGACATTTGATTACGTTACCACATTTTTTTTTTTTTTGTGGTCTTAAAGGGGTTTTCCCACAAGGGTTTACTAGAAAGGGGTCCCGAGCCTCCCGTTCCTCCTTGCTGCTTAATGTATGAAGTGGTTGTTGCGCATGCATGCAACCACAACATTCATTGTCTACGGGACTGAATAGGATAGTTGAGTACAGTGCTTGGCTGTTCCCGTCACCATGTTATTTGAATGGATATTCCAGAGACCTTGGATTCTTTTGATCTGTGGGGACCCAGCAGTGTGGCCCCCAGCGATCAGACATTCATCACCCATCCTGTGGAAAAACTCCTTTTAAGATTTGCATGTCATGATTGAAATTCTGCATTTTGTGGGCATTCCTTCAAGGTCCTTAAATGAGCTTTCCCCCAAAAATGGGTACCCTGTGTTATTGCTTTGCGATTCAAACACCGAAGATGTCAGCCACTAGGCATAATACAGTTGTTCCTGGAATGTCCTTTTAAATAAGGCTACTTTCACACTAGCGTTCAGGGCTCCGCTTGTGAGCTCCGTTTGAAGGCTCTCACAAGCGGCCCCGAACGCATCCGTACTGCCCTAATGCATTCTGAGTGGATGCGGATCCGCTCAGAATGCATCAGTCTGGCAGCGTTCAGCCTCCGCTCAGCAAGCGGACACCCGAATGCTGCTTGCAGCGTTCGGGTGGCCGCGCGGAGGCAAACGGATCCGTCCAGACTTATAATGTAAGTCAATGGGGACGGATCCGTTTGAAGATGACACAATATGGCTCAATTTTCAAACTGATCCGTCCCCATTGACTTTCAATGTAAAGTCTGGACGGATCCGTCTGAACTACTTTCACACTTAGAATTTTTTCTAAACTATAATGCAGACTGATCCGTTCTGAACGGATCCAAACGTCTGCATTATAGGAGAGGATCCGTCTATGCACACACCAGACGGATCCTCTCTGAACGCAAGTGTGAAAGTAGCCTAACTGTTCAGAAAGGTCCAATCCTTCCTTTATGACATGCAGGACATTTCCCCATGTGTAAGATCATCAGAGGCTACTGTTCTCTCTTTGTTTGGCAGGATCCGCATCCCTATCATTGCATTGGAAACACAATTTGCAGTACGTATGGCCAGCTCTATAGATGTTCATACATAATCTTCCTTTGGAGACCTTTTTCATGTACAGTACAACACCAAAATTCTGCTGTCCCCATACACACCGTTTTGGTATCATGCAGTTAACACTAAAGGGCCTCATTTATCAAAACTATCTTTGTTGCCCATACCAACCAATCAAAACTCCGCTTTCATTTTAATTTCTTAAAGCGGTTTTCGGGATTTTCACCATGTAACCCAATCACTCTGGTTTCCATCCTGTATGTAGTACTTCCTGTTGCTGTATCCAACCAAACCCATGATGCACTTCTCCTTTCCCTGCTACAGGGCCAGCACCGCCCCTAACAATATCCAGTTAGTTCATAGCGCCTCCCTTCCAGTTACTTACATAAACATCCCCTTTCACTGCCGCTAACAATGCCCAGTTAGTTTATAGCTCCTCCCACCCAGCTAGTTACATAGACATCCCCTGTCACTGCCGCTAACGATGCCCAGCAAGTTTATAGCTACTCCCACCCAACTAGTTACATAGGCATCCTCTGTCACTGCCGCTAACAATGCCCAGCAAGTTTATAGCTCCTCACTCAGCTAGTTACATAGACACTCCCCTATCACTGCCGCTAACAATGCCCAGCTATTTTATAGCTCCTCCCACTCAACTAGTTAGATAGACCTCCCCAATCACTGCCGCTAACAATGCCCAGCTAGTTTATAGCTCCTCCCACTGTTACATAGCCATCCCCTATCACTGCAGCTAACAATGCCCAGCTATTTTATAGCTCCTCCCACTCAACTAGTTACATAGGCATCCCCTATCACTGCCCCATTTTCAGGTTTGACATGCCTTTGGACAGAACATGACCGGAAATAAGAGCTGCATGGACATGGTCATGTGACCACAGCTCAAAACGGAAGATAGGCGCATTAAAGGTAAAATAAATACATTACAAAATTGCAGTAGCCCTCACAAATAATTTTAAAGTATGTCGATGCAAAACCGAAAACCCCTTTAAATTACTCTTGTAAAATGAAAGCTGTGCTGTGATTGATTGGTTGCTGTGTGCATCAAAGACAGTTCTGATACATTTGGCCCAATCAGCTTGTTCAGTGGTTTTATAATGGTTTTGTAAACTTTTATTATAGTTAAGAGTAATCATTATCTGAATCGCATTTGGCCATGATAGGAAAAATGCTACCATATACCTGTTCTAAAGTAAAATTCCTTTACTCCGACATCTTCCCCATTCTGAATTAGCACATTTTTTTCAAAGAACTCGTCAATGACCCAGAGTTCTGTTGGTGGGCTCCCCATCAAATTTTGCTTCGACCCTGATAAATGTAAACCATGGAGACGTTCGAGGCTGGCGCTGAAAATGTGACCATTGTAAATGTGTGCCAGCCCACGAAGTATCCCCCATTTAGGTGCCTGATTTAAAGGAATGTTACGGTATTTCTTCACTTCATGTTTTTGCCGTGTTTTAGTCTATGCCTCTTTGCACTTTACTAGACATGTGTTCTATGCTCTAGATAAGCTGCCGTACCCGCCTAAAAGCTTGTGGTAAGAAAGTGGTCCAGTCATATGGATCATGTGTCCTTAGAGTCCACAACTACGGTACGTGGCTAGTACTTCCAGTATATTCCATCAAATATGTCACCGGCTTTTCCATTAAAAGTTGTCCTCAAGCACCGTAGCATTGGCTGTAATAGTTCTGACCAGGACCAGCACGTGTGAACTATACCCTGCTATTTACCCCTTGGAAAATGTTATCCAGTTCAGTGTCACAATACTGTACCTTTATGGGTAGTAACAAAAAGGTGATGGCATAGGTTTTAACGTATGTTGTCTTAACCTTGTATCTTTTTTTCTCTGGATTTTATTGGCCTTGGATCATGATGCTGAAATTCATTGTTGTAAATAATGTATTTATGATGTGTACAGTTGTTGTAAGAGGGAAATTTAAAATAAAAAATTCAAACGTGTCTTTGTGGTACCTTTAATCACTTTGTCCTACTGTAAACGGGACACAGCAGAGCAGGGAGGCTCCTGCTTCAGGCACTAGTTTTCTGGAGGAGGAGAGGAACATGGCTGACAAAGATTTCTTTACATATTACAGTTTAAACTGAGAAACATATAAAGTATAATGGGTTCAAGGGAAACGTACTGGGACTTTTAAAAGTTCTATGGGTATTTACTGTGCTTTAGTGTTTCTATAAGTGCAGCCCTGGTCATCCATCTATTGGTCATCCTCTGATGGTAGATGTTGGGGGGGAAAGTGTGAAATGTTATCCCCTGCGGGAGATGAGCCCTGTCACCTTCTCGCCAATGAAAAAGCTGTGGGAGTCAGTAGAACTAGCTATTATGGGGACCTTTTAGGTCAATATTAAAGGGGTTGTCTCACCTCAGCAAATAGCCTTTATTATATAGGTAAAGTTAATACAAGGCACTTACTAATGTACTGTGATTGTCCATGTTGCTTCCTTTGCTGGCTACATAGATTTTTCCATCACATTATACACTGCTCGTTTCCATGGTTAGGACCACCCTGCAATCCAGCAGCGGTGGCCGTGCTTGCACACTATAAGAAAAAGCACTAACCTATGTGCACTCCCATAGTCCCAGCCACCAGAGAGGCCGGCGCTTTTTCCTATAGTGTGCAAGCACGGCCACCACTGATGAATTGCGTAACCATGAAAACGAGCAGTGTATAATGCGATGGAAAAATGCATTCAGCCAGCAAAGGAGGCAATATGGACAATCACAATACATTAGTAAGTGCCTTGTATTAACTTTTTCTACATGATGAATGCCATTTGCTAAAGTGAGACAACCCCTTTTAAGGCTCCAAACAACTTAGAGTTGTATGAGGCCGTAATATAGTGCCTATAGACATATGGTGCCATCGCCATACTGTATGTGCACGCACCAAATATTTTTCTGAATTTCAGATTCCACTTGAATCCAACAAAATAATTGTGGCCAGTTCTACTGGATGCCGTTATACGGACATTTTCTTTTCACAAAGAATTGCCTTACTAGGACCTCCATTTTTGTATTATGGAGTCCCAGGGACTCCTTGTACAGACATTCAGCCTCCTGCAAATTCAACAGTTTTTTGTTTTTTTTTGAGTGTTCAAGCACATCTAGCCCAATGATAACTGTAAGATATGATCAAATTATGAAGAGTGCCGAACAATCACATAAAAAAAAAAAAAGCTTTTGTGTCCTGTGCCGCCGATTGCGGAATTATATTCCAGAACGCTATGGCCAGCGCGCTGTGGATGATCTGTTTTGTTATTGCATAGCAAATCCTCACAGCTGATAAGCGGCTAAGGCTTTTTCTTTCCGGCTAGTCCATTTTCTCCTGTAACTACTGATATCTTTATTTGCTCAATCCCTTGCTTTTTTTTCTAGTTTTTTTCTTCCAAGGCATTTGAAGCAAAATCATTTTTCGGTGTTACACTGCCTCGGGCTAGGATTTTGCATGCCATAGCAAATCGTGTTTATATTCTCCATTTTCTCCCTTATGTGCTTTTATATAAATACTCATCTCTTTCAATCGCGATCCCTATTCAAACATTATTGAAAGGGAGGCATTGTGGCGCGTCTGTAACAAGCCTGCAGCAACCTCCAATTTGGAGGCTTCCCGGTTTAATTTCGGTTTGATGTTATCTTTTTAGAAGAAGCTAGTGTTGTGCTTAAGCTTTTTCTGTTGGAATATGTCTGTATTGCGAATCTCTCAGATATTTCTAGAGCCACAGAGTCAATGGCATTGTTTTTAAGGCTCTGCTCATACGCTGTGTTTTTTTTGGGCCACACAGAATTTGGAGATTACATTGTAGTAGATGGGATTTTAAAAGACTCCATGGCATTAACATGTATCGCGGTATTTTTTTATGGGTCTATGTCCAGGACTGACCCCTTAGAAACGTACTCTAGCAGATGCATCTGTGTACCTCATGAATGACCCCCAATTCCTCATACAGTGCAACGCCAGAAAGTGCACACTCTATGTAAATTGAGATCCGCCGCAAGTCTGCTGAAAATTCATCTCGAAATCCGTATGTAAGATGCAGATTTGTCCCATGTGAATTTCCCCTAAAGGGTTCAGGTGCCCTCACTGGGGGAGATTTATCAAAACCGGCTTAGGGAGCTCTGAAAAATGGTGGAATCTGAATGTTTTCGGTCACACCAGTTCTGCTAAATCTGTGCCAGTGGCCCGTTTTATTTAGGCCTCGTTCACATGTCTGTCAAGCAGATCCGGCACAGATGTCGGCTGTCGACCATTGCATGCAACAGTTTTTATGCTGGAAAGAGGCTGGATCACTGTCGGACCACATTACAGTCAACGGGGATCTGCCCCTGAACTAGAGAATCCGGCAGTGCTGGATCCGGTGAAATCTGCCTGACGGAGATGTGAACGAGGCCTCATGCGGGCAATCCTATTTTGAATCTGCACACATTTTTTTGCAGATCACACATCGACCTCCATTCAGTTCTGTGGGTCTGCAAAAAAAATAAAGGACAGCACAGAGATGTCATCCATATGTCCGTCATGCAATTGATAGAACGTGTCCTAATCTTGTCCGTATTGCAGACAAGAATAGCCTTTCTTTTAATAGGAGTGAGTAAAAAACGGATTGAACATGGAAAGTATCCTCATTTTGTGGAACCGCGGCTTGCAATCTGTGTAGCCATAATGTGTCTTCAGATGCCATAGAACAGTGATGGCTAACTTCCAGCGCTCCAGCTGTGGTGAAACTACGACTCCCAGCATGCTCCATTAATTTCTATGTATTTGTATAATTAGACAGCACTCTGTTTCATGTGATAAGTGATATTTATTCAGCCGGACATAATAATGTACAGTTATGGCAATGTTTCGGGCTAAATGAAAGCCCTTCATCAGGCCAAAATCAGGCCACACATGAAACACCAGGGTTTCGTGTGTGGCCTGATGAAGGGCTTTCATTTAGCCCAAAACGTTGCCATAACTGTACATTGTGCATTCATTATGTCCGGCTGAATAAATATCACTTATCACATCAAACTGAGTGGTGTCTAATTATACAAATACTACGAGTGTGGTTCCGGAGGTGGAGCAAGGAACATAACCGTGACGCGCACCCCCAAATAAGCCAGGTTATTGTTGAGTGCTGTGACCACTAGGAATTATACCATTCATTTCTATGGAGTTCTGAGAACAGCCAAGCAATGTGCATCTTGGGAGTTGTAGTTTTACCACAGCTGGAGTGCCAGAGGTTAGCTATCACAGCCATAGAATAACCATACAACAGCACACAGAGTGCCTACAGCTGTGTAGTATGGAGCTCCGCCATGACGTCCTACGTCAGCCCATGAGGCCTTTAATTGGGGGGGGGGGGGGGGCGACGACAAGATTTAGCTCCATTTCTTAGAGTTCTCATTTTGTAATGGCTTGGATAGAGAATATTCACTTCACTTTCCTATTTCACTAAATCAGGGGGTCAGCAACCTTGTTAAACTACAACTCCCAGCATGCTCCAGTCACTCCTTGAGAACAGCCGTGCAAGTATGCATGCTGGGAATTGTAGTTTCACAACAGCCGGAGTGTCGATGGTTGCAGACCACTGTACTAAATGATAAACCTCTCATAGACTCCCCATGCTGATGGATCTTCACCTGCTTGCGGAGGAGGGGAGTACTTAATCTTAATACACCCCCTCCTCACACCTGCTGTAATACTCAAATTCATTGAATTGACCTGATGTGATGTAGGCCAAGCCTCTCCCTCTATTCTACATATTTGAAGGCACGCCTGTTGCTGGTTCAAATGCCTAATATACAACTAGAAATATACTGTAGATATCCAAGATATATAGATATCCTGAAGGATGAACTTTAGATCGCTTTGCATTGTCATTTTCTATGCGGTGGACTCGGAAAGGTTAATGAGAGCTAAGTTGCTGGGATGTGAGCATTTAAAAGCCTTTATTCCCATAAATGCAATATCCATGCTGTTTATAAAGCGGTAATTTGCCTGAGCGCCATTGCCGAGTCTGGAGAGAGCCCGGCTATAAATAATCTCAGAAGATTTTAGACGTCTTGCTAAAAGCTCCACGCTAACATCCACTATATTGAATCTGCCATAAAGTTTTGTGCTGTTTTGCCCCGTAATGCTTGGGATAGAAATTCATGAACTGTTGGCATATCCCGGGTTAACACATTGATGGAGCGGAAACCAACCACGAAGCCCGCTTCTCTTCCAGCACTGTATAATCAGGCAAGGGCTCCTTTCTGTGGGACTGTTTCTTGTGTTCTAGTTTGCCTGAATTCACACAGGGACTCATGACTGCATCAAATTCTCTCCGAAGATTGCATAACAAGTCATTTGAGTAGGCAATCAGCCAACAAGAGGGCGCAGTGAAGTAAGGGTTAAGCCTGGCAATGCATGAGGCGCTCTAGACTACACGGATACGTTCACATTAATTTCATTCATCTGAATTTCAAGCACTAACATTTCAGCAAGACCTAATTCGGATGGTGGCAAATCTGCCGCATGCTAGTTCACCCACGCAGGGTCCACAGCGGAAATATCGCCATAGATTTGCTGTGGGATTATAGTGGATTTCAGTCGGCTGTGCAAAGGGTGAAATCTGCCTTGGAAATCCACAGCATAATATGACATACAGGTCAATTTATGCTGTGGATGAGATTTCTTAAAATTTCATGCACTTTGCTGGTACTGATCATACGGCGGTGCGGCGGCCGAGTACCACGCACTGTTTAGTCAGTCTGCATTGTTCATGGCATGCAACACCCACAACACAGCGTGGCCATGAACAATGGACATCGACCTAACAGTGCGGTCCTCATTAATTTAACAGGAGGTACCCGACCGCAGCGTGGCCAGTATGACATAACCTGACCGTGCCATGTGGACGTACCGCAAGGGTCCGGCTACACTGTGACATGAAAGGCTTCAGCTACAGAAAAGTCGCTTTTTTTTTGTCTATGGTGTCGCAATGGGATATGCTGTGATGTGACAGTCTCAAAAATCATAGCATTTTTCTTTTTTTAGACTGTCACAATGCAGTATGTAGCATTGCGACACCATTGACTATCATTACAAAACAAATTGTGCTACTTTTTCTGTGACACGTTGCTGTGTAGCCAGACTCTAAATACGAATCCGCAGAGTATGTCTCATGTGGACATACACGTAAAAGGACAGCAATTGGGGCTAAAAGTGGAGGGATGGAGCCACAACTCAAGGTAGGATTCACAACCTGCAAATATAAGATGGGGATCAACACTCCCCTACCAACAGCAGCAAGGAGTTGTACATGAGATAGAGGAGTTTGAACACCCTGCGATTTTGCAAGTTCTCCTACTTAGAAATCATGGAGGGGTCTGAAATTCACATTGTAGGTTCATTCCCACTCTGAGAGACAGAATAAAATAAATAAAAAATTCAGGAAATCCCATTGTATGATTTTTTAAAGAATTTATTTGTCTTGCACTGCTGAACATAAGTATTTGAACACCTGAGAAAATCTGTGTTAATATTTGGTACAGAAGCCTTTGTCTGCAATTAGAGGTCAAACATTTCCTGTAGTTCTTGACCAGGTTTGCACACACTGCAACAGGGATTTTGGCCCACTCTTCCACACAGATCTCCTCTAGATCTGTCAGGTTTTGGGGCTGCCGCTGAGCAACACAGAGTTTCAGCTCCCTCCAAAGATGTTCTATTGGATTTAGGTCTGGAGACCGGCTAGGTCACTCCAAAACCTTGATATGCTTCTCACGGAGCCACTCCTTAGTTATCCTGGCTGTGTTCTTCGGGTCGTTGTCATTTTGGAAGACCCAGCCACGACCCATCTTCAATGCTCTGACTGAGGGAAGGAGGTTGTTGCTCAAAATCTCACAACAAATGGTCCCATTCATCCTCTCCTTACTTAATACAGTGCAGTCGTCCTGTCCCCTTTGCAGAAAAGCACCCCCAAAGCATGATGTTACCACCCCTATGCTTCACAGTAGGGATGGTGTTCTTGGGATGCAACTCATCCTTTTTTTCCCTCCAAACACGACGAGTGAAGTTTAGATCAAAAAGTTCTACTTTGGTCTCATCTGACCACATGACTTTCTCCCATGCCTCCTCTGGATCATCCAGATGGTCATTGGCAAACTTCAGACGGGACGGGACTGGACATGTGATGACTTGAGTAGGGAAATCTTCTGTGCAATGCATGATTTGAAACCCTGACGGCGTAGTGTTCTACCGACAGTGACCTTTGAAACTGTGGTCCCAGCTCTCTTCATGTCATTGACCAGCTCCTCCATTGTAGTTCTGGGCTGATTCCTCACCTTTCTTATCAGTGATGCCCTACGAGGTGAGATCTTGCATGGAGCCCCAGTCTGAGGGAGTCTTTAGCCTCTTCCATTTTCTAACAATTGCTCCAACAGTTGATCTATTTTCACCAAGCTGCTTGGCAATTGCCCTGTAGCCCTTTCCAGCCTTGTGGAGGTCGACAATTTTGTCTCTGGTGTCTTTTGACAGCTCTTTGGTCTTGCCCATGGTTGTAGTTGGTGTCTGACTGACTGTGGGGTGGACAGGTGTCTTTAAAGAGCTCAGACAGGTGCTACTAAGTTAGATTAATGAGTGGAGTAGAGGTGGACTTTTTAAAGGCACAGTAACAGGTCTTTGAGAGACAGAATTCTTGCTGTTTCTCAGGTGTTCAAATACTTATGTTCAGCAGTGAAAGACAAATAAATTCTTTAAAAATCATACAATGTGATTTCCAGATTTTTTTTTATTCCGTCTCTCAGTGGGAATGCACCTACAATGTGAATTTCAGACCCCTCCATGATTTCTAAGTGGGAGAACTCGCAAAATCGCAGGGTGTTCAAATACTATTGTACCTCCTTTGTACGTCACAGATGCATTCTTTAAAGAGGACCTGTCGCCTCTATTACATGGGGAATGCAAGTAGTTACTAAAACTGACATGTCTGTTTTAGTAACTACTTGCATTTCCCCTGTAATACCAATTATGGAGTATCTATTCTTATGACTCCGTGCTGTGCCATTCCTGTATTATTCCTGCTAGAAGTTTAGAAATACATTGGCAGCAGTCTGCAGTAAAGGTACTGCTGGGTGTTACCAGTAGTGGGTGTGTCTGATTCTATCCAATCAGTGCTGCTGTCACTGTGCAGGAACCCCCCCCCCCCCCCCCCAACTGGTAACACCCTTTACTGCAGACTGCTAGCAATTCATTCATAACTTCTAGTAGAAATAATAGAGGAATGGCACAACATAGAGCCATAAGAATAGATGCTCCAGAGATGTTATTACATGGGGAATGCAAGTACTAAAACAAACATGTCAGGAGAGGTGACAGCTTCTCTTTAATGTGGTACCTTCCATCTTTCTTTACTCTTATGAAGTAACAAGCTATGGATAAACTGTCAGTTTTTTTCACTGACGCCTTTCCGAGAAACTGATGTTAAAACAGTCCCATTCATTTGTATGGGGGCTGTCTGTAAGTGAAAGGACTGTATTCATTGGCCAAAAAAAAGTTGCTGTGTGAAAAACCCGATAGACTACCATTGTTCTTAAAACAGACGTGTGACGGACGTTAAAAACGTGTAAATGTAAATGTAGCCTTAGGCTAGAGTCTAATTGGTGTTCCAGATCCTAAATCACATGTGACTAGCTGTCAGATCACAATTCCTAAAGTGTATGATTAAACATTGGTTGGAAGAATCACTATATAGATCTGATGATGGAAAGGATAATACTATGAGGATATTGGCTAAAATGATGGAGGGTATTTAGAGGTACGCAACATGCAGAACAGTTCTGCAGTTCCTGCAGTATCCCTTATGGCCGGTAGATGTCACTGTGACACCCCCATTCTTCTATAGGTTGCCTGTTGGTTGCTTTATGGGACAATTATAAAGCTGTTTGTAATGAAAAGAATTGATGGACACAGAGACAGACTTATGTGCTGAGCATGTGTGTGTGGCTTTATTTGCCCGCTCTGTTCCTATTCAAATCCTAGTACAAAAATAGAATTTTTTTTTATATTTCGAAGACTTGTCACACATGGGATAACACAAACTAGTGATCCATATAGGAATACACTGATCGATGTGTATTTAAATGGCAACTCATATTAAAATGGTTCCTCGAGTAAGCCATCTTCCCTGGGGGAACCTACAAATATAGTCCAAATATGCCTAAAGGCAAAAGTATCTGTTTTCTTTTCTCTATTCATAAATCCAATTTACTGAATATATTTACCAAAATGCGAATCAGTTGAGGAAGGTCTGAGTAGACACTGAACAAGCAGTGGAGCTGAGAGATTTCAGCTCTGATTCCTGCAGAATCGGGAATTCAGCTCTGGGCTATAATGCGGGTTGTAATTCAGGATCAGTACAAGGTAAGTAATGCAGTGTTTGTACAAAGTTACTTAACTGTCTACATAGTCTATATCATTGTGGACATTAACATTAATAAATTACTTTATTGAAGCATATGGACTTTGAAAGGTCAATATGTGAACTACTAATATATTTAAGATCTGTCGGAACTTCAACGTGCAATATTGGTTGTCCTGTTTTTGGTTTCTGCTTGAATTTAAGCTAAAAACGTCTCTCCTTGTAGGCACAATGAGATCTCATCAATCAGTGTCCATAAATCTTTCCAGTACATCTGTGCTCTTAAAAGCCTTAATTGAACCACTTAAATAAAAGAACAAAAAATGAATAAAAGGAAACAAAATGAACTTGGAACAGATATGCACATTTGGCAATAAATACAGTAATTTATAATAGCTAGTGATGATCGAGCATGCTCGGCCGAAAACCAGTTCGGCTCGAGCATCGTGATGCTCGGCACATTGAGGTGTTCGGTCGAATACCGCGTGTGCTCGGGCGCCATGCTCGAGTCTCCTCCCCGCATGTTTGTTGACTGACACGCAGCCAATAAACGTGCAGGTAAGTACTGCCACTCAATGTAATGCCGTAGCCATGTTGGTTACTGGCATACCAGTGATTGGCAAGCCGAAATGCATCATCGGGTGCTATAAAGCACCCGATTACACGTAGTTCAGCCAGCCTTAGTCAGGGAGAGCTGTGCTGTAGAAGAGACAGATAGTGTAGGGAATTGAATTATATTTTTTGGTTAGGCAGGGTTGGTGTTAGAGACCCAAAAGTCCTTTTAAGGGCTATTGTTGTATCTGGCAGCAATATATATTTTTAGCACAACCTGCGCTAAATAGCTTGCAACATTATCTGCGCTTCATCTCCTGTGTACGGTGTGCGCAGCCTAAAAATATCTGACATCCAGTGTACTTTTTCCGTAGACGGTGTCCACTGCGGACAGTAAAATTACCTGCGCTACATCTCCTGTATAACGTTTGAGCATCCTAAAAATATCTGTGACATCCAGTGTACTTTTTCCATAGACGCTGCGGGCAGCGACATTATCTGCGCTAAATCTCCAGTTTAACGTGTGCGCATACTAAAAATATCTGTGACATCCAGTGTACTTTTTACGTAGACTGTGTCCGCTGCCGACAGTTACATTACATTACTGCGCTACATCTCCTGTATAACATTTGCGCATCCTAAATATCAGTGACATTTAGTCAAATTTTTTTGCTGCTGATGGCAGCGACATTACCTGCGCTGCATCTCCTGTATAACGTTTGCGCATCATAAATATCAGTGATATTCCCTGTAATTTTTTATTAGCCGCTGGTGACAGCGACATTACCTGCGCTACATCTCCTGTGTAACGTTTGCGCATCCCAAATATGTGATATTCCCTGTAATTTTTTATTAGCTGCTGGTGACCGCGACATTACCTGCACTACATCTCCTGAATAACGTTTGCACATCCTGAATATCAGTGATATTCCCTGTAATCTTTTATTAGCCTCTGGTGACAGCGACATTACCTGCGCTACATCTCCTGTATAACGTTTGCGCGTCATAAATATAAGTGACATTCAGTCTAATTTTTTCTCTGCTGGTGACCGCGACATTACCTGCGCTACATCTCCAGTATAACATTTGCACATCCTGAATATCAGTGATATTCAGTTTAATTTATTTGTGCATACACTTACAAACTCTGCACTACTGTACGTGTGACATGCTTGCAAGCATATATACCATTTAATATGCAGAAGGCGAGCAGTAAGGGACGTGGAAGTGGCCATGCTGCTGATGGTGCACGCAGAGGCCGTGGTGAAACTGTGCCTGCTGCCAGAGCACAAGAAATACACTCATCCACGATACCTAGCTTCATGTCCCAGTTTGCAGGATGGCGCAGGACACCACTCTAGAAGTCACACCAGTGCGACCAGGTGGTTGGTTGGATTGCAGCAGATAATGCTTCCAGTCGGTTAAACACCACCCTGTCTTCCGAAAAGTCCAGTCTCAGTAGCCAAGAGTCTGGTCAACAGAATCCTCACCCTGATCCTCCTTCCTCCCACCATGGAGAGTCTTGGCAAACAAGTGATCCCACACTATGATATTCCGAGGAGCTCTTTTCATCGCCATTCTTTGATTTGGCCCTCTCGCCAAGCCTGCTTGAGATCGTGTGCACTGATGCCCAAACTCTTGAGCATCCACAGTCACAAGAAGATGACGGTGGGGAACGGCAATTAGTGTTTCACGAGGTGGATGATGATGATGATGAGACACAGTTGCCAATAAGTCAACAGCATTTAGTGTCTCAAGAGGTTGATGATGAGACACAGTTGTCAATAAGTGAGGTTCTTGTTAGGTCAACAAGTCAGGAGGATGACCAGAGTGAGGAAGTGGAAGAGGAGGTGATGGATGATGAAATCACTGACCCAACCTGGTAAGGTGGCAAGCCGAGCAAGGACAGCAGTACAGAGGGGGAGGGATCCGCAGCAGCACAACAGGCTGGAAGAGGCAGTGGCAAAAGGAAGAAGGCGGGCCACACCAAACAGGCCCACAACTGTTCCCCGGAGCACCCGCTTTAAGCAATCTCCTTTGCCAAGGGGTAGGTGTTCCGAAGTCTGGCGCTTTATTGAGGAAATCTGCGCCATACCAAAATAAGCAGGGGCGTGAACATTATCAACCTCACTACCACCAGCATGATCCGCCACATGGCATCAAAGCACCCTATTAGGTGGGCCGAACGCCTGGGTCCACTATCAGTGTCTGGGTCACACCACTGCCTCCTCTTCCCCTGTGTTATGTGAGGGCCAATCCCATGTCCAAGACGCAGGCCTGATGCCTCCCGCCTTGCACCTGGACCTTCGCAAGCACCATCAGCTAGCACATCCACTTCTGTGTCCCAGTACAGCATACAGATGTCCATACCCCAGGCCTTTTAACGAAAGCGCAAATACCCAGCCACCCGCCCACAGGCCATAACATTAAATGCACACCTTTCCAAATTGCTGGCCCTGGAAATGTTGCCATTTAGGATTGTGGACACTGAGGCTTTCCGCAGCCTGGTCTCGGGAGGGGCACTTCCACATTATTTTCTGTCCACCGCCACAAAACAATGGTGCTTATAAAACAGACTACACAGTGTAGAGGTATACTGTATATTGTGTGGCACAGTGTATGCTATATGTGTATAAGATCTCATGCACACAACCGTTCCGTTTTTTGCGGTCCGCAAACCGCGGATCCACAAAAAACGAAAGCCGCCTGTGTGCCTTCCACAATTAACAGAACGGGCGGCCCATTGTAGAAATGCCTATTCTTGTCCGCAAAACGGACTCGAATAGGACATGCTATTTTTTTTTGCGGGGCCACGTAACGGAGCAATGGATGGGGACAGCACACGGAGTGCTGTCCCCATCTTTTGCGGCCCCATTGAAGTGAATGGGTCCGCACCCGAGCCACAAAAAATGCGGCTCGGATGCGGACCACAACAACGGTCGTGTGCATGAGGCCTAACAAACATATTTCACATGAAAACTTACAATTACTTGGCTTGGCCCTTGGGGATCTCGGACACCACTTCAACACTTTGGCTGGGGGGCTCGGTAGAGGTGATGTGTTTTATCCTAATGAGAAAGATTTCATAATAGGGATTTGGAGAAGGGGCAGAGGGATAGCAGAGCAGGGAGAGGCTGGTGCTGCTACTATGGGGTCATACCATGGGGGAGTAATAAAGCCCACCATAAAGCCCCCCCCCCCCCCCCCCCCAGTAGAAATAGTTATCCTTATAATGTGACAGTGCAAAAGATACCCCCTTGTAATGCCCCCAGTTGAGCTAATGTCCCCATAGTGCCCCCATAATGTGCCAGTATAAAATACCCCTATATAGTGCCCCCAGTAAATGGCCCCATAGTGCTCCTCTCCCCTCTTCCTCCTAGTGCCCCACATAATGTACCAGTATAAAATGCCCCATATATAGTGTCCCCCATAATTTGCAAGTATAAAATACCCCTTATTAGTGCCTCCCGTAGATGACCCCATAGTACTCCTCCCCCCCCTTCCCCATAGTACCCACCATAATGTGTCCCAGTATAAAATGCTACTGTACAGAGCCCCCCATATAAAATACCCCTTCTTTGTGGCCTCAGTAGATGCCCCTATAGTGCCCACCAATAATGTGCCAGTAATAAGTGCCCCCAATAATGTGCCAGTAATAAGTGCCGCCAATAATGTGTCAGTAATAGGAGCCCCCCCCATCATGTGCCAGTAATAAGAGCCCCCATCATGTGCCAGTAATAAGAGCCCCCCCCATTGTGCCAGTAATAGGAGCCCCCCCATCATGTGCCAGTAATAAGAGCCCCCCATCATGTGCCAGTAATAAGAGCCCCCCCATCACGTGCCAGTGATAAGAGCCCCCATCACGTGCCAGTGATAAGAGCCCCCATCATGTGCCAGTAATAAGAGCCCCTCGATCACGTGCTAGTAATAAGAGCCCCCTATCATGTGCCGGCAATAAGCCCCCGATCATCACATGCCAGTAATAAGAGCCCCCCCATCATTTGCGAGTAATAAGCCCCCCCATCATTATGTGCCAGTAACAAGAGCTCCCCCCAATGTGCCAGTAACAAGAGCTCCCCTAATGTGCCAGTAAAACTATTGTACTTATTTAAAAAAAAAACACTTATACTTACCTCCATGTCAGTGATGCGATGCAGGCCTGCAGCCTATCAGAGGAAGGGGAAGGGACATGCCTCTCCCTCCCCTGCCCTGCCGCAGCACAGACATCTGTATTGCTGTCCTCTGGACGGCGATACAGATGAGTATGGAGATGAGCGCTCATCTCCCTGTGCCCTGCGGCCGCCGCCCTCCACTTCTAAGCAGCTCGGGGGGGGATTGCCCTGTTGCCCCCCCCCCCCCCCTGGACTTGCCAGTGATACTCAGTCCCCAGCCGCCACTATTTTTCCCAGTGTGCCGCCCCGCCTTACACTAGCATGTGTCCCATAACATCACCCGTGCCCTGACCACTTAACGACTGACACATGGACAAGTCGTTGTGGCCAGGGGCGCTACATTTGGCGCCACAAGATTAGCTCACACAGGGCGCCTGAACACCTAAGGCCAGCCCTGAGACCGAGTCAGCGTTCTCAATGACCCCTCTTTGCCTTACAACTATTGGATGTCCAAGCTGGACACATCGCACGAACTGGCGATCTACGCCTTGAAGGTGCTGGCCTGCCCTGCCGCCAGCGTTTTGTCAGAGCGGGTATTTAGTGCTGCTGGTGGCACTATAACTGATAAGCGTATCTGCCTGTCAACTGAAAGTGCTGACAGGTTGACTCATATCAAAAATAACAAGGGACTGGATTGCCCCTGACTTCTCTACTTCACCAGAGGAAAACGGCTGAACATAAAGGCACTTTAAATGTGGCTTTTATGGTGTATTGAATACACTGTATTCCCATGCACCCCTTCCACCATAAAAAAGGGTATATGGTTCAATCTTCCTTTTCTTGTCCTCCTCCTTCATCATATCAACATACAACTGGCGGCCGCGGTCCGTATTTGGACCGCGGTCCGCCAGTTGAGTACCCCTGCTCTAAAACATTAGGGACCCCTGCTCTAAAACATTAGTCCGTTCTGAAGACTCAGGGGTGCTGGGTTGGCCGGGCAGAAGGAGTGTGGGAGACTGTGAGGCCTTTTTCTCCAAGCTGCTCCGGATCAGTGCTCTGGGCAGCTGGGCTCCGGGCTGGAAGTGGGCACAATAAGAAAAAAATATTTTTCATTACACCTCAGGTCAGACCACCAATCAGACCCCCAATGTTAATCAGACCTCAGCTAACAGCCCCAATAAGATCCCCAATGTTAATAATACCTCAGATCACACCTCAGCTCAGACCCCAATATGAATGACCCCCAATCAGACCTCAAATAAGAGCCCCATGTCTCATAGCAGCCCCCAGTGCCTCTCATCAGCCCCCCCGGGGCGCCTCTCATCAGCCAGTAATAACAGAACCCCCCCCCAATCATGTGCCAGTAGTAACAGACCCCCCCAATCATGTGCCAGTAATAACAGACCCCCCAATCATGTGCCAGTAATAACAGACCCCCCAAATCATGTGCCAGTAATACCAGACAGACCGCCCAATCATGTGGCAGTAATACCAGACCCCCCCCCCCAATCTGTGCCAGTAATTCCAGGGCCCCCCCCCCCCAAATTCCCCAATCATGTGCCAGCCCAGTATAATACCAGGGCCCCCCCAAATTCCCCAATCATGTGCCAGTATAATACCAGTGCCCCCAATCATGTGCCAGTAATACCAGACCCCCCCAATCATGTGCCAGTAATACCAGACCCCCCCAATCATGTGCCAGTAATACCAGACCCCCCCCCCCAATCATGTGCCAGTAATACCAGACCCCCCCAATCATGTGCCAGTAATACCAGACCCCCCCAAATTCCCCAATCATGTGCCAGTATAATACCAGACCCCCCAATCATGTGCCAGTAATACCAGACCCCCCAATCATGTGCCAGTAATACCAGACCCCCCCCAATCATGTGCCAGTAATACCAGACCCCCCCAATCATGTGCCAGTAATACCAGACCCCCCCAATCATGTGCCAGTAATACCAGACGGTCCAGACCCCCCCCCATCATGTGCCAGTAATACCAGACCCCCCCCCCCCAATCTGTGCCAGTAATTCCAGGCCCCCCCCAAATTCCCCAATCATGTGCCAGCCCAGTATAATACCAGGGCCCCCCCAAATTCCCCAATCATGTGCCAGTATAATACCAGACACCCCCCCCCCCCAATCATGTGCCAGTAATACCAGACCCTCCCAATCATGTGCCAGTAATACCAGACGGTCCAGACTCCCCCCCCCCATGTGCCAGTAATACCAGACCCACCCAATCATGTGGCAGTATTGTAATACCAGACCAGACCCCCCCAATCATGTGCCACTATACCAGACCCCCCCAATCATGTGGCAGTAATACCAGACCCCCCAATCATGTGGCACCAGTAATACCAGACACCCCCCCCAATCTGTGCCAGTAATAACAGAGCCCCCCCAAATTCCCCAATCATGTGCCAGCCCAGTATAATACCAGGGCCCCCCCAAATTCCCCAATCATGTGCCAGTATAATACCAGTGCCCCCCTTTTATGTGCCAACTAATTATTGTATATAGTAAAAAAAAAAAAAATAAACACTTATACTTACCTCGGCTCTTTGGAGCGATGCGATGCAGGCCTCTTCCAGCCTGTATCCTGACTCCAGCTCTGTACGACTCAGGCCGGCGCGATGACGTCATCGCGCCGCCTACGCCGGCCTCTGATAGGCTGCCGGCCTAGTAGTGCCGGCAGCCTATCAGAGGAACAGGAAAGGGACACACCTCCCTGCCCTGCTCCTCCGCAGCCTTCTGTTTGTATCGCTGTCCTGAGGACAGCGATATAAACAGAAACAGATCACCATGGAGATAAGCGCACACTGCCTGCCGCCGCCGGCCCGTCGCACACAGACACTGCCGCTGGCCTGGCTGGAGCCTGGGGGGGATTTAACCAAACCTGTCCCCCCCGCATTATTTCCTGGGGGAATCCGTCCCCCCCGTCCCCCCCGCTTCCTACGCCCATGAACCAGACACCATCCCCTCTTCAGAGCAGGGGGTGCCTGATTTAATGCTCGGGTTCTCCCACTGACTTCCATTGTGCTCGTGTGCTCGGCAGAGCACCCGAATAGCCCGAGGTGTTCTGCTCGAGCACCTGAGCACTTTGGTGCTTGATCAACACTAATAATAGCTCCAAAGTTTAGTGTAATCCACATTTATATATTAGTCCAATGTATTGCTATTGATTTCTACATTATTCACTACTTTTTAGCTTTGTAGCCTGAAATCTATCTCATGATGCTCTGTCCCTCCCTCATGCTTTACAGTGCAACTCTGTCTCTTCTGAATGACTTCTGGGTGTATGGCAGTGTAATCAAATGCAGCCATGTTTCCTTTGCTGCTTGTCCCAGTGGATAAAAGTATAATGTTTGTTATCACCAGCTGTACAACTTGGACCCACAGCCACCAAGTGGGACTTCAGTAATCCAATGGGTTAAGATACCAAAATGCTTCTGCAGTACCCCAGAGCC
Source organism: Bufo bufo (assembly GCF_905171765.1). Classification (NCBI taxonomy): domain Eukaryota; kingdom Metazoa; phylum Chordata; class Amphibia; order Anura; family Bufonidae; genus Bufo; species Bufo bufo. The sequence goes on from NC_053394.1 coordinate 317,501,790, forward strand.
AGTGGTATCTGCAAATGTTTTTTTTTTTTTATTAAATGTTATGTAATGTTATGCTATGTTATTTGTTGCAACCCAGTATATTTGTGTATGAATGGCAAACCCAGGGTTAATAACTCTGGCTCAGTCCTTTGCAGGAGGTTGCTAGATAGTGGCTGGCTCCACCCCTAGCTCTACAGAGACTAACAGATCTCTTCAAGATCTACAGAAGGAGAGAAAGAGGAGAACTTGGAATTTGCATGGCCAGAGTCAGCAAGGTATTCTGCTACTACAGACTTTCAGACTTTGCTGCAAGTGAGGGACACCGTTAAGACATCCTTCACACTCGGAAACATCCTGGCCAGACATGCCTTCAAAACCCTGGATCCCGCAGTGGATACACCCCAGTCATCATTTCCAGAGTACCACTGCCCACCATAGATTCGATTGGGAAGGACTTTAGCAAGATAGAGAGGAAAGAGAGCCATAACTCCCATCCTTGCTTAAAGGGGTTGTCCCATCTCATACACTGGTGGCATATCGCTAGGCTATGCCCCCATTGTTTTATAGGTGTGGGTCCCACCGCTGCCACCTGCACATATATCGAGAACGGAGCCCCCAAAGTGGTGGAGGACGCACTGTGCACGCACTGCCACCCTCCATTCATTTTCTATGTTGCAGCCAAAAATAGCCGAGCACTGGCTTGGCTATTTCCATCGAGCCCATAGAAGTTAATGTTAGAGGTGACCGGTCATGTGCGGTGTGCTCCCATTCACTTCTATGGGGAGCGCTCTTGGTGGTGGCTGGACCAGAGTCCTCCAGCCACCACTTTGCGGCTCTCTGTTCCCGATATAGGTGCGGATCCCAGAGGTGGAACCTGCACCTATAAGACAATAGGGGTATATCGTAGCGATATGCCCCCATTGTCTGTGATGAGACAACCTCTTTAAATGCATACACTGCTATCTAGGAGAGAATTGCACTTCATGCAGTTGGAACTGTGACTGCTATAGTTGCATGTACTAGAACTCCCATTTTGCACTACAGTAAAGAGAGATATTTATTCTTTCATCTCTTGCCTGGTTTTCTGGCTCCTACACTATACGCTGCCCTGCACACATCCAGACACCTAACATCAAAGACACCTCAGCTACCATCAGGCAGGAGCTGCAGAATCAGGATGTGCCCTGTTGTATGAAAGGGTGCACCCTCTATTTACCAGACAGCCCTAGGGAGCAATGGTGTGAGGACGGCCATCGTGATTGACTGGGACAGCCAGCGCCACTATGACTCTCATCCTTTGCACTGGCTCCTCACGGATCTCTGCACTTAATGTAATACTTTTCTCCAGCAATGTGTCAATACTTTTCTCCCAGTGACATCAGCTTTTGAAGTAAAAACTGAGGATTCATTGAACTAAAAATAAAGCTCTAGAAGAATAGAGTTTAGAGCAATATAGACCCAAACCATGTTGGGTTGTGGCGTATGAAATGAAACTTCATATTTGGAGGCTATCTGTGCTTCACTGTGTATGTATCTGAAGTGTACTGTGTTACGTCCCTTTTAAAGGGGATTTCCACTCCTTTTATATTGATGGCCGATCCTTAGGCTAGGCCATCAATATCTGATCGGGGTCAGAAACCCTGCACCCTGTCCATAAGCGAGTCGGAGCAGTAAACAACTCCATCCACAACGCACTGAACGGAGGTGTGTAATTCTGGCATCTCCTTCTAGCTGATGTGTGGCGTGTCAGACCCACACCAATTGATATTGATAGCCTATCCTGATGATAGGCCATTGATATAAATGGAGGGGACAGACCTTTTAAGGCATATACTCAGGGGTTGGATTCAATTTTTAACAACAGGTTCTCTATTCAACGGCGGATACGCGGCACCACGACACATGTTTACATACACATACACCATATACAGTTGCAAGAAAAAGTATGTGAACCCTTTGGAATGATATGGATTACTGCACAAATTGGTCATAAAATGTGATCTGATCTTCATCTAAGTCATAACAATAGACAATCACAGTCTGCTTAAACTACTAACACACAAATAATAAAATGTTACCATGTTTTTATTGAACACACCATGTAAACATTCACAGTGCAGGTGTAAAAAGTATGTGAACCCCTAGACTAATTACATCTCCAAGAACTAATTGAAGTGAGGTGTCAGCCAACTGGGGTCCAATCAATGAGATGAGATTGGAGGTGTTGGTTACAGCTGCCCTGCCCTATAAAAAACACACACCAGTTCTGGGTTTGCTTTTCACAAGAAGCATTGCCTGATGTGAATGATGCCTCACACAAAAGAGCTCTCAGAAGACCTACAATTAAGAATTGTTGACTTGCATAAAGCTGGAAAGGGTTATAAAAGTATCTCCAAAAGCCTTGCTGTTCATCAGTTCACGGTAAGACAAATTGTCTATAAATGGAGAAAGTTCAGCACTGCTGCTACCCTCCCTAGGAGTGGCCGTCCTGTAAAGATGACTGCAAGAGCACAGCGCAGACTGCTAAATGAGGTGAAGAAGATTCCTAGAGTGTCAGCTAAAGACTTACAAAAGTCTCTGGCATATGCTAACATCCCTGTTCGCGAATCTACGATACGTAAAACACTAAACAAGAATGGATTTCATGGGAGGATACCTCAGAGGATGCCACTGCTGCCCAAAAAGAACATTGCTGCACGTTTACGGTTTGCACAAGAGCACCTGGATGTTACACAGAAGTACTGGCAAAATATTCTGTGGACAGATTAAACCAAAGTTGAGTTGTTTGGAAGAAACACACAACACTATGTGTGGAGAAAAAGAGGCACAGCACACCAACATCAAAACCTCATCCCAACTGTGAAGTATGGTGGTGGGGGCATCATGGTTTGGAGCTGCTTTGCTGCGTCAGGGCCTGGACAGATTGCTATCATCGAAGGAAAAATTAATTCCCAAGTTTATCAAGACATTTTGCAGGAGAACTTAAGGTCATCTGTCCACCAGCTGAAGTTCAACAGAAGATGGGTGTTGCAACAGGTCAACGACCCAAAGCATAGAAGTCAATCAACAACAGAATGGCTTAAACAGAAGAAAATACGCCTTCTGGAGTGGCCCAGTCAGAGTCCTGACCTCAACCCGATTGAGATGCTGTGGCATGACCTCAAGAAAGCGATTCACACCAGACATATGAATATCTGTAACACCCCAGAGTTGTGTTACTACACGCTTCTACCCCGCTACTATATTCTAAGAGCTTTTACACTGTCATCTGATGTGATTTTTCTTATGTTCTCCACAAATGTGCATATAAATCTATGTTAAATACTATTGTTCTTGTAACTTTCCAGATTCACCAGCAGGTGGCAGCATCATTGGTAGGGATAGTTTTAATGTTATGGCAGTTCAGAGTGGAACAATCCTGTTCTATTCTGCCCCCGTGCTGAAGGGAGGTGGGCGATTCCGTCTTCCTGCAGCAAGGGAAGGAAAAACCAGTTAGATCGAGATTTTAGTTCCCCCCTGTATAGGGAAGACAGCAAGGACCTGGTCTCGTCTGAGACTTGGTCATATTCCCAGTCTGAGCACCTTCAGCCTCAGCTGGACGAAGAAAGCAGAAACTAAAACCTCCAGAGTTCCAGGAAGAAAGCATCCCCTTAGAAACCATCTGTGAGACAAGTCCAGAGTCCTAGGAGAAGCCATTCCTCCTCAGCTAGTCTGTCCCCATAAAGCAGAAGTTACAGAAAAGTGCAGAAGATTAATTCCTGCCACAATTACAAAGCTACCACATTTATAGAGATGCAAGCTCCACATTTAAAGCAGAAGTATTAATTCCTGCCAATCATTGCTAAAACCTGCTGGGACCAAGAGACCAAAGCTGTATACTGTTTGGATGCAAGTTACTTCAAGTAAAGAAACATTTGAACTTCATCTAAAGGTCTGGACATAATTTTTTCTGCAAAATTCCTCTATTACTCCTACTATCACTACACTCAAATGTATTGCAAGTGAGCCAGGAGCCAGGAGTCCAGCTGTACACAGGTAGGAGACACCGTGACATAATTCCCACTACTCCACAGAGACACTGTAAGCCATTACACCACTCTGGCATTCCTAATCTGGGACGTGCGTTATAATACCTTGGAAGGGCCCTGGGATAGTACCCTGCGAGCGCTGCAATTGGCGTCACAACAAATACAGAATATTATCCACCCACACCTGGCCACTGCACATCTCCAGCTGCCTTGCCACCGCCAGAGCACCATATTGGGACTCAGCCGGTAACATGATTCTCCAATCCAGTTGTAATTTTAACAACCAGATCTGGAGAACTGGAGGGAACTGACTGAACCCCATGCCTGGTTATACTGCATTGGTCTCACTTGAAAAGTTACAACAATCAGGTAGAGGCAAAGATAGCAGGTTCCTCATGCTGATTTGCACTCTCAATCTGTTGAGCAATTCAAGCAAGATTTCCGGTTTTTCAACACTGCAGAGGCACATACTTTTCTTTACAGCAAGATCATCGAGAGGTTTGAAGATTGAAGAAGATGACAGCTGAATACAGTGCTGCTGGTGAAATCTTGGGAGAAATGTTGCTGAGCAGATGCAAGTGACAGCTGGTTTATTGTTGAAAGTTAAAATCGTACGACATGTTTCCACCTCAAAACGAGGTCATTATCAAAGTACCTGAAGAACACCTTGTTCCGAGGTTAAAGCACGTTCATTTTAATGTCTAACAATAAAATTAAATTGGAGTTGTACCCCCACATATTGCACAACCCGACCAAGTGAGGACACATACAGTTGTGTTCAAAATAATAGCAGTCAGACATCACTAACCTGATCAATCACTGTTTTTGGTAGAAATGATATTTCCTCATGGCAAATAATTTACTAGCAGGTGTAGTAGAGTAATAGAAATCCAACAGTCATGACATGCATGCTGCTGATTCTGTGTAAATGAATCACTAATTGAAAGGGGCATGTTCAAAATAATAGCAGTGTGGAGTTCAATTAGTGAGGTTATTCATTCTTTGAAAAACAGGTGGCAATTATTGCCCTTATTTAAGGGAGGAAGGAAGACAATGTTGTACATGCTGGTTACAGTGCATTTCTCTCAGGAATTCTGAGGAAAATGGGTCGTTCCAGACATTGTTCAGAAGAACAGCGTACCTTGATTAAAAAGTTGATTGGAGAGGGGAAAACATATAAAAAAGTACAGAAAATGATAGGCTGCTCAGCTAAAATGATCGCAAATGCTTAAAAATGGCAACCAAAACCTGAAGATGTGGAAGAAAGCGAAAAACTACCATTCAAATGGATAGAAGAATAGCCAAAATGGCAAGGACTCCGCCAACAATCAACTCAAGGAAGATCAAAGAATGTCTAAAGTTACCTGTGAGCACTGTTACAATTAGAAGACGCCTATGTGAAGCAGATGCAAGAAGCCCCCGCAAAGTCCCACCGTTGAAAAAAAGACATGTGCTGAAGAGGTTACAATTTGCCAAAGAGCACATTGACCGGCCTAAAGAGACATTTTGTGGACTGATGAAAGTAAGATTGTTCTTTTTGGGTCTAGTGGCCGGAGACAGTTTGTCAGATGATCCCCAAACACTGAATTCAAGCCACAGTACACTGTGAAGACAGTGAAGCATGGTGGCGCAAGCATCATGATATGGGGATGTTTCCCATACTACGGTGTTGGGCCTATTTATCGCATACCGGGGATCATGGATCAGTTTGAATACATCAGAATACTTGAAGAGGTCATGCTGCCTTATGCTGAAGAGGAAATGCCCTTGAAATGGGTGTTCCAACAAGACAACGACCCCAAACACACCAGTAAACGTGCAACATCTTGGTTCCAGACCAACAAGATTGACGTTATGGAGAGGTCAGCCCAATCCCTGGATCTTATTCCTAAAGAAAACTTGTGGGGTGACATCAAAAAAGCAGTTTCTGAGGCAAAACCAAGAAATAGAGAAGAACTGTGGAATGTGGTCCAATCATCCTGGGCTGGAATACCTGTTCACAGGTGCCAGAAGTTTGTTGACTCCATGCAACACAGATGTACAGCAGTTCTCAGAAACAGCGGTTATACAACTAAATATTAGTTAAGTGATTCAAAGGAAAGCAAAATCTTCCCTCAAGAACTGGAGTAGATTTCAATCTAGACGCATGGACTGCCTAATTTACGGCGTGCAGGGGATATCAAAGACCGGCGTAGAAAAGAAAACACACTATTGCAATTGGTATGTGTAACATCCCAGAGTAGTGTTACTACTACTGCACCCTGCTACTATCTCTAATGGGCTAATATAGTGTCATCTTATGTATGTCTTTCCAGGTCCTCCACAATGTTCATTCATAATCTTGTTATGTAACTGTTTATTACATGTAATGTGCCTGGTTCACCAGCAGGTGGCAGCAAAAATGGCAGAGCTGTACTTAGAATGGAACCTTTCATTCCCTTCTAACCCCCCCCTCTGGAGAGAAGTGGGCGAGTCCTACTTCCTGCAGGAGCAGTGGGGACCAGTGAGAGTCAGTCTAGCTTACCCCGTGCTAGGGGACAGGTGTGCAGGGGGCACGTCTCTGCTGGACGTGCCCAAGCCAGCCAGAGCACCCTCAGCTCTGCTGGCCATGGAGGCCAAAGCGTGAAGCCTCAGGAGCCAGGAGGAAAGTTCCCTGGCCTAATCTAGAGCCAGATCATGCAAAGAGAAGTGCAGCATACAAGAAAAAGCAAAGTCATACAGTCAGCCTGTCAGTACAGCAGAGCCAGAGAGAAACAGATGTAGCAGAGTCGAGTTTGCCTGCCAGTTTTAATGCTAAAGCCTGCTGGGACCAAGACAAAGTCTGTAAACCGTTTTGGAGAACGTTTATACAAAGTAAAGCTGCTGTTCAACTACATACAAGGTCTCAACTCAATCTTTCTTTTAAATCCCTCAGTTATTCCCCCTATTTATTCCTTCGGAGCCAAAGCCTGGGGTCCAGCCGTATCCAGGTAGGAGCACCGTGACACACATAAAGGGACATTTTAGGCCACACTATACCACTCAGCATTCCTACACCTGGGTCGCATTATAGAGGGCCCTAGGGGGAGGCGCCCGTTGCATATGCCTTACACCACTAAATACTGTCCTTAAGAGAGGGTACCATAAGGCTAGTGCTACACGGCGACATGTGTCGTGCGACATATTTTGTAATGCTAGTCTATGGTGTAGCACTGTGACATGCGACATGCTGCGACTGTGACGCGACAGTCGCAAAAAATCTATCCAGGATGGATTTTTGTGCAACTGTCATGTCGCATGTTGCAGTGCAACACCATAGACTAGCATTACAATATGTAGAAAATGTTGTGCGGCACATGTTGCAGTGTAGTTGTACCCTATATGTCGAGCGACACATGTCGCCGTGTAGCCCTAGCTTAAATGTAAAGGGAAAACCATTTGTCCCCTATTTGAAAGGTTCAGAGAGCATTTGAATTCTCTAAAGACAGGAAAAGGATGCACCAGGCTTATTGAACATGGCCGCAATGCGCATGGTGGAAATCCACAATGTATTTCCTTTGCTGGGATAGAGCAGGTGCCATTTATGCTCCGAGGTGGGGACAGGCACTGGGCACTCCTGCAAAGGGAATCAAGATGGATAATGAGAGCCGATGCCTTAGGTCCCTTGGGACTAAATGATAGAAATTACCTAAGTGTTTTCATTTGACATGTGCAATTCGCTACCTACTTACCGCATAGATGCGATTTTATTCAGCTGTGATAGCGCATACTTATGTTTACAAGGGAGATTAGTGTCTGGGTTGCCTAGGTAACCGAACGCTTTGACGTGTATAAAGTGCGCGGGATAGCGCAATGAGGTCATTGGCCTGACAAAGCGCAAGTTAGCGCGAAACGGCCGTTGCCGCCAACTCCATCCGTGTATACCTGCACTGTATGCTCTAGCCCGAAGATTTTACACATGTATGAATAAAGCATCGTTTTATCTACACTGGTGAGTGCCGCCTTTTCTATTGTTCTCCTCTTGGTTGTTATACCTAGCTTAAATGTGTTGGCAACTACATTTTAAATGGTGGCTGTATGTGCAATGGGTCCGCTATGTGAGCACATTAAAGAGGTTGTCCCAAGACGGAAATTTTTCTATCCACAGGATAGGCAATACGTTTCTGAGTGATCGGAGCCCCAATGCTCACACGACAAGAACAGGGGTCTGAACTCAGTCTCCTCGAGTTTGAATGGTGCTGCAGCATGCATGCTTGACCGCTAACCCCCAGCGACCTGACACTATCTATCCTGTGGGTAGGAAATACGTTTCAGTCTTTCATGTGATATTTTAGGGATGGAAGCCGATCCAAAACCGGAAAATGGATGTATACTCAAGGCAATTTATATAATTGTTTTATATGATTTTATGTTATCCTTGTGCATTTATTTTTTTTAGGTTATAATATATTTTGTGACTTATTTCTTAGATCTTATTTCGCCAGCAGTGCAATCAATTTTCTAAATCCTTTGCTATTGGCACTGCCAGAGATAACAGGATTACAAACAATTTAGTGAGACTGTTATAATGTAATTTAGAAAGAGAAAATAAAAAATCTGGCCCATTTAAACCACACTGGTGCCAGGACCACTGTTCACGGCTGGATATAAGTGCCAGCAGCTGGATTGCTACAGCAGAGGCAGACCTACTATAAGCCCTCTCAGTTATCACAGGGTACCCGCGTCAGTGTGAATTTATGGGAGCGGAAGGGCCAAATTGTTTTTTTGGATTGTTTTATATGGGGGATTAGAGCATATTTTGCCCATAATGCAATCTGTTACATTTCTGCAAGATCTAAGTACAAGCATTTACTTCTAGGATGGCATCTAAGTCTTAAAGAGAATCTGTCACCAGGAAATTCACAGTTAAAGCAGGCACAGTGTCCTGCAGAGCTAGCTCAGCTAAATGTACTCTGGAGAAAAAATATATATATTTAAATCCATATGCAAATGAGCAGTTGAGTGCACTGAGGGCAGGCTGATGCCACTCTGTGTACCCTTGCTCCTCCTGCTTCCTCTGCCAGTCCCTTCTTCTCCTACTTGATTGACAGGGCCAGGTTCCTGCATAGTCATTTTGTCTTGTCCTGTCAGTCAAGAAAAAGTGAAATCAGGAGGAGCAAGGGTGCACAGACTGACTTGGGCCCGCCCTCAGTGCCCTTAACTACTCATTTGCATATGGATTAAACTATATTTTCTCCAGAATGAAGCAATGGATCGTGAAGTGAAAGGTATCGCTACATTCACCTGAGCTAGCCCTACAAGGTATTGACCCTGGTGTAACAGGGAATTTCCTGATGACAGACTCTCTTTAAAGACTAAGCGGGATAGCTTTGTGAGCATTTGAACAGTTTTTTTCAAGGGCTTTTAGGCCAGTAACCACTTTTCACTAGCAGGACCCCTCTTTTTTTTATAGCTAGACCATAATTATTTGGACGAGAGGTTAAAGGATGGTTCTCAACCCTTTTACTGTCACTAACGTATGAATTGTTCAGGTTTCTGCAGCAGGGGAGTAACTTAACCCCTTAGTGACCACCCATATGCCTTTTTTTTACGGCGGTCACTAAGGGGCCTTAGGCTGGGCTGCCGCTTTTCTATGGCGGCCCAGTCTAAGCACTGCATGGGTCACATGAGAGCCGCGCTCTTGCTCTAACAGCCCGGACTGGCCGGAGTAGCGATCCGGGCTGTTTAACGCTTTACATGGTGTGGGCAATGGCGACCGCAAAATCTAAAGCACTGACAGAGGGAGCGGACTCCACCTGTCTCCCATCGGCACCCCGCAAATGCGATTGGGGATGCCGATGTGTGTAAAGGCTGGCTGGGGTCTGAAATAGGCCCTAAGCCAGCCTTGAGTATTTTTTCAGCAGGATGTGCCTCTCTGGTGCACCAGGTGCTAAATATTTTATTGTAGTCCAGTTCTTATATAAACAAGAAACATATCAGGAATGGACACCATCAACGGAGGGCATCTGTGCAAGAACAGCTTATGGGCTCCTTGATTTGAAACCTATTTGCCATGAGACATAGACTTCAATGGGGCCATGTCCTGATTTTCACTGACAAGTATAGGACATGTTTCCTTTGTTTTGTTGAGCCGTGCGATGGAAGATAAGGCCCCATAGAAGTGAAGGGGACAGCATCTAATCCGCAAAAAAACGGATCTGCATTTTTGAGGACAGCATACGGCCATCTGAATAAGCACTTAATCACAGGTGATGCCACAGAAAGTGATGTATTGTCATCCCTGAGATGTGATGTCACAATGTCTTTTCTTTTACTAAAAACCCCCTTGTGATGTCACAGCAGGGTGCCTGAGTGATATAGCTCTTTACCTGCTAAATTCCGCTTGTGATGTCACTGTTGACCTGACAGAAACCACTTGTGATGTCACAGCAGATTACATGACCGAGACTACTTGTGATGTCACAGCAACCTGACTAAACACTCAAGCAAAAAAAATCACTGAAAAAACAAAGATAAAAACATCCTGCACGGTATGATATATAAATGTGCGGATGTCCCTGGACATATTATTGAAGAAAATCACAGAAATAAGATAATAATGCACTTAGTAAAGTAGATGCAAGCATTATATATGGACAAAGTCCTCACTCTGATATGAAAAAATCTGAGACACTTAGCCAATATATTTTGATCAAAACACATCTGAGCCCGCCTATCAAGTGCCAAGGTGGTCTCAGTTCAGGCCGTTCCTTCGCTAAACCTATCGAAGCCGTTGGGCTTCTATGTTTGCAGTGTCCCACTCAAGTAAACGTGGGCCCCGCAAACGTGTTTTTACCAGTCCCTTCTTCTCCTACTTGATTGACAGGGCCAGGTTCCTGCATAGTCATTTTGTCTTGTCCTGTCAGTCAAGAAAAAGTGAAATCAGGAGGAGCAAGGGTGCACAGACTGACTTGGGCCCGCCCTCAGTGCCCTTAACTACTCATTTGCATATGGATTAAACTATATTTTCTCCAGAATGAAGCAATGGATCGTGAAGTGAAAGGTATCGCTACATTCACCTGAGCTAGCCCTACAAGGTATTGACCCTGGTGTAACAGGGAATTTCCTGATGACAGACTCTCTTTAAAGACTAAGCGGGATAGCTTTGTGAGCATTTGAACAGTTTTTTTCAAGGGCTTTTAGGCCAGTAACCACTTTTCACTAGCAGGACCCCTCTTTTTTTTATAGCTAGACCATAATTATTTGGACGAGAGGTTAAAGGATGGTTCTCAACCCTTTTACTGTCACTAACGTATGAATTGTTCAGGTTTCTGCAGCAGGGGAGTAACTTAACCCCTTAGTGACCACCCATATGCCTTTTTTTTACGGCGGTCACTAAGGGGCCTTAGGCTGGGCTGCCGCTTTTCTATGGCGGCCCAGTCTAAGCACTGAACCCCCTTGTGATGTCACAGCAGGGTGCCTGAGTGATATAGCTCTTTACCTGCTAAATTCCTCTTGTGATGTCACTGTTGACCTGACAGAAACCACTTGTGATGTCACAGCAGATTACATGACCGAGACACTTAGCCAATATATTTTGATCAAAACACATCTGAGCCCGCCTATCAAGTGCCAAGGTGGTCTCAGTTCAGGCCGTTCCTTCGCTAAACCTATCGAAGCCGTTGGGCTTCTATGTTTGCAGTGTCCCACTCAAGTAAACGTGGGCCCCGCAAACGTGTTTTTACCATGTATTAATGTCATGTGATATGCCTGTATTTTGTATTTTATCTCCAGTCATATTCTCCATGTCATAATATGTTTTTACATGCAAATATCCTTTAGACAGGCCTAGTCAGGGTGCACTACACTCGATTCTCCACAGGATGGAGCAGTGTCAGTATGTGTAAATAGCTTAGCTCAGACCTAAGTTAGGCTGTGCAGTGCAGTGCCGTGTGTGCAGTCCTGTGCAGTTGTGTGCTGTTGTGTGCAGTGCAGTGCCGTGTGTGCAGTCCTGTGCAGTTGTGTGCAGTGCAGTGCAGTTGTGTGCAGTGCCGTGTGTGCAGTCCTGTGCAGTTGTGTCCAGTGCCGTGTGTGCAGTCCTGTGCAGTGCAGTGCCGTGCCGTGTGTGCAGTCCTGTGCAGTTGTGTGCAGTGCAGTGCCGTGCCGTGTGTGCAGTCCTGTGCAGTTGTGTGCAGTTGTGTGCAGTGCCGTGTGTGCAGTCCTGTGCAGTTGTGTGCAGTGCCGTGTGTGCAGTCCTGTGCAGTTGTGTGCAGTGCCGTGTGTGCAGTCCTGTGCAGTTGTGTGCAGTGCCGTGTGTGCAGTCCTGTGCAGTGTCGTGCCGTGTGTGCAGTCCTGTGCAGTTGTGTGCAGTGCAGTGCAGTTGTGTGCAGTGCCGTGTGTGCAGTCCTGTGCAGTGCAGTGCCGTGCCGTGTGTGCAGTCCTGTGCAGTTGTGTGCAGTGCAGTGCCGTGCCGTGTGTGCAGTCCTGTGCAGTTGTGTGCAGTGCCGTGTGTGCAGTCCTGTGCAGTTGTGTGCAGTGCCGTGTGTGCAGTCCTGTGCAGTTGTGTGCAGTGCCGTGTGTGCAGTTCTGTGCAGTTGTGTGCAGTGCCGTGTGTGCAGTCCTGTGCAGTTGTGTGCAGTGTCGTGCCGTGTGTGCAGTCCTGTGCAGTTGTGTGCAGAGCAGTTCAGTTCCTGGTTGTGGTAAATCCAAACCAGTGCAGAAGAGCTCAGGTAAATCCAAGTGAGAGTTCAGTTCAATGCAGTTCTCTTCATGAGCCTTCAAGAAAGCAACAGCCATGTAGCTGAATATCTGGAGGGAGGCCCCTTCCTAGCCTCTCTACTCTGTCCCTGTCGGTTCCATAGCCCAGGGTTAAGGCCTGCAAGTATTCTTCCTAGAGGTGAGCAATCCACTCCTACAGGGAGTGCAGAATTATTAGGCAAATGAGTATTTTGACCACATCATCCTCTTTATGCATGTTGTCTTACTCCAAGCTGTATAGGCTCGAAAGCCTACTACCAATTAAGCATATTAGGTGATGTGCATCTCTGTAATGAGAAGGGGTGTGGTCTAATGACATCAACACCCTATATCAGGTGTGCATAATTATTAGGCAACTTCCTTTCCTTTGGCAAAATGGGTCAAAAGAAGGACTTGACAGGCTCAGAAAAGTCAAAAATAGTGAGATATCTTGCAGAGGGATGCAGCACTCTTAAAATTGCAAAGCTTCTGAAGCGTGATCATCGAACAATCAAGCGTTTCATTCAAAATAGTCAACAGGGTCGCAAGAAGCGTGTGGAAAAACCAAGGCGCAAAATAACTGCCCATGAACTGAGAAAAGTCAAGCGTGCAGCTGCCAAGATGCCACTTGCCACCAGTTTGGCCATATTTCAGAGCTGCAACATCACTGGAGTGCCCAAAAGCACAAGGTGTGCAATACTCAGAGACATGGCCAAGGTAAGAAAGGCTGAAAGACGACCACCACTGAACAAGACACACAAGCTGAAACGTCAAGACTGGGCCAAGAAATATCTCAAGACTGATTTTTCTAAGGTTTTATGGACTGATGAAATGAGAGTGAGTCTTGATGGGCCAGATGGATGGGCCCGTGGCTGGATTGGTAAAGGGCAGAGAGCTCCAGTCCGACTCAGACGCCTGCAAGGTGGAGGTGGAGTACTGGTTTGGGCTGGTATCATCAAAGATGAGCTTGTGGGGCCTTTTCGGGTTGAGGATGGAGTCAAGCTCAACTCCCAGTCCTACTGCCAGTTTCTGGAAGACACCTTCAAGCAGTGGTACAGGAAGAAGTCTGCATCCTTCAAGAAAAACATGATTTTCATGCAGGACAATGCTCCATCACACGCGTCCAAGTACTCCACAGCGTGGCTGGCAAGAAAGGGTATAAAAGAAGAAAATCTAATGACATGGCCTCCTTGTTCACCTGATCTGAACCCCATTGAGAACCTGTGGTCCATCATCAAATGTGAGATTTACAAGGAGGGAAAACAGTACACCTCTCTGAACAGTGTCTGGGACGACTATCCTCACCACCCAACAGGCCTCAAGCCACTTCACAGAAGTGGCAAGGGCCCGACCCCACCCACAGCTACTTCGACCATAGCCTGCAGGTTCAAATTAAAAATATCATAACCGATGTCCGACAAATGAACACCATCACCAAAAAACAGGCCAGCCTCTCCACTCTCAAGATCCTTATGTCTAAATGCAAAACCCCCAACTGACGGCATAAACCTTGCCATAACCCTATTTATTCTCTTCCGCACCTTGTCCTTAAACCTTTGCACCGGAGATAACCTCCAGCACAGCCTTGGAATAATCTCAGAAAAAATTAGCTTAGCGAAAGGGAAAAATCTTCTGAGCTCCATCATGGACTTCTTCATCCGGAAGATAAGATGCATAGTATCTTCTTTACCAATGTCATTCCCACCTAAATGAATTATCAAAATACCTGGTGGGGGAAGAATATCATGCAAATGCAGCACTAAATCCAACAAACCTGACCAGCAAAGACCGCGCACACCACTCCAGTGCAGCTTGACAGCTTCTTCGTGTAGTGACAAATTAAGTCCGTAACAACGGTCTGCAGCCCTCCTACTCGCCAAGTGCACAAAAGAGTGTCCCAGAATCCAAACCGAAACACCTGAAACTAAATTAGAAAAAATTAATCTATTAATAATTGTGGTCTAACATACAATTGATAACGCTTAGAAGACCATCTCCCAATTCGCTGTATCACTGATTCATGTAGACCTGCCTGTGCCGCCGAAGTTGCCGCTCCAATATGGAAAGAATGTGAAGAAAAATACCTGCCATTCAAACGCAGAACATTCAAACACTTCAACAGAACTGCTTTAGATTGAAATTGCGACAATGGTGACAAACCCCGATGTACCAAGAAAGATGCGTCTGCCCCATCAGGGCGACACGCCAAGTAGCACTTCACCGCTTCCACCGGGCATATGCTTTTCTCCTGAATTGCCCCAATTCTCAACCTGCAACCCCTACCCTTCTGATCCGTTTTTGACCTACTAATAAAAATTAATATTAACGAATCACCAATCACTACATTCCTCAGTGACAATCCTCCTCCACTATACCTTGACCTGGGTAACAATTCGCCAATCCGCAAAACTGCAAAAAACATTACAACAAACGCCGTCCTAAACAAAACAGTTTCAAAATCATCAAAACACACTGACTTAGTTGCCTTGCATAATCTCAATAATATCTCTGGCGTAATCGGGCATCTCCCGTCCTGCAAACAACCTCTAGCCTTATACCCCTTCAATAACTGCCTTACTAGGAAAACTTCAGACAAGGCCTTGTGCCCACATGCTCTAAGAAAAAACGAAACTCCTGCTAAAACCCTGCAGACTGACGTGTAAGCCAACTTCTCTTCAAACAAGCTCAGGCAAAAAGACACCGCTACAGCATCATTAACCCCCAAAGGCGACAAGGACCTACCATTCATGAAACGCTCCCACCTCAGCCATGATGACAAATAACTTCTCCAAGTTGCTCCTGCCACCGAACGGCTCAATAGCTCCATAACTAACGCCAAATCAGCCCCCACAAATGCTCCGGACAGGGACTCCCTAAAGCATCTGCCAACGGAACCAAGCTGAAGAACCGCTGCATCTGCGAACGGGATAACGCATCAGCAATGTCATTATTAATGCCAGGGATATGCACTGCTTTTATCCAAATATTCAAACGCAAACAGATAAGCACTAAATGCCTCAAAAGCTTAACTACTAACGGATTCTTAGATGATAGACAATTAATCGCAAACATCACACCTTTATTATCTGTATGCAACCTAATACGCTTATTCCTAAAGAAACTACCCCATAAAACCAAAGCAACAACAACCCGAAAAAGCTCAAGTAAAACTAAATTTTTTAAAACACCATTCCTAACCCATGACTCATGCCAAACCTCTGAATACCAATGCCCCTCCCAAAAAGCCCCAAAACCTACACTCCCCGCTGCGTCAGTAAACAAATTCATCTGAGGAGCATCCACAAACTCCTCCTGCCACATAGAGCGACCATTAAAACTTTCTAGAAACTCCAACCATAACTTAAGGTCACCCCTTACGTCATTATCCAATGCTACATGAAAACTAGGATTCTTAATGCCTGCAATCCTCTGTGACAGCTGCCTGCAAAATACAGGTCCCATGGGCATGACCCTACAACAAAATGTCAGCAAACCTAACAAAGACTGAACTTCCTTCACCGTAACAGAATGACGAACTAAAACCCCTTTAATCAAACCAGCCGCCTTCTGCACTTTTCCAACTGGTAACCTCACTTCCCCAATCCCTGAATCTATAACAATACCCAAATATTCAATACAACAAGAAGGAAAAACAGTTTTTTCAATAGCTAAAGGAACCCCAAACTCAGAACAGACATTAAAAAACTCACCTAGAACCTCAGAACATGCAGAATACCCTGGAGGCCCAACAAATAAAAAATCGTCTAAGTAATGAACCACACCTCCTTTCATCACCCGGACTGAGACTACCCACTCTAAAAAAGTCGAGAATGCCTCAAAATAAAAACAAGAAATAGAACAGCCCATAGGCAAACATTTATCAAAATAAAACCTGTCCTTGAAACAAAAACCCAAAGAATTGAAAGCCGCCGGGTGTATTGGCAACAGCCTAAAGGCAGATTTAACATCTGCCTTGGCCAAAAGAGCCCCCACACCAAACGACTTTACTAGTGACACAGCAGCATCAAACGTAGAATAGCACACTCTAGATAAAGAACTATCAATCTCGTCATTCAACGAACTACCAAACGGGTAAGATAAATGGTGAATTATCCTAAATGAATTAGGTTCCTTCTTTGGAACCACCCCCAGAGGAGATAACCTGAAATCCCCAAAGGGTGGCTCCACAAAAGGACCAGCCACTCTACCTGCTAAAATTTCAGCATTTAATTTAACATCCACAACATGCGGGTATTTCTCAACCGACGGCAGGTTCTTCACCATCACACAACCCTGCCCAGAAAATGACGGTATAATAAAACCATTTGAAAAACCAGAAATCAACAAATCAGCTATCTGTCGGTTTGGATACCGACCTAACCAAGGGAGCATGTTCTCCAACTTTACTGGTGTCTATGCTTTTCTGAAGAAAATCCTTTGCAGTCAGCTGTGACGGCAAACTGGCCTTCTTAAAGCATCTGGACATCGGATGACCCGCCCCACAGAAAGCACACTCATGCTTGTACTTGCATGTGGCGGGCCATTTACAATGTGACTCGTTGTATGCAAAACATACCCCACGCTTCATTACACTCACAGAAGGAGGCGTCTTAGGAATAGCCACCGACCTCTGCGGTATTAACAAATTAAGCCATAGGCCTACATCTTTAGACCCCCAACGTAACTGAGGATAGACCGCCATTTTCTGTCTAAAGTTCTCATCGTAATGAAACCATCCTAAACCACCAAAATTTTTATATGCTTCCAACACTATATCTACATGCTGAAAAAACCCTGAACATTTCTCCGGCTGCTTCTCCCCTAAAACACTGGCAAAAATGTGCTCCATTTTAACAATAAAGTCCTTAGAGGCAGGGAGGAGAGACAAAATATCAATAAAGTCGCCATTCCAGATCTTCTCCCTAATCGCTGATGGAAGATGAAAGCCTAATGGAGAAATAGAACAAGGCATAACTTCCCTAAAACAGCCCTCTGCTATACCTTTGGCACGAGACAGCACAGGCACAGACAGAGGCTCAATTAAGCTATCCCCCTCTCCCAGTCCCAAGCCGTCAGCCGGTAGCCAGGCAGAAGAAACATTACCCAACAAACCACCAGCTGCAGCAGGGGAGGGAGGGGGTTGAAGCTGGGGGGGGGGGGGGGCTAGATACCAGCCCCTGTAAGGAGGATAACACTAGGGATAAAGATGAAATAACTGGAGCAAGTTGCCCCGCCACTCACCCGACTGCTGAACCGGTCCAGGTAGGGATGATGCTGTCATCTGCGCGCTGGTTCCAGGGGTTCCTCCTGCCGCACCTCCAGCCCAGCCAAAAGAAGGTTGGCTATCCGCGACACCCGTCCCAGTCCCCTCCGCACCCTGGGACTCAAGGCCACGAGCCCCCAGGGGGGAGTTAAAAGCCTGCAGTGCCGAACCATTTCCGGAAACAACCGGAAGGCGCACACTAGATGTCGTCACACCGCGACGACCCCTCGCGATGCCATCCACAGAAATCCCGGTCCCGCGAGATCTTGGCCGCGCCTGTGCAGATGGAGAAGGAGAGTATCTTCTATTCGCACTCCGGCTTCTCCTCAGTGAGCTGGGGCAAAGAAATAAGAAAAAAACTAACAGCAGGCAGTGCTATACAGATACATTTTACTGAATTAGAAAAATGCAATTAGAAAAATATTCCGATCCAGATGCTGGCTTGAAAACTGTAGAATATTTTTTGTGGTATAACCCATTTAAAGGGAGTCTGTCCGCAGTTTTGACCATGTTAAGCTGCTAACAGCATTAGGTTGGGGCTGGGAAGAGCAGTACTACTACAACTTTTCTGGAGTTTTTTTTTTTATTATCAGAAGTAGTGTTGCACCACCTGTCCCCCCTACTCTGAATGACAGATGTATCTTCCAACCAGGGTAAAATTATAGCTATCAATCAGAGTAGAGTGGAGATGCTGTGATGCAGCTCAATGCAGAGAGCACTTCACAGTGAAGCCCAGCCTCCAGGGCACTTACAGGGGCAGATCCTGGCAGAATAAAACTTCTTATTAACACTACTCCTGATGATAAAAAGCCCACAAAGGGTATGTGTCCTGGTTTGCCCAGCTCCTACCTATTGCTATCAGTAATTTAGCACGGTCAAAACTATTGACAAATTAATTGGTATAGAATTTCGTACCTATTTAGATTTCATAAAAAATGGAGTACAAAGGTGAACTTTTACTTTAAAGAGGACCTTTCACCTTAAAAAACATTGTGAACTAAGTATGCTGCCATGGAGAGCGGCGCCCGGGGATCTCAGTGCACTTACTATTACCCCTGAGCGCCGCTCCGTTCTCCCGTTATGCCCTCCAGTATCTTCTCTCACTAAGTTATAGTAGGCGGTGTCTGCCCTTGTCCTGTGGGCGTCTCCTTCTCCTAGGCTGTAGTGCTGGCCAATCGCAGCGCACAGCTCACAGCCTGGGAGAAAAAAAACTCCCAGGCAGTGAGCTGTGCGCTACGATTGGCCAGCGCTGCAGCCTAGAAAAAGGAGACGCCCACTATAACTTAGTGAGAGAAGATACTGGAGGGCATAACGGGAGAACGGAGCGGCGCCCAGGGGTAATAGTAAGTGCAGTGAGATCCCCGGGCGCCGCTCTCCATGGCAGCATACTTAGTTCACAATGTTTTTCAAGGTGAAAGGTCCTCTTTAAATAGTATGTATGCACATATACCTAGAAAAAAAATTACATTTGAAATTGTGCGGCACAATAATGCTATCTCAGCGACACTGCCCAGTGTATGACTTCTTTTTCATAGAGCAGACATTCGATTAGTCAGTTGATTACTTTATCATGCGGCAGCCTCATTAGGTCAGAAGAAGCCATTTAACAAAGATCATTATTTCATGAGTTATGTTTATAGACAGAGGCTTAACTTGCATAATTTGGAAAAGGGTCCCTACCCACTGTTACGCTGAGCGCTCCGGTCCCCTGCTGGTCTCGGAGCGCTCACAGGGTATGTCCCCAGGCACCACTCCAGCGTCTCGGCGTGTGCGTCCTCGCTCTCTAGGGCGCGCGCACGCCGGGACTCTTAGATTCAAAGGACCAGTGCACCAGTGATTGGTGCCAGGTCCAAAGGGGTTATTAAGGGTTAAGGTTGTGAGAGGCAGTGCTGACTTAATTAGGCTGCACCTGTGTACTGCCCATTTATACCTTCTCCTCCCACAGCCTTCTGCCGGATCTTTGTGCCTTGTGCCTCAGAGAAAGCGTTCCCTATGATGTTAGTTTGCCTTACCTGTTGCCGTACCCGTTGCTACCGTCCACTCGCCTTTGAACCTTTGCCGCCTGCCCTGACCGCTGCTTCGTCCGACTACGCTCTTGCCTTCTCCCTGTGTACCACGCCTTATCAGTTGCCAGAGAGGTCGAGTTGTTACTAGGGGACACGACCTGGTAGTTACCGCCGCTGAAAATCCATCCCGCTTTGCGGCGGGCTCTGGTGAAGACCAGTAACTGCTTAGAACCGGTCCTCTAGTACAACCCGCGCCATCGCCTCTCTGGTGCAGAGGATTCACTACCTGTCCTGCCGGTTCGAGACAGTAAGATCCGGCCATGAATCCCACTGATGTTCCCCTGCCAAGCCTGGAGGACCTCACCACCATTGTGGCCCAGCAGGGTCAACAGCTGGCCCAGTTGACCGCTATGTTGCAGCAGCTCCTGCCTTCTCTGCAACAGCCAGCTCCTCCGTTTGCTCCTGCTGCATCACCTCCGGCTGCAGTTACCACCGGTTCCAGAATCCGTTTGTCCCTACCAGACAAATATGACGGAGATCCTAAGCAGTGCCGTGGGTTCTTGTCGCAGTGCTCTCTCCACCTCGAGCTTCTGTCCGACCAGTTTCCTTCTGAGCGAGCCAACCAAGGTAGCCTTTATTCTCAGTTTAGTGTCCGGGAAGGCCCTGGCCTGGGCTACACCACTATGGGACCGCGCAGATCCTGCCACCGCATCCGTCCAGAGCTTCTGCCTAGAGTTCCGGAATGTTTTTGAGGAGCCTGCCCGGGTTACCTCCGCAGAGACTGCCTTACTAAATTTGACCCAAGGAGGTTCTTCTGTGGGTGACTATGCCATTCAGTTCCGCACTCTGGCCTCTGAGCTGATCTGGAACAATGAAGCCCTTTGTGCCACCTTCAAGAAAGGACTTAACAGTGAAGTAAAGGACGTTCTGGCTGCACGTGAGCTTCCTTTCACTCTTTGTGACCTCATCTTGCTGGCCACTAGGATAGACAAACGTTTCGCCGAAAGACAGGAGGAACTCCTCCTTGAAAAGGAATAAGCTCGTCCTAGACGCTTTCCTCGTCTGGCTCCCGTTTTTCCGCATCCACCTCAACCCGCTACTGGGTTTTCCACCGTGGAAGCCATGCAGGTGGATCGGTCACGCTTGACTCCGCAAGAACGAAGCCGCCGCAGAAACGAGAACCTGTGTCTGTACTGTGCCAGTACCGAGCACTTCCTTAGAGATTGTCCTCTCCGTCCACCGCGTTCGGGAAACGCTCGCACCTAGTAAGTGTGGGAGAGGCGTTGCTAGGTGTGGATTCTTCCTCTCCACGTCTCATCATACCCGTGCAGTTGATCATCTCTTCCAAGTCCTCTTTCTCCGCAGCCGCCTTCTTGGATTCCGGTTCAGCTGGCAACTTCATTCACGCCTCCTTGGTTGACAAGTACCGTATTCCAGTAATCCGTCTACCCAAGCCATTTTTCATCTCTACTGTTAACGATGAGAGACTCTCAGCCACCGTGCAGTTCCGTACCCAGCCTCTACAGATGGACATCGGAATATTTCACTTTAGAGTTTTTTGTCCTTCCCTTCTGTTCCTCCGAACTCCTCCTGGGTCTGCCGTGGCTTCAACGTCATAGTCCTGTCCTGTCCTGAATTGGTCCACCGGTGAGATCCTGCGTTGGGGCTCCTCCTGTTCGGACTGCTGTCTCAAGCCTGCTCTGGTCAAACAGAACCCGCAAGTTTCTCCGCCTTCTGGGCTGCCCAAGCCATACCATTCCTTCACGGATGTCTTCTGCAAGAAACAAGCTGAGGTTCTTCCTCCTCACCGATCCTATGATTGCCCGATCAACCTGATACTCGGTTCTACTCCACCTCGGGGCAGAATTTATCCTCTCTCACCTCCTGAGACTCTTGCCATGTCCGACTATATACGTGAGAACCTACAGAGAGGATTCATAAGAAAATCTTCTTCTCCTGCTGGGGCCGGTTTTTTCTTCGTGACAAAAAAAGACGGCTCCCTTCGCCCCTGCATTGACTACAGAGGTCTTAATAAAATTACCATCAAGAACTGTTACCCTCTGCCTCTAATCTCTGAGCTATTTGATCGTCTCCGAGGGGCTAAGATCTTCACTAAATTGGACCTCCGAGGGGCCTATAATCTGATCCGTATCCGTGAGGGAGACGAATGGAAGACCGCCGCCTTTAACACAAGGGACGGCCATTTTGAGTATTTGGTGATGCCCTACGGCCTCTGCAACGCACCTGCTGTCTTCCAGGAATTCGTCAATGACATTTTCAGGGACTTACTTTACATCTGCGTGGTCGTATACCTGGATGATATCCTCATCTTTTCCTCCAATTTGGATCAACACCGGGTCCATGTGCAACAAGTTCTTACTCGTCTCAGGAGAAATCGCCTATACGCTAAACTTGAAAAATGTCTATTTGAACAGACCTCCCTGCCTTTCCTGGGATACATTATCTCAGCCCAAGGACTTCAAATGGACCCAGCCAAACTCTCGGCGGTTCTGGATTGGCCACGTCCCTCTGGTCTCCGAGCCATACAAAGATTTCTGGGCTTTGCGAATTACTACAGGCAATTCATCCCTCACTATTCCACTCTGGTAGCTCCTATCGTGGCCCTCACTAGAAAAGGAGCTAACCCCAAATCCTGGCCTTCCCAAGCCGAGGAAGCCATCCAGTCCCTGAAATCCGCCTTTGCCTCTGCACCCGTTCTCTCTAGACCAGATTTCACCAAGCCCTTCTCTCTTGAAGGGGATGCCTCCTCGGTGGGAGCTGGAGCCGTCCTCACCCAAAGATCTTCCCGGGGCAAGACTTCAACTTGTGGCTTCTTTTCAAAAACATTCTCTTCCGCAGAGAGAAATTACTCCATTGGGGACAGGGAACTGCTGGCTATTAAATTGGCACTGGAGAAATGGAGACATTTACTCGAGGGCGCCACACATCCTGTGTACATCTTCACGGACCACAAGAACCTGGCTTATCTCCAGTCTGCTCAGAGATTAAATCCCCGTCAGGCTCGTTGGTCTCTGTTCTTCGCCCGCTTTAACTTTGAGATCCATTTCCGTCCGGCTTGCAAGAACATTAGGGCAGATGCTCTGTCTCGCTCCTCTGATGTGGTGGGCGACGAGTTAACACCTCGATATATTATCCCTCCAGAACGCCTTATTACAGTCGCTCCCGTGGACCTGCGCCTTCTTCCTCCTGGCAAATCCTACGTACCTCCACGTCAGCGGCTGCGAATTCTCAAGTGGGGCCACGCCTCCCCTTTTGCCGGTCATCCAGGGGTGCTAAAGTCTCTCCAACTAATCTCCCAAAGGTACTGGTGGCCTTCTCTGGAGAAAGATGTCTCGGACTTCGTCCAGGCCTGCATGATTTGCGCCCGGGATAAATCGCCTCGCCAGAGACCAGCGGGTCTCCTCTTGCCTCTACCTGTTCCTGAAGTTCCCTGGTCTCACATCGCCATGGACTTTATTACTGATCTTCCTTCCTCCCATGGCAAGTCCGTTATTTGGGTCGTGGTGGATCGCTTCTCCAAGATGGCTCACTTTGTACCCCTGCCCGGTCTACCCTCTGCACCCTTGTTGGCCAACACATCTTCCGTCTCCATGGCCTTCCCAAACATATTGTCTCGGATCGTGGGGTACAATTCGTCTCCAAATTCTGGAGGGCTCTATGTGCCCAGCTCGGGATCAAATTGGACTTTTCTTCTTCGTACCACCCTCAATCTAACGGCCAAGTAGAACGGGTAAACCAGATATTGGGTGACTATCTGCGTCACTTTGTATCCTCTCGCCATGACGACTGGGCTGATCTACTTCCCTGGGCGGAGTTCTCCTACAACTACAAACAATCCTCTGCCTCTAACAAGTCTCCTTTCTTTGTAGTTTTTGGCCGTCATCCTCTTCCACCGCTGCCGCAGTCTCCCACTCCTTCTTCTGTACCTGCCGTTGACAGTCTTGTACAGGATTTTTCCTCCATCTGGCGAGAAACCCACGCTGCTCTCCTCAGGGCTTCCGCCCGTATGAAGGTTCAAGCTGACAAGAGATGCAGATCTCCACTGGAATTTCGCCCAGGTGACAAGGTGTGGCTCTCCTCTAGGTACATCCGATTTAGGGTCCCAAGTTACAAGT
Organism: Bufo bufo; assembly: GCF_905171765.1. Lineage (NCBI taxonomy): Eukaryota > Metazoa > Chordata > Amphibia > Anura > Bufonidae > Bufo > Bufo bufo. The sequence continues at coordinate 317,525,896 of NC_053394.1, forward strand.
TGGGCCCTCGTTTCTTGGGACCCTATAAAATCAAGAGTCGTATCAATCAAGTTTCTTATCAGCTCCATCTTCCTCCCTCCCTCTGAATCCATAACTCCTTCCATGTCTCCCTTCTTAAACCTGCTAGCTTTAACCGTTTTTCTCCCAAGCTTGTTTCTCCCACCCCTGTCGCCGGTACCTCCGATATATTCTCTGTCAAGGAGATCTTGGCGACCAAGATCTCCCGGGGGAAAAGATTTTTTTTGGTCGACTGGGAGGGCTGCGGTCCTGAGGAGAGGTCATGGGAGCCGAAGGAGAACATCCTGGACCGCAGTCTCATCCGCAAGTTCTTCGGTACCAAAAAGGGAGGGAGACCAAAGGGGGGGTACTGTTACGCTGAGCGCTCCGGGTCCCCTGCTGGTCTCGGAGCGCTCACAGCGTATGTCCCCAGGCAGCACTCCAGCGTCTCGGCGTGTGCGTCCTCGCTCTCTAGGGCGCGCGCACGCCGGGACTCTTAGATTCAAAGGACCAGTGCACCAGTGATTGGTGCCTGGTCCAAAGGGGTTATTAAGGGTTAAGGTTGTGAGAGGCAGTGCTGACTTAATTAGGCTGCACCTGTGCACTGCCCATTTATACCTTCTCCTCCCACAGCCTTCTGCCGGATCTTTGTGCCTTGTGCCTCAGGGAAAGCGTTCCCTATGATGTTAGTTTGCCTTACCTGTTGCCGTACCCGTTGCTACCGTCCACTCGCCTTTGAACCTTTGCCGCCTGCCCTGACCGCTGCTTCGTCCAACTACGCTCTTGCCTTCTCCCTGTGTGCCACGCCTTATCAGTTGCCAGAGAGGTCGAGTTGTTACTAGGGGACACGACCTGGTAGTTACCGCCGCTGCAAATCCATCCCGCTTTGCGGCGGGCTCTGGTGAAGACCAGTAACTGCTTAGAACCGGTCCTCTAGTACAACCCGTGCCATCGCCTCTCTGGTGCAGAGGATTCATTACCTGTCCTGCCGGTTCGTGACACCCACCATGTACCATTTATAAAACTGGCCTCTTTTTTCTGGCAGAGGTACTTTTGGGCCTTCTCAGGTCCCCGGGACAAGTGAAGCTTTTATCTCTGCACTCTCTATAGCCAGGCTCCTATTAGTACGAGATGTACTACGAGATGTCATACATGGATTTGTCATTGACAAATCTCTGTACTGTTTCAGAATATATTTCCTCTATGTTTCTATATTGCACTTCTACATCCAAGGGAACCTTTCCATTAAAAGGGGTTGTGCAGCCAGTACATATTGATGAGCTATCCTCAGGATAGGTCATCAATATCTGATTGACGGGGGTCTGACTCTTGGCCCTCCCTCTGATCAGCTGTTTGAAGAGGATGCAGCACTTGTACGAACACTGTTTTCTCTTCAAGATTACACTGCTCATTGTCTTGGTGGTGCAGTGGTGCTTGTTCCATTCACTGCAAGCGAGATGACGCGCATGGTAATCTTGAAGAGAAAGCAGTGCTTGTACGAGCACTGCTTCCTCTTCAAACTGCTGATTGTCAGAGGTTCCGGGGGGTCAGACCCCCACCAATCAGATATTGATGACCTATCCTGAGTATAGGTCATCAATATGTACCCCTTTAAGTGTCTTTTATCAATAGGCAGTTTCAGATGATTCAGACGTGCACCTGAAGAGCAAGTCAATAAGTATTACATTTGTCAGAGAGTATCATAAAGGAGGTCTGTTCAGAAGTATAATCTGAAGCTCATGGGCTCCAATACAAAATCTGTAACTGGACCTTCACTTACCATTTATATTACTGGTGTCAATCATGGTGATGCCATGATTATTGTAAGAAATGAAAATCAGACATCAGATAGTACATGAAACCCTCTTTCTAATAAAGCTAGAACCAGCCCTGGACCTCACATGGATCCAGAGATCTCCCCATTCATTGCTCCAATTTCTCTGTTGGATTCTATTCAGGCTGGCAGCTCAGGGGGTTTGTCCTTTCTCAGGGGATGTGTCATTTTTGCTGTAGCTTTCTCCTTGTAACTTTCACAGCTTCTAACATTAGATATGGGTAATGGCAGTGGAAGGATAGAACTGATCATGTGCAACTACCTTAGTAGGTGGACAACCACATTACTTTACAGATTAAGCACCAGGTGGCACCACTTTAACGTAGTAAAGAGAATATCTTCCGACTGGAACATCTAAATTACAAATACTATCTAGTTTTCTATGCTGAAACATGGAACACTGGCACAACTCCTAGGTGTAGAGGGGGCTTTGGCCCTCTTCAGGCACCAGGTTCTACTGTCCTTTACTGTGCCTTCAGGCACCAGGTTCTATTGTCCTTTCTCAGGGGATGTGTCATTTCTGCTGTAGCTTTCTCCTTTTAACTTTCACAGCTTCTAACATTAGATATGGGTAATGGCAGTGGAAGGATAGAACTGATCATGTGCAACTACCTTAGTAGGTGGACAACCATATTACTTTACAGATTAAGCACCAGGTGGCACCACTTTAACGTAGTAAAGAGAATATCTTACGACTGGAACATCTAAATTACAAATACTATCTAGTTTTCTATGCTGAAACATGGAACACTGGCACAACTCCTAGGTGTAGAGGGGGCTTTGGCCCTCTTCAGGCACCAGGTTCTACTGTTACAGTGCCTCTGCACCCCCGATAAATATGCCCTACTTCTGTTCAGAATACATATATAGCAGTCCTATTGTGACTGACACACCAGAAGGCACACGCTAAGGACATAATACTATGAGGTAGTAGTACTGAGATCCCGGACTACTTTTCCAGTGTTTTCCCCTTGTATCAGGGTCATTTGTCAGGAAAACCTGTTATCTAGTTGACTGGGTAGAGTGTGGCCTATTATAACATAGTGACTGTCACTTCCATAGAATTGTCTCCACTGACAAAGCACAATGCTGGGACTAATCAGTGTCTCCATCCATACTGGTTACTAGACAGCTGAACGTGCACTATTTCTGCAGTGTCCTTTAACAACTTCTCTCTTCTCATTAAAGTGGAGACCTCTGGAGACGGGATATCATCGCCAGTGATGACCTTGTCTTTTCCAATATTTCTAAGGGGAGACATTTTAAACATCATTGAAGTTCCTTTTGATTGCATGAACTCATTAACCGTTCCCTCCAATTAACCTCATAGATATGAATGTTTAACTAAGCCGCAAAGTGACTTCATCTCCCGCTCTCCAGCTGCACTGCAAACAGGGCCGTCTTTAATATTGATTGGACCCTGGGCAGGAATTTACTTGGGCCCCCTGGATCCCGCCTTCCTACACCCTAGCATGCAATCACGCCTTCCACCACAACACACACACAAAAAAAAAATCCACACACCTCGTAGAGTAGTAAACTTTAATAATGATGAGTGGCCACTAGAGGTGTTCCTTGGCAGTAATGTAAATACTGCCTTTTATTTCTGAAAAGGCAGTGTTTACATTAAAATATCATTATTCTAAAAATTAAAAAAGCACAACTTCTGACACAAATACATAGTATTTTGCAGATAACTTTTTTTTTTTTTTTTTACAATGTGCAGATAGTACTGTACTACTAACCCCTCCATCCACCCCTACATGCAGGGTAATACATCGCCACATACCTCTTATATCCAGTGATGTAGATGTTCTCTTTCCTTATCTTCTCCTTTCAGACCAGACCACCATTTTTCAGCCATTTCTCGTCTCTGCAGTTTGACAAACAAAATCTTAGTTGACTACTTTTCCATCATCCTCCCATCTTCTGGACAAATCATCTTACCACCCCCAATACTGTGCCGCTGTGCTCCCCAATACTATACTGCAGAAACAGATAAACCCCCTGATGATACTAGTACCATGCAGATAGTGCCCTTCAATAATTATTGGCACACAGTGCCCTAAAATTACTGCGCCCAGCAAATAGTACCCCTGACACTAATAGTGTAAACATAACGTCCCCCAAAAATAATTGTGGTAAGCTGATACTGTGCCAAGGTGCCCCCACAGTAATAGTGCTCCCAAAAGTCCCACCAATATCAATAACTCTCTGCTAGAGCACACATGGTAGTAATAGTGCTCCTACAGTGCCCCCAACATGTCCCCACTGTGCCCCAGAAGTAATAATGCTCCCATAGTGCACATAGTAGTAATCATGTTCGCCATAAACCCACAGTAGTAATAAAGCCCATCATAATGTCCCCCAGTAGTAATAATTCTCCTTATAATGTGCCAGTGCAAAAAATACCCCCTTTTAATGCCCCCAGTTGAGCTAATGTCCCCATAGTGCTCCCATAATGTGCCAGTATAAAATACCCCTATACAGTGCCCCCAGTAAATGTCCCCATAGTGATCCTCTCCCCAACTTATTCCTAGTGCCCCCATAATGTACCAGTATAAAATGCCCCATATATAGTGCCCCAGTAGATGCCCCCAGTGTCCCCCATAATTTGCAAGTATAAAATACCCCTTCTTAGTGCCCCCCATAGATGAGCCCATAATACTCCTCTCTCCCCTTCCCCATAGTACCCACCATAATGTGCCCCAGTATAAAATGCCCCTATACAGAGCCCCCCATATAAAATACCCCTTCTTTGTGGCCTCAGTAGAAGCTCCCATAGTGTTCCCCCCCCCCCCCCCTTTCACCAAATAAAATACCCCTTCTTTGTGGCCTCAGTAGATGTGCAATGAGCAGGACACTATGTCATTGGGGCTGCTATGCAGTGGGTCAGATTTAGATGTGTATAGGTTCGTGATGCCAGTTGCAGCTTGCGCAGGTACTGTAGAAGGGCCCTTTAAGATGGTATAGCTCAAGTACCAGGTTAGTAATGCCAGAGGGGGATATTGTCTCTGTATTGTGTCAACGGTGTCTCCTACCTGTAGTACAGCTGGACTCCTGTATCCTGGCTCACATGCAACAAAATGAGTGTTTTAAATAGGAGTAATGGAGGAATGATGGAATTCCACACAGAGAATAGAGTCCAACTTGTCTTTACTTGAGGTTACCTTATGCAGCTTTAGATCCATACAATATTACAGCAATAGTCTAGGGTCCCAGCAGGTGTTGGCAATATGTGGCAGGAATTATATATATCTTTTGCATCTAGTACATACACCTTTAAGAATCTGGCAGGTATCTGTCTTCTGATCTGTCTATCTTCTGCTTTGTTTGGGCCTGACTAGCTATGGAGGTACTTATCTTCTCCTTGTATTTGGAAATCTGTACTTACAGGACTGCTCGCAGGGAATGGTGGTTTCTTCCTGGAGATCTAGTAGTTCTGAAGATGGCTGCTTTCTTTGTCATCCAGCTGAGGTAAGGAAGGAACTCAGGCTGGGAAGATTGCTTTGGGCCTCAGCAAAGGCCTGAATCCTTGGTTGGGATCTCTGTTTTTCTGGGAGCTCCTCTTCACACAGCCTACCCCAACAGGGGGTGGCTGGTACACTGCCTAGAACTTTCTATCCTCCCTCTGAAGTAGGATCTGGGAACATTCCACTCCTCCTCAGATAGGGGGAAAGCTAGCCTGGAATGGTCTATTCCAGTCTAGGTATACTAACTTGCTTTGTTCTGACTACATATTGCTGCCACCTGCTGGTGTACATGAATATCACAGCATATATACAATGCAGACATAGAAATTGCATACAATATAAATACAATGTCAGGATACACAAGATGACAACACATCTACACTTTAACATCATATAGCCGGGTGAAGAGAGTTTAGTGACATACTCTGGGATGTTACAGATGCCCCCATACTGCCCCCAATAATGGGCCAGTAAGAATTGCCCCCATAGATGCCCCCATAGTGCCACCCAATAATGTGCCAGTAAGATGTGCATCCATAGATGCCCCCAATAATGTGCCAGTAACAAGTGCCCACATAGATGCCCCCCAATCATGTGCCAGTAACAATTACCCCCATAGATGCCCCCAATCATGTTCCAGTAACAAGTACCCCCATAGATGCCTCCCAATAATGTACCAGAAACAATTACCCCCATAGATGCCCCCCAATCATGTTCCAGTAACAAGTACCCCCATAGATGCCTCCCAATAATGTACCAGAAACAATTACCCCCATAGATGCCCCCCCAATCCTGTGCCAGAAACAAGTACCTGTCACGGATGAAGTTAGCACATAGCTGGAACATATAAATAAACGAGCAACTGGCTTGATCCCAAACTAAGGAGCTTTTAGGTGAGCCCTATAAAACCCTAAGAGCTCTCCCTGACTGCTATGCACATGCAAGGGTCTGTATGGTAGACGATTGCTTGCCCGTGTACCTAATACTGTGTGACACCTGAAAACCCTATAATAGTGAGGGGACACGACCACCCGCTCCCTGCACTTTATACGGACGGAGTCAGGGTCACCTAGAATCAAGCCAGAAAGGAAACACAATAAAGTAAATGACACCTCATTCAGGAAGTAGTATAAACCGCAAAGTGAGGCAGTATGGGAGGGATTATAAAGGAAGACAATTAGTCTAAATAAGTGACACCTGGCAGAAGGAGATGAGAAAGTGAAACCAAAACAAAGAATATCATACAAGAGGTAGAGAAGAACGTCTGCCAGATCTTCTCACAGAACTGGCGGTGACAGTACCCCTCCCTCTACGGGTGGACTCCGGACACTCAGAGCCCACCTTCTCAGGATGAGACCTATGGAAAGCCCTGATGAGACGAGTGGCCTTAATGTCCGCCACTTGGACCCACATCCTCTCCTCAGGACCATAACCTTCCCAATGAACGAGGTACTGAAGAGAACCACGAATAATGCGAGAATCCACAATCCTAGAGACCTGAAATTCAAGATTACCATCAACAATAATCGGAGGAGAAGGCAAAGAGAAGGGTACAGTGGTTTGGACATAAGGTTTTAATAGGGACTTGTGAAAAACATTATGGATCTTCCAAGTCTCAAGAACTACTTTTTTGTCAGCAAGGGACAAAAAAGAATACCAATCCTCCTGATTCTCCACCACAAAACAGCGCAGATATGTCTCCAGATTCTGATTGACATGTTCGGTCTGACCATTCGACTGCGTGTGAAAAGCATAAGAGAACGACAACCGAACCCCCAAGCAAGAACAGAAGGCCTTCCAGAATCTGGAAACAAATTGCTTGCCCCTTTCAGAAACGATGTCTGAAAGAATGCCATGTAATTTAACAATATGATCAACAAACGCTTGCGCCAGCGTCTTAGCATTGGGTAACCAAGGAAAGGGAATGAAATGTGCCATTTTGCTAAAACGGTCCACTACCACCAGAATCACAGTCCGAGGAACGAGGCATGTCCGTAATGAAGTCCATGGACAGATGCGTCCAAGGACGGGAAGGAATGGGTAACGGGAGGAGAGAACCCGATGGCCGTGAATGAGGGACCTTGGCACGAGCGCAGGTCTCGCAGGCTGCCACAAAACCCTCAACCGTCTTACGAAGAGCCGGCCACCAGAATCTCCGAGCAATGAGATCCACTGTGGCTCTACTCCCCGGGTGCCCAGCAAGGACAGTATCGTGGTGCTCCTTAAAAACCTTGTGTCGTAAAGCGAGAGGCACAAACAACCTCCCAGGAGGACAAAGATCAGGAGCCTCTGCCTGGGCTGCCTGAACCTCTGCCTCTAAATCAGGATAAAGAGCAGAGACAACCAAAATGGGACCCGGGTCTTCAAAGTTCCCCCCTCCCGGAAAACAACGTGACAGGGCATCCGCCTTCACATTTTTAACCCCAGGGCGGGACGTAACAACAAAATTAAACCTAGAAAAGAACAAAGACCATCTGGCTTGTCTCGGGTTCAGACACTTGGCCGATTCCAAGTAGGCCAGATTCGTATGGTCGGTAAACACGGTAATAGGGTGTCTGGCTCCATCTAACCACTGGCGCCATTCCTCAAAAGCTAATTTGATGGCCAACAACTCCCCATCTCCCACATCGTAATTTCTCTCTGCAGAGGAGAGTTTCCTTGAGAAAAAGGCACACAGTCGCCATTTGGAAGGAGAGGGACCCAGAGATAAGACCGCACCCACACCCACCTCAGAAGCATCCACCTCAACAATATAAGTTAGAGAGACATCAGGTTGTAACAAAAAGGGAGCGGAAACAAAACTCTCTTTAATACTAGAAAAGGCTTTAAGTGCATCTACCGACCACGAGGAAAAATCGACCCTCTTTTTAGTCATATCAGTGAGTGGCTTAACAACAGAGGAATAATTCAAAATGAACTTTCTGTAATAATTGGCAAAACCCAAAAACCGCATCAGCGCCTTCTGATTCTCAGGAAGCTCCCAATCAAGCACAGCGCGGACCTTCTCAGGGTCCATCCGAAAACCAGAAGCGGAGAGAAGAAAACCAAGAAATTGAATCTCCAGAACGCAAACACACATTTTTCCAGTTTAGCGTATAATTTATTCTCCCGCAGAATCAGCAAGACCTGACATAGGTGGTCCCGATGAGTCTTGAAATCAGGAGAAAAAATCTAAATGTCATCTAGATACACCAGTACAAATTTCCCCATTAAATGATAAAAAAATGCTGTTCACAAAATGTTGGAAGACGGCCGGAGCATTCATCAAACCAAAGGGCATAACCAAATTCTCGAAATGACCCTCAGGGGTATTGAAGGCCGTTTTCCATTCGTCCCCTTCCCTGACCCTGACTGGGTTGTATGCCCCTCTTAAATCCAACTTAGAAAAAACTTTAGCCCCAGCAATCTGGTTAAACAGGTCCGGGATCAGAGGAAGCGGATATGGGTCACGAATCGTGATACGGTTCAGCTCCCTGAAATCCAGACAAGGTCTTAAAAAAGCATATTTTTTCTTAACAAAAAAAAAAACAGCGGCAACAGGTGACTTCGAGGGTCGGATGTGTCCCTTTCTCAGGCTCTCAGAGATATAAGTACGCATAGTGACTCTTTCAGGTTGGGAGAGATTGTATAGTTGTGATTTTGGCAGCTTGGTGCCTGGGATGAGATTAATAGGGCAGTCGTACTCACGGTGAGGGGGCAACTCCTGGACACCACTCTCAGAAAACACATCCGAAAATTCTAAGAGAAAAGATGACACAGTCTTGGTAGAAACCTCTGAAAGAGACGCCGTGAGGCAATTCTCTCTGCAAAGCTCACTCCAACCATTTATTTGCCTTGCTTGCCAATCAATGGTGGGGTTATGTTTAGTGAACCAGGGTAGCCCCAACACTAGAGGAGTAGGTAATCCGCTTAAGACGAAACATGACATATCCTCAACATGAGCGTCACCCACAGTCAAACGGATATTGTGAACTATGCCCTTTAACGATCTTTGACAAAGTGGAGCGGAATCGATAGCAAAAACAGGTATATCCTTTTCCAAAGTGCATACCTGGAAACCATGCATTGTTGCAAATTGATTATCAATGAGATTGACAGCTGCTCCACTATCTACAAAAATCTCACAAACAATGTTCTTGCTGTCTAGCGCCACCGTGGCAGGTAGGAGAAAACGGGAACTACAAGCAAACGGCAAACCTTCAATTTCCGCATCAACCTTGCCAATAGTAGCAAATGGAAAGTTTTTAGAGGGTTTTTTTTGTTTTGTTTTTATTACCCCTTAGAAAACGCCATGAATCTCTTAGAGGAGCAAACATTAGCCAAATGATTTATACCCCCCAACAGAAACAAACCCTCCTCTGAGAGCTAAATCCTCTACTATCAGAGGCAAGCAAACCCAGCTGCATGGCCTCCTCCTCAGAGGGGATTGAGACAGACTGAGACCCCTGCACACTGAATGAGACAGCCCGACTGTCCTTGGGCTGAATATGACAAGAAAGAGTAGTCTCCTCTCTCTCTCTAAGACGCCTGTCAATACGAACAGCTAGAGACATGGCTGACTCTAACGACGCTGGTCTCTCATGAAAAGCGAATGCATGTTTCAATCTTTCCGAAAGACCATGGCAAAATTAACTTCGGAGTGCAGCATCATTCCAACCAGTGTCAGCTGCCCATCTCCGAAATTCAGAACAATATATCTCTGCGGACTGTTTACCCTGGCATAAAAGACGCAGTTTAGATTCAGCCAGAGCAATACAATCCGGGTCATCATATATCTGCCCCAGGGCTACAAAAAATTAATCCACCGATTGGAGGGGCCGTGCCCCCACCGGCAGCAAAAAGGCCCAAGACTGAGCGTTATCCCTGAGCAGCGAGATGATGATCCCCACCCTATGCTCCTCATCACCAGAGGAATAGGGAAGTAGGCTAAAATGGAGTTTGCAAGCCTCTCTAAAGCGAACAAAATTCTCACTACCTCGGAGAACGTATCCGGGAGCGAGATCTTAGGCTCGGAACAAACTCCATGACGCCAACAGAACCGGTCACCTGAAACTGAGACACAGTTTTACGGAGATCTGCTACCTCCAGCGAAAGACCTTGCATGCGGTCAATCAAGGCTGAAACCGGATCCATGCTTAAGACGGTTATGGCGGTTTATAATGTCATGGATGAAGTTAGCAGATAGCTGGAACATATAAATAAACGAGCGACTGGCTTGATCCCAAACTAAGGAGCTTATAGGTGAGCCTTATAAAACCCTAAGAGCTCTCCCTGACTGCTATGCACATGCAAGGGTCTGTATGGTAGACGATTGCATGCCCGCGTACCTAATACTGTGTGACACCTGAAAACCCTATAATAGTGAGGGGACACGACCACCGGCTCCCTGCACTTAATACGGACGGAGTCAGGGTCACCTAGAATCAAGCCAGCAAGGAAACACAATAAAGTAAATGACTTATCTGAACAAGCAGCAGAAGCAGCCTTCAGCAGTGAACACCTCATCCAGGAAGTAGTATAAACCGAAAAGTGAGGCAGTATGGGAGGGATTATAAAGGAAGACAATTAGTCGAAATAAGTGACACCTGGCAGAAGGAAAGGAGATGAGGAAGTGAAACCAAAACAAAGAACATCATACAAGAGGTAGAGAAGAACGTCTGCCAGATCTTCTCACAGAACTGGCGATGACAGTACCCCATAGATGCCTCCTAATCATGTGCCAGTAACAACTACCTCCATATATGCCCCTCAATCATGTGCCAATAACAAGTGCCCCCATAGATGCCCCCAATCATGTTCCAGTAACAAGTGCCCCCATAGATGCCCCCCAATCATGTGTCAGTAACAAGTGCCCCCATAGATGCCCCCCAATCATGTGCCAGTAACAAGTACCCCCATTGATGCCCCCAATCATGTGCCAATAAAAAGGGCCCCATAGATGCCCCCAATCATGTGCCAATAACAAGTGCCCCGATAGATGCCCCCAATCATGTGCCAGTAACCAGTGCCCTTATAGATGCCCCCCAATCATGTGCCAGTAACAAGTTTCCCCATAGATGCCCCCAATCATGTGCCAGTAACAGTTGCCCCCATAGATGCCCCAAATCATGTGCCAGTAACAAGTGCCCCCATAGATGCCCCCCAATCATGTGCCAGTAACAAGTGCCCCCATAGATGCCCCCAATTATGTGCCAGTAACAAGTGCTTCATAGATGCCCCCAATCATGTGCCAATAATAAGTGCCCCCATAGATGCCCCCCAAACATGTGCCAGTAACAAGTGTCCCAATAGATGCCCCCCAATCATGTGCCAGTAACAAGTACCCCCCATAGATGCCCCCAATCATGTGCCAATAACAAGTGCCCCCATATATGCCCCCCAATCATGTGCCAATAACAATTGCCCCCATATATGCCCCCCAATTATGTGCCAATAACAAGTGCCCCCATAGATGCCCCCAATCATGTGCCAGTAACAAGTGCCCCCATAGATGCCTCCCAATAATGTGCCAGTAACAAATACCCCCATAGATGCCCCCCCCAATCCTGTGCCAGTAACAAGTACCCCATAGATGCCCCCCAATCATGTGCCAGTAAGTAGTACCCCATAGATGCCCCCCCAATCCTGTTCCAGTAACAAGTACCCCATAGATGCCCCCCAATCATGTGCCAGTAAGCAGTACCATATAAAAAAAGAAACACTTATACTTACCTCCATCAGGCTGGCAGCGATGCGATGCAGGCCTCTTCCGGCTTTTGTCCTACGCTGTACGGCTCAATATCATCGCGCCAGCCTGCATCGGCCTCTGATAGGCTGCAGGCCTAGTGCCTGCAGCCTATCAGAGGAATGGGGAAGGGAGACGCCTCCCTTGCTCTGCCGCAGCACATCTATCTGTCTCGCTGTCCTGAGGATGGCGATACAGATGACTATGGAGATGAGCGCTTCCACAATGGAAGCGCTCATCTCCCTGTGCCCTGCTGCCGCCCCCCACTTGTCACCAGGACCGCGCCGCCTGGGGCCATCGCCTCACTTTGCCTAATTGGCGGTGCGGCCCTGCTAGCGCCCCCTGGAATTTTGCAATGGCTTCCCGGCCCCCCTCCCCCTACGCTATGCCACTATCCAGCGAGGCTCAAGAGGCAGCTGCTTTGAGCCCCCCAGGAGCAACTGGGCCCGAGGAAGCTGCCCCTTTTGCCCCGCGTTAAAGACGGCCCTGACTGCAAACACATTGCTGGGTGTGACTTATGAAGGCTTGTGTGGTACTTGGTTCAGCCAGCTTGGAGAGAACGTGAATTCTTATTGGCGGCTCGCTGAAAAGTTTCTGTGTAATTAAAGTGTGCTTGACACCGCAAGTAACAGTATTCATCATGATAATCAAGGTCATCACTGAGGCATGAGGTACATAGCATTTATTAATACGGCATTCCCATGCCACTAGCTGACTAATACTAAGGTTCTTGTACTTTCGCTGCAGAACTGTCCCAATTTCATGGATGCCCATAGCGGTGCATTAGTTGCATTCCATTATCACTATACTATGGTAACATTTTGGGGTAAATGTATTGGCCCCTGTAGGCCAGAAACTGTCATCAATAATTACTAAAGTTTGTCACAGACTATGCTTGCCCAAAATGTTGTGACTTTTTAGATCATATTAGTTCAGCTGACAGCTATCTCTCCCATCTGCCTCTCGCCTCTGTAAAATGTGTAGAAGTATTCTACTGAGAGAGCGGAGAAAGCCGATGCCGGACACTTCTGATGATGGTTTATCTCCTGGGAGAACAAAAGGATCAGGAGAAAATATCCATTTTGCCAGATCCTTCTCTCTGCCGACATCATCTCTTGCTGGTGTAGATTCCCCTGTTGTCACATGGACCTGCATAGATGTGCGACTCTTATTAAGAGAGGTGTACCTTTGATGTCACACCAGAGAGGGATAGGTGAAGATTACTGTGTAATAGGGTGGTCTTAATAAATGCCCCCATGTGTGCTGGGGTGGACTAGCCATAGACCCTACAGGGAAACTTCCCGGTGGGCCGATGCCTAGGGGGTCACCTGAGCCTCCTAATGGCCGCTGACTGGGTACATAATGATCTGAAGCTCTCAGAATTAATTAATGCTAGTGCAGTGGCCAGGTACGGGTGTCGTGACGCCAATTGCAGCGTGCGCAGGATACTATGCCAGGGCCCTTCCCAGGTGTTATAACGCACGTCCCAGGTTAGGAATGCCAGAGTGATGTAATGGCCTATAATGTCTCTGTAGTTTTATGGTAGTTGTGTCACGTATCAACTACCTGGGTACAGCCGGACTCCTGGCTCCTGGCAATACATTTGAGTGTAGTGATAGTAGGAGTAATAGAGGAACTTTGCAGAATAAATGATGTTCAGACCTTTAGATGAAGTTCAAACGCTGCTTTACTTGAAATAACTTGCATCCAAACAGTATACAGCTTTGGTCTCTTGGTCCTAGCAGGTTTTGGCAATGATTGGCAGGAATGAGTACTTCTGCTTTAAATGTGGAGCTTGCAGGATAAAGGTCTGCTTGGTAGCTCTGTAACTGTGGCAGGATTTGCTTCTGCACTTATCTGTAACTTCTGCTGTGTGGGGGACAGACTAGCTGAGGAGGAATAGGCTTCTCCTAGGACTCTGGACTTATCTCACAGATGGATTCTCAGGGGATACTTTCTTCCTGGACCTCTGGAGTTTGACTGTACTGTAGTTTCTGCTCTCTTGATCCAGCAGAGCTGAAGGTGCTCAGACTGGGTATATGGCCACGTCTCTTACGGAGACGTGCCCCTACTTTCTTCCTTAAAGGGGTTGTCAAGGTTCAGAGCTGAACCCAGACATCCCTCCATTTTCACCCCGGCAGCCCCCCTGACATGAGCATCGGAGCAGTTCATGCTCCGATGCTCTCCTTTGCCCTGCGCTAAATTGCGCAGGGCAAAGGCATTTTTAGGAGTTCCGGTGACGTACCGGGGCTCTCCATGGGGCAGACAGGAACCCCGGTGACGTCACCGGCACTGACTGATGGGCGGGATTTAGCTCTGCCCTAGCCAGTAAAATGGCTAGAGCAGACCTAAAGCCCGCCCCTCAGAGCCGGTGACGTCACCGAACACACTGCCGGGCGGAAGTTACCGCCCGGCAGTGTGTTATTGTAAACAAAAGAGCCCGTGCCCTGCGCGATTTAGCGCAGGGCACGGGAGCGCATCGGAGCTTGAGATGCTCCAATGCTAGGCTCAGGGAGGCTGACGGGGTGAAAATAAGGGTATGTCCGGGTTCAGCTCTGAACCCGGACAACCCCTTTAAGGAGGGAGTACTACTCAAAACCTCCTTTCCCCAACAGGGGGTAAACTATATCTGGCTCTAACAGTTTTTTCCCTCCCTTGCTGCAGGAAGAAGGACTAGCCCACCTCTCTCCAGAAGGGGGGCAGAATAGAACAGGAATGTTCCAATCTGAAGTGCCATAACATTAAGACTATCTCTGCCAATGATGCTGCCACCTGCTGGTAACCAGGATAATTACATGAACCATTACATTTAACATAGTTTTATATGCACATTTCTGGAGGACATAAGGAAAATCACATCTGATGACAGTATAAAGGCTCTTAGAAGATAGTAGCGGGGTAGTTACACTAGGAGCATCAGGTACTGTACAGTACTTATGCACCTGGCCAACAGCCGCAAGTGCCTTCCTGAACTCAACTGTACCACCACTCTGGATGGTGATACAGTTGAATACTGTCATGAGGGCAGCAGTATTTTGTGCTGTACTGTGTTTGGTTGTACTACTGTATCGCAGGCCCTGCCTACTTCTTTTGTCCCTGTCTACTTGTTTTGGCCCTACTTATTGTGCAAACAAATGAAGACCGCAGTATTTAGTCACTTTGCATTGTTAATGGCCACGCGCTATTGAAGGCGCTTGTACCCTTAGATCCAATCCTAGAATTTGCCTCATGGTTACTTGTGTAAACATGAGCTGTATACAACATTTGCACAAAGCTCTTTTCTGTCTGGATAGTCTGGTACAATTTATCAGTGGAGGTAAAATCTCTCGTCTGGAGTGGAAGGCTCTGTTCATAGCTGTTAAAGGTACAGTCACACACACGGTCAGGTGATGCAGTTTTGGAAGCCTAAACCAGAAGTGAAAAAAAGAAAAGTATTTTCTGTCCTTTATACTTTCTTTCCTTTTATGACCCACTCCTGATTTTAGCTTCCAAATGGCACGTGTGGCCGTACCCTCAGAGCTTTTTGGTGGAGGTATACCTCAGACCGAAGGCTGTGACGTATTCCTCTGTATAGCCACACAGTAGACTACATCGCTATTACTTTACCACCACACAAACCAAGCAAATGCTTGAGCCCCCAGAGATCAGGAGGCCCCATGCTGACCACAAGCAGTTGACTGAATAAAGCAGCCCGTGCAGCTTGTTCAACTGCGCAGGGGCCCAGGGAGGCCCTTCCCAGCTTTAGAGCATTAGCAGAAGAGTCCTGGCTGCATAGACCCTACAGTATGAAACAGAGGATAAGCTCACACCTCTACTGTAGAGGTGTGAGCTTCTCCTCTGTTTCATACTGGTGATGACAGGCGCACTGTTTAATCAGATTATTGAAGAAGATGATGACCTGAGAGTTCTTCAGGAAGAAATAAAAACATTGGTTAAAGTTCAGTGTCCTGAGGAGGTGTGTCTTGAGCCAATTTGAGATCCAGTCATCTGTACACTGCGAGTTCCTTTGGAGAAGGCTGGGCCCCATCTCCTGAAGCTTCTGGATACGACGGCAGCATACACTTGCATTGGACACATTTGATCTACATACACACGGTAGAGTTGTGCCTATTTAGAGCACAACTCTGTAAGGTGAGCCTCTCTTTTTATCTTTTATATGTTCGATTAATTCAGAACCTACTACCCTATGGTGCGCTTTCTGTCTTTGCTTTCCTAGCAAAATTTGCCCAATTATAGAATTTATTAAAAATATGGAGTCCTTTTTTCTGTACATAACTGAGATGCTCTAGAAGCAGCCTGTGGATTTTTTATCTTTTCCGTCAGTTGGGGAGCTGACAGGCTCCTTATCTCTGCTCTCTGACATGATAAACCCTCATTATAGCTCAGTTCTTATGTTACTGATAAGAACGTGGCTTAAATAAGTGTTTATGACCTCTTAGTAGTTAAGAGATAAGGTTTATTAGCTGACCGGCACAAAGTGAAGGTGAAAGTACCAGTCATACAGCAAAATAAAACGGCTCAATATTTTTTAATAAAGGCCAATTGAAAAAAGGATTTTTTGTCAAAAATGAGTAAAATGCAATCATAAACAAAAATTGCCTCCAAAGGTTTACATAGCCTTTAAGCCTTCATGAAGCATCATAATGCGAACATGGGTGCTGCCTCTAATATTTTTTTTATTTCAGTCTGGATACTACTATTGCAAACCCACTGTGATCAGGACTAGGTCTGTATTGGCTAAAAACTCTGGATGTTACTAAGGATCTTCCAATTCATTGACAGCAAAGATCTTAAAGAGGACCTGTCACCACTCCTGGCATGCCTGTTTTAATAGCTTCATGCATTCCCCAAGTAATAACAATTCTGGAGCATCTATTCTTATGGCTCTATATTATTTCTACTAGAAGTTATGAATTAACTGCTAGCAGTCTGCAGTAAGGGTACAGAGGGGGTGGTAACCAGTTGGGTGTGTGTACCTGCACAATCTCACTCTATCCAATCAGGGCTGCCATTTTAAGAATGTGCAGGTACACCCCCCCAACTTGTTACCACCCCTCTGTACCCTTACTGCAGACTGCTAGTAAATCATTCATAACTTCTAGGAGAAATAATAAAGGAATGGCACAACATAGATACATAATAATAGATGCTCCAGAATTGTTATTACATGGGGATTGCATGAAGCTATTCAAACAGGCATGTCAGGAGTGGTGAAAGGTCCTCTTTAAAAATTATGAGTACTAAAACATTTAATAAATAATAAAAAAATAAAAAAAATTGCAGCTTATCACTCCAGTGTAATGACTGCTGCACATCCTGAAGAAGACATTACTCCTTGATGATGGAACTATGGGGGCCATTTATTAAAACTGGTGCAAAGGAAAACTGACTCAGATTGATCCTTTGATTTTCCAAAGAAGCTCTTTAAAATGAAAGGTAGAATCCGATGCTATGAGCAGAAAAGTCACTTTTCCTTTGCACATTCTTGGTAACTCTCCCCTTATGTATCTTCCTGCAGTTTTTTGCAGCCACTAGCATCCTCCGTCCTGTTTGCGCAGTGTGCCTCTGCCTTATCTAGCTGCTGTTTTTTTCTCGTTTCTCCTCTGGGTATGATTAAAGCAGCATCCGATGACTATCGTGGATTTTTGGGTGATTGCTCTCCTTTATTAAATGACCTGAGTCAAATCACTTTGTCAAGACTTTTCTGTCACTTCCCATTAAGTGGTTGAAGTATCCGCATGCTGGTTGTGATCTTTATTATAGACATTTATGTATTGCATTCCATTAGTACTATGCTTTGCAGAGAACAGAAAGATGATAATTTCAAGAGAGCAATTTAAATCCTATCATACACAATGCTTCAAATGGGTTCCAAAACACATTAATATTATCATTTTTTCTTCTGTATGGGAGCACAGAATGTGACAACGGAGTGTCGGATTTTTCCACCCTGACAGCTACTGTTCTAGTGTGCTTGAAGGAAAAGTGTTCAGAATTTTTTTAAATCTTTAATGCTTTCAAGCACAATTTCTCATTGAGTTCTTTGAAGATGGCATAGACACTGCATGCAAAAAAACGAAATCTAATTCAGGCAGCCTAAGGTTACAGACACACATACATACAGATGTAGCAGAGCCACTGAGTTTGTCAGTGCACCAGAAGTTGTCATAAAACAACCTGGCAGATTATAATATCATTCCAGGATTGAAAGGCTATCCAAGTGTCTAATATCCAACAGAGAAGGCCCAGAATTTGGGTCCTGTTCATCTGTTCTGCATTTGCAGAGGCCCACATGGGAGACGTGAGGTGAAGAGGATATGAGTGGTGGTTGCTTTGAAGATGGAGGTGGTTATACTCATGCCAATGCTCCCTGAGCTGTGCACACAGTGAAGGGAGGGGGCGCACCTTTTCCTTGCCTCTGGGCACACTGTGGTTTGTGGTCCACTGCCTGGTAGTGGTGGGAGTGCAGGGCATGGATCCCTTGAAAGACGTAATGGTGTGGAGTGGGTCCAATGATGATGATGGTTTTGTTGGTTTTGGTTACTATGGATAGTAGAAAAGTGCACATACACATATTTTTAGAAGTAGGAACAGTCCTTGTCAACAGTTGCAGTAATCCATTTATCTTCAGGTTGCCAATATAGGGTGAACAGTGCATGCATTGTCTGAGTCACTCTTCCAATATATCTGTGTTTTCTTTCTAATCCAGCGAAGGAGTGCAATTTTCTCTCTTTTCCTCAATATGTGGTACAACAATTCCCATCTGCAGGGTGTAGTCCTTTAGCAGACAAGCGATCTGCCTCTTGGGTATGACTGGGAGCTGGAAGCTTCTAATCCAACCAAATGCTTGGAAGCCAAAATGCCTTAGATGTGTGTTATCATCACAGTCTTGTATCAGCAACCTCCCTTGTAATATCTGCTCAACCATCCAGAATAAATACTGTATTCTTCCTCAAAAGCTGATGTTTGGCATTATCTCTTCCAGTCCCTTCTGATGACTGTTCCTGCTAACGCGATGCTGCTCTGTCTCTGCTTGCTTACTGCTCTCCCAAGCTCCAACTACAGACTAACTTCGATGAGCAGCAGCCCCTTCCCAGGAGGGGAGGGTGGAGCAGCCCCACCTAGCACCTAGTAACTATTACTATAGGCTGGTGGTTAACTTCATATGCACAGCTCCCAGGGACAAAAACATATTACCCAGCACAAATATACAATTTAACCCCTTTGCAGTGACCACTGGCTCACTGCAGATGTCCCATCTGTCATCTCACCAAATCCTGTAAGTTTCAACAGCAGGGAGGACCTTTGTAAATCAGAATATGTAAACGTGTCATACACATTTAAAACACACAAGCTGCACTGTGACTTTGTCCGTGCCAAGCATTGCATGACCAACGATCGCTGTGTACCACTGCCTGAATCACAAATAATGCAAGCAAAAGGGGTTACATAGTGACCTGGCAATCACAAAAAAAGCCAACTCTGCAGAATTTTTGGCAATTAGCAGGTCATCGCAACGTGCGGGTCACAAAACTACTACATTCACTTGCATTATTTGCAATTCAGGCAGTGCTAAACAACGATCTTGTTGCGGACAGAGTCACTGTGTAGCCCAAGCCTTAATCCCTTAATCACAGGCTGCAATGCCAAGTGTCTGCGGGGCTTTCCCTAATGGTAAAGGGTCCTGGACTTTCTGCAGTAAATACTCCCCAACCTCTTCCCTCTGATCCTGAGTAACACTATAGCTGTCTCCTGGATGAACTCTACAGCTGTAACTCAAGAGCTGAGAGAAGGGGTTGGGGAGGCATTGTGCAGTGGTAGAATATATTGATGAAATATCCTCAGGATAGGTAATCAATATTACGCCAGCGGAGGTCCAACTCCCGTCTCTCCCACTGATCAACAGTTTGAAGTTATTGTGGTGCTCATGTGAGCTCTGCATCATCTTCAAAGTTTCACTGCACGTTGTCTCCCTTGTAGTGGTGGGACAGTGTAATTACAACCGCTTGTCCCACTCAAGTGAATGGGTCAAGCAGCTGTTGTTACACTCCAATACCTAGGGTGGAATTGCTTCTTTTTTCACTTATTTAACTAGTATTACCATCAACAACTGAACAAATATGTTAAACTGGGCTACATGTCACCTACTGTTATGAGCCACAGGGGTCTCACTGTTGCGTTACGTTTACTTAGTTACCAGTTTTATTTGGGCAGATGCTACGCAACTGCCTCGAATTTGAATCTGGGTTTGGTTATCGCCTAGCTTTTCCTGATTAGAGTGGAGATTTTGATGGTTGAGCCTTTATATATTCAGGCCTTATTCCATTCTGTTGGGTATAGTGTTTGATAGGTGCATTCCCTCCCAGATATTTAATACTTTGTTCTGTGTTCTGGGATCTATAATTCCAAAATTGTATCTTGTTCTAGTCTGCTGTGTTTCTGGGATCTGTAGTTCCATGGCCTTTTTTGCTTGGGATTTGTTTGTTGCTTGTATTGTTCAGGTTTATTTGCTGACTTGAATTCAGATAGGATGAGTTCAATGTTGCTCATTTTCTGTTTACTGTCATTCCCCACTATCTACCTGTATAAATTACACCTGCCATCCACTTTATTGCTGGACCGCCTCTGCCTTTCATGACCCTCAGCATCCAGTTACTGTCATCCACTGGTGAGTTTGTTTCGGGGTCTTGTTTTCTGCCAATATTGATAAGTACTTCATATACTCAACCCTGAATATAAGATATATATATATATATATATATATATATATATAAATATATATATATAGTGGGGCAAAAAAGTATTTAGTCAGCCACCAATTGTGCAAGTTCTCCCACTTAACCCCTTTAGGACACAGCCATATTTCACCTTAAGGACCAGGCTATTTTTTGCCAATCTGACCAGGGTCACTTTATGTGGTGATAACTTTAAAACGCTTTGACTTATTCAGGCCATTCTGAGAATGTTTTTTCGTCACATATTGTACTTCGTGACACTGGTAAAATAGAGTGAAATAAATTCATTTTTATTTATAAAAAAATACCAGATTTGCCAAACATTTTGAAAAATTTGCAAATTTCCAAGTTTCAATTTCTCTACTTCTATAATACATAGTAATACCTACAAAAATAGTTATTACTTTACATTCCCCATATGTCTACTTCATGTTTGGATCATTTTGGGAATGACATTTTATTTTTTGTGGATGTTACAAGGATTAGAAGTTTAGAAGCAAATCTTGAAATTTTTCAGAAATTTTCAAAAACCCACCTTTCAAGGACCAGTTCAGATCTGAAGTCACTTGGTGAGGCTTACATAATAGAAACCACCCCATTCTAGAAACGACACCCCTCAAGGTATTCAAAACTGATTTTACAAACTTTGTTAACCCTTTAGGTGTTCCACAAGAATTAATGGAAAATAGAGATACAATTTCAAAATTTCACTTTTTTGGCAGATTTTCCATTTTAATAATTTTTTTCCAGTTACAAAGCAAGGGTTAACAGCCAAACCAAACTCAATATTTATGGCCCTGATTCTGTAGTTTACAGAAACACCCCATATGTGGTTGTAAACCGCTGTACGGAGACACGGCAGGGCACAGAAGGAAAGGAATGCCATACGGTTTTTAGAAGGCAGATTTTGCTGGACTGTTTTTTTTTACACCATGTCCCATTTGAAGCCACCCTGATGCACCCCTAGAGTAGAAACTCCAAAAAAGTGACCCCATTCTAGAAACTACGGGATAGGGTGGCAGTTTTGTTGGTACTATTTTAGGGTACATATGATTTTTGGTTGCTCTATATTACACTTTTTGTGAGGCAAGGTAACAAGAAATAGCTGTTTTGGCACAGTTTTTATTTTTTGTTACTTACAACATTTATCTGACAGGTTAGATCATGTGGTATTTTTATAGACCAGGTTGTCATGGACGCGGCGATACCTAATATACTTTTTTTATTTATGTAAGTTTTACACAATGATTTCATTTTTGAAACAAAAAAAATCATGTTTTAGTATTTCCATAGTCTGAGAGCAATAGTTTTTTTAGTTTTTGGGTGATTATCTTGGGTAGGGTATGATTTTTGCGGGATGAGATGACGGTTTGATTGGCACTATTTTGGGGTGCGTATGACTTTTTGATCGCTTGCTATTACACTTTTTGTGATGTAAGGTGACAAAAAATGACTTTTTTTTACACTGTTTTTATATTTTTACGGTATTCACCAGAGGGGTTAGGTCATGTGATATTTTTATAGAGCAAGTTATTACTGACACGGTGATACCTAATATGTATACTTTTCTTTTATTTATGTAAGTTTTACACAATGATTTCATTTTTGAAACAAAAAAAATCATGTTTTAGTGTTTCCATAGTCTGAGAGCCAGTTTGATTGGCACTGTTTTGGGGTGCATATGACTTTTTGATTGCTTGCTATTACACTTTTTGTGATGTAAGGTGACAAAAAATGGTTTATTTAGCACAGTTTTTATTTTTTATTTTTTACGGTGTTCACCTGAGGGGTTAGGTCATGTAATATTTTTATAGAGCCGGTCGATACGGATGCAGCGATGCCTAATATGTATACTTTTATTTATGTAAGTTTTACACAATAATATCATTTTTGAAACAAAAAAAAAAATCATGTTTTAGTGTCTCCATATTCTGAGATCCATAGTTTTTTCAGTTTTTGGGCGATTATCTTAGGTAGGGTCTCATTTTTTGCGGGATGAGATGACGGTATGATTGCCACTATTTTGGGGTGCATATGACTTTTTGATCGCTTGCTATTACACTTTTTGTGATGTAAGGTGACAAAAAATGTTTTATTTAGCACAGTTTTTATTTTTTATTTTTTACGGTGTTCACCTAAGGGGTTAGGTCATGGGATATTTTTATAGAGCCGATTCATACGGACCCAGCGATACCTAATATGTATACTTTTTATTTTATTTATTTAAGTTTTACACAATAACAGCTTTTTTAAAACAAATAAAATGATGTTTTAGTGTCTCCATATTCTGAGCCATAGTTTTTTTTATTTTTGGGCGATTGTCTCAGGTAGGGGCTTATCTTTTGCGGGATGAGGTGACGGTTAGATTGGTACTATTTTGGTGGGCATAAGCCTTTTTGATCGCTTGCTGTTTGCTGTACTTTTTGTGATGTAAGGTGACAAAAAAATTGTTTATTTAGCACAGTTTTTATTTTAAATTTTTTACGGTGTTCATCTGAGGGGTTAGGTCATGTGATATGTTTATAGAGCCGGTCGATACGGACGCGGAGATACCTAATATGTTAACTTTTATTTTTTTCCCTATTTTTTCCCTATTTCTTTTTACTTTATTTTTACTTGAAATTTTTAATTTTTTTGGGGAAAAACTTTATTTTTTCAACTTTTTTTTTCACTTTATTTTTTGTCCCACTTTGGTACTTCAACTTTTGGGGGTCTAATCCTTTACAATGCATTCCAATACTTCTGTATTGGAATGCATTGGCTGTATGAGTAATACAGTGAGTATTACTCATACAGCTTTCGGCCTGTGAGATCCAGGGGGCTGGATCTCACAGGCTCGTCACCGGAAGGCAGCGCAAATGCCTCAGGAAGGCATCACGCTGCCTTCCATGCCATCGGGTCCCCCCTACAGCCCCATGGGGATCCAATGGCACCGCCGCACTAGGTAAAAGCCGCAAACCGCAGGTCTGAATTGACCTGCGGTTTGTGGCCATCGCCGACATCGCCGCGCATTTAGCCAAGGTGCCTGCTCAATGATTTGAGCAGGCACCTTGTTTCAAACACCGCCCGCTGCGCGGCGGTGATCGGAAATACATAGGACGTACCGGTACGTCCTGTGTCCTTAAGGATCGGGACATCAGGGCGTACCGGTATGCCCTATGTCCTAAACAGGTTAAAAAGATGAGAGAGGCCTGTAATTTTCATCATAGGTATACTTCAACTATGAGAGACAGAATGGGAGGAAAGAATACAGGAAATCACATTGTAGGATTTCTAATAATTAAGGCCTCATGCACACGAACGTTTTTTTTCACGGTCCGCAAAAACGGGGTCCGTAGGTCCGTGATCCGTGACCGTTTTTTCGTCCGTGGGTCTTCCTTGATTTTTGGAGGATCCACGGACATGAAAGAAAAGTCGTTTTGGTGTCCGCCTGGCCGTGCGGAGCCAAACGGATCCGTCCTGAATTACAATGCAAGTCAATGGGGACGGATCCGTTTGACGTTGACACAATATGGTGCCATTTCAAACGGATCCGTCCCCATTGACTTTCAATGTAAAGTCCGGAGTCCCTTTTATACCATCGGATCGGAGTTTTCTCCAATCCGATGGTATATTTTAACTTGAAGCGTCCCCATCACCATGGGAACGCCTCTATGTTAGAATATACTGTCGGATATGAGTTAGATCGTGAAACCTCATTTCCGACAGTATATTCTAACACAGAGGCGTTCCCATGGTGATGGGGACGCTTCTAGTTAGAATATACTACAAACTGTGTACATGACTGCCCCCTGCTGCCTAGCAGCATCCGATCTCTTACAGGGGGCCGTGATCAGCACAATTAACCCCTCAGGTGCCGCACCTGAAGGGGTTAATTGTACTATCATATCCCCCTGTAAGAGATCAGGGCTGCCAGGCAGCAGGGGGCAGACCCCCCCCCCCCCCTCCCCAGTTTGAATATCATTGGTGGCCAGTGCGGCCCCCCCCTTCCTCTATTGTAATAAATCGTTGGTGGCACAGTGTGCGCCCCCCCCCCTTCATCCCTCTATTGTAATAATTCGTTGGTGGCACAGTGTGCGCCCCCCCCCTTCCTCCCTCTATTGTAATAAATCGTTGGTGGCACAGTGTGCGCCCCCCATTGGCCCCCCTCCCTCTATAGCATTAACAACATTGGTGGCCAGTGTGCGGCCTCCCATCCCCCCCCCCCCTTCCGATCATTGGTGGCAGCGGGTTACTAGCAATAGTACAATAGTAAAAGATTCATACTTACCTGGGAGCTGCGATGTTCGTGTCCGGCCGGGAGCTCCTCCTACTGGTAAATGACAGTTCATTTAGCAATGCGCCGCACAGACCTGTCACTGTCACTTACCAGTAGGTGGAGCTCCCGGCCGGACACGAACATCGCAGCAGCAGGTAAGTATGAATCTTCTACTATTGTACTATTGCTAAGTAACCATGGCAACGAGGACTGTAGTAGCGTCCTGGTTGCCATGGTTACCGATCGGAGCCCCAGCGATTAAACTGGGACTCCGATCGGAACTCCGCTGCCACCAATGATGGGGGGGGG
The DNA here is from genome assembly GCF_905171765.1 of Bufo bufo. Lineage (NCBI taxonomy): Eukaryota > Metazoa > Chordata > Amphibia > Anura > Bufonidae > Bufo > Bufo bufo. Next base: position 317,551,226 of record NC_053394.1, read on the forward strand.
GGGGAGATGGGAGGCCGCACACTGGCCACCAACGTTGTTAATGCTATAGAGGGAGGGGGGGGGCAATGGGGGGCGCACACTGTGCCACCAACGAATTATTACAATAGAGGGAGGGAGGGGGGGGGGGGGCGCACTGTGCCACCAACGAATTATTACAATAGAGGGAGGGGGGGGGCCGCACTGGCCACCAATGATATTCAAACTGGGGAGGGGGGGGAGGGTCTGCCCCCTGCTGCCTGGAAGCCCTGATCTCTTACAGGGGGCCGTGATCAGCACAATTAACCCCTTCAGGTGCCGCACCTGAAGGGGTTAATTGTGCTGATCACGGCCCCCTGTAAGAGATCGGGTGCTGCCAGGCAGCAGGGGGCAGTCTTGTACACAGTTTGTAGTGTATTCTAACTAGAAGCGTCCCCATCACCATGGGAACGCTTCTGTGTTAGAATATACTGTCGGTTCTGAGTTTTCACGAAGTGAAAACTCAGCTTTGAAAAAGCTTTTATGCAGACGGATCTTCGGATCCGTCTGTATAAAAAGTAACCTACGGCCACGGATCACGGACACGGATGCCAATCTTGTGTGCATCCGTGTTCTTTCACGGACCCATTGACTTGAATGGGTCCGTGAACCGTTGGCCGTGAAAAAAATAGGACAGGTCATATTTTTTTCACGGCCAGGAAACACGGATCACGGATGCGGCTGCAAAACGGTGCATTTTCCGATTTTTCCACGGACCCATTGAAAGTCAATGGGTCCGCGAAAAAAAACGGAAAACGGCACAACGGCCACGGGTGCACACAACGGTCGTGTGCATGAGGCCTAAATTGGTAAATTCCTCGGTAAAATAAGTATTTGGTCACCTACAAACAAGCAATATTTCTGGTTCTCACAGACCTGTAACTTCTTCTTTAAGATGCTCCTCTGTCCTCCACTCGTTACCTGTATTAATGGCACCTGTTTGAACTTGTTATCAGTATAAAAGACACCTGTCCACAACCTCAAACAGTCACACTCCAAACTCCACTATGGCCAAGACCAAAGAGCTGTCAAAGGACACCAGAAACAAAATTGTAGACCTGCACCAGGCTGGGAACACTGAAGCTGCAATAGGCAAGCAGCTTGGTGTGAAGAAATCAACTGTGGGAGCAATTATTACAAAATGGAAGACATACAAGACCACTGATAATTTCCCTTGATCTGGGGCTCCACGCAAGATCTCACCCCGTGGTGTCAAAATGATCACAAGAACGGTGAGCAAAAATCCCAGAACCACACGGGGGGACCTAGTCATAGGCGTGCGCACAGGGTGTGCCGAGTGTGCCTGGGCACACCCTAATCATCACCTCCGTGCTGCACTGCCATCTGCCAACTCCTAATGCGATCCTTCACATAGGCTTCAGGCTAAGGGTCTGAAGCCTATGAGACAGTAGAGCGCTAGAATGGATTTGCTCTAGGGAGGTATGATGTCGGGAAAGAGGCGGAGTCTCGTCATACAGGGGGCGGGGCCTCAAGATATGCAGGAAATTCAATAGAGCACGTTGCAGAGAGGACCAGAAGGTAAGAGGGGTCTGAAGAGAGAGGGTGAAGTGATATTATTTACCTGGGGACCGTATGCTGGAGGGGCTAAAGGCAGAGATAGTGATGTATTTTACATGGGACTGTATGCTGGAGGGGCTAAAGGCAGAGATAGTGATGTATTTTACATGGGACTGTATGCTGGAGGGGCTGAAGAGCGCCATAATTATTACTATTAGGGTTCATTCACAAGTCCGCAGTGTCTTGCGGATCCGCAACACACCCGCCTGGCACCCCCATAGAACAGCCTATTTTTGTCCACAGCTGCAGACAAGAATAGGACATGTTCTATTTTTTTCCAGAGCCGCGGACCGGAAGTTCGGCAGGCCGCTCCGGAAATGCGGATGCGAAGAGCACACTGTGTGCTTTCCGCATCCATTCCGTCCCCATGGAGAATGCATGGGTCCTCACACGTTCCGCACAATTGCGGTATGGATGCGGACACATTTTGCGGACGTGTGAATGGAGCCTAATACAGAGGGGGCCATTATAATATTAAGAATAATAACAACACAGAGGGGCATGTATATATTATAATTATACAGAGGGCATTATATTTATGGGCACTACGGGTGGAGGGGGGGTCTGTTATCTGAGGAGGATAGTAAAGTGAGAAATCTAAACATTTTTCTGTGAAACTATGCAGATACGCGGCTGAAAGAAGGTATCATGGCGGTCTTATCTCCGAATGAAGACGTTGAGGAAGGTCTACATCACAGGAGACGTCACTGGATGTAACAGGTGTGTGCTGCTGTACTCTACTGTATATAATAATGTCCATCCACATATCTGTTTGGGGGGGGGGGGGCTATAGGATTTAGCCCACACGGCCGCAGTCCGGTCCCAGACTTCAGGTCACACTGTGCGTGTTCTGAATTCTGGGGCCTCATACCCATCTACTACATTATCTGTACTCAGAGAGTTACCACTGTGTCATCTGTGGTGTTACATAGGACTGCAGGTGACATCTACTACATTATTTGTAAAAAGGGGCGCGTTCACAGATTGGGGGGAGAAATACTTGGCTTGCCCCGGGTGCTGACAACCCACGCTACACCACTGGAACTCTGCCCTGTATGTTCCCTGCTGCTTGCTACCCCTCCTCAATTACACCCCTGTATAATGTACCCTGATACCCCTCAGTTATATGATACTGTATAACTGAGGGGGATCAGGGTAAATTATACAGGGTGTAAAATTAAGGGGTATTAGGGTAGATTATTATACAGGGGTAATATAACTGAGGAGGGCTATCTCAGGGGACATGATGAAGGGGTAATATAACTTATAATATAACTTATATCACCCCTGTATAATGTCCCTGATAGCCCTCCTCAGTTATATTACTCCTGTATAATTTACCAAGATAGCCCTTAGTTATATTACCCCTGTATAATAATGTACCCTGATACCCCTTAGTGTATTTCTGTGTGTGTGTATGTATGTATGTATATATGTATATATGTATATATATATATATATATATATATATATATATACGCACGCGCGCGGCGTGTGTTTGTGCTTTAGGGTGCACACCCTAATGCAATAGGCTGCGCACACCTATGGACCTAGTGAATGACCTGCAGAGAGCTGGGACCAAAGTAACCAAGGCTACCATCAGTAACATACTACACCGCCAGGGACTCAAATTCTGCAGTGCCAGACGTGTCCCCCTGCTTAAGCCAGTACATGTCCGGGCCCGTCTGAAGTTTGCTAGAGAGCATTTGGATGATACCCATACTTACTGTGAACCATGGGGGTGGAAACATCATGCTTTGGGGCTATTTTTCTGCGAAGGGACCAGGACGACTGATCCGTGTAAAGGAAAGAATGAATGGGGCCATGTATCGTGAGATTTTGAGTGAAAATCTCCTTCCATCAGCAAGGGCATTGAAGATGAAACGTGGCCGGGTCTTTCAGCATGACAATGATCCCAAACATACCGCCCGGGCAACGAAGGAGTGGCTTCAAAAGAATAATTTCAAGGTCCTGGAGTGGCCTAGCCAGTCTCCAGATCTCAACCCCATAGAAAACTTTTGGAGGGAGTTGAAAGTCCGTGTTGCCCAGCGACATCCCCAAAACATCACTGCTCTAGAGGAGATCTGCATGGAGGAATGGGCCAAAATACCAGCAACAGTGTGTGAAAACCTTGTGAAGACTTACAGAAAATGTTTGACCTCTGTCATTGCCAACAAAGGGTATATAACTATTGAGATTAACTTTTGTTATTGACCAAATACTTATTTTCCACCATAATTTGCAAATAAATTCTTTAAAAATCAGACAATGTGATTTTCGGGATTTTTTTTTCTCTTTATGTCTCTCATAGTTGAGGTATACCCAGGCCTTTTTTTCTGGCGGAACACCCGGAACGGTGTTCCGCCACCTATTTTCTGCCGACTCCCCGCCCCCCTTTAGTTACTGGGCCCAGCCAGCCCGCTGCTTAGGCTGCTTACTTACAGTTAACATGATTGCTCAGTCCCTGCAGCCTCCGTCACCTCCGGCTCTCCACTGGCTCAGGCCCGCCCAGCTCCCGCCCAGCTCCCGCCCACCACTGACAGCGGCGGAGAGAGTGAGACGCCGATTCTGTGGCCCCAAACCCCGCCCCCAGGCCGACTCCATTGCTGTCTGCGGCCCCAGACCCGGGACCCCCCGCCTCCGGCTCCACTGACAGGCCCGCCCAGCAGGCAGGGCGGCTGCTGGAGGCGCGGGCGGCAGTTTAGTGTCGTGGGTGTCGGCACGAGCAGGAGTCAGGAGGCAAAGCGGCACCAGGCAGGAAAAGGAAACAAAAGGAAAAAGGTAATTTTTCATTTATTTCATTTTTAAATTAAAAAAGATTGAATTGGCCAATTAGGGGAACAGGAACAGGGAAGGAAGAGGCCAGGCCATGCTGCGCTGCCCATGTGTGGATGAGGGCGGCGGCGGCTGCAGGCACTGGCACCCTGGCTGTCACGACAGTCACTGGCAATTTTACTTGCCTCCCTGTTCTCTAAAGGGGCGGTTTTAGGGGGCGGTCCTAGGGGTGGGTAGGGGCATGGCCAGGGGAGGGGGGATGAGTTCCACCACCTTTTCTCTGAGAAAAAAAGCCCTGGGTATACCTATGATGAAAATTACAGGCCTCTCTCATGTTTTTAAGTGGGAGAACTTGCACAATTGGTGGCTGACTAAATACTTTTTTGCCCCACTGTATTGTATTGCACAATATTCATATTACATCATTAGTGTACTCATCTGTGTGTGTTCATTAATCACAAGTGATAGAAATTAGGGTGACAGCATGATGATCAGGGAAAAATCAAGGGAATGATGTATATTCATACCGACCAGGTGTGACGGGGACCTCGTGTACTCCAAAGCTGAAAACTCGGCGTACTAAACACTTCCGTGCGCTTGCACCAGAATACGTCAAACATCCACCCAGGAACCAATCACTCCAGCTATCGCAGGAGTGTGCGCTCTTCCATATTACATTCCCAGCGGCCATCTTTGAAATGGTACTAGTAGTTTGACTCAGTGGCGCATGCGCACCTGCCAGATGCTGTATATAGCGCCATTTTGGAATAGGTAAATCAACCAATACTCCTCTATTATAGGAGTATTATAATCATTCAGCAAAAGACTTGAAATGTTGGATAATTGATCATATACCGTTACCTAGGAGAGGTGGTAATAGAACGCTGTTATTAAAGAAAAAGGAGATGCACTGGATATACACACTTAACTGTCTCAGACCTTTTGGTTTGAATGTGGAATATAACCTGGGGGTATACAGATGAAGGGGTGGTTTGCCTTCTCAGCTTTGAATGATGTGTTTACGTAGCCTCATGAGTATAAGGTGATTTGTAAAGAACACATTTTGAAACATATAAAATTTTATATTTTTTATTAAATTTTTTATTTAATATATTTTTCTCTTTTTCTTTTTCTTGTAGACACTATGATGATCCTGGACATTGATTGGGAGGATGTCTTGACATGTATACACCGGATGTATACTGTGACTTACGTGTACACTGGTTTTTTTATTATGAATTTTTTCATGATACCATGGTTGCGCCAATGTTATATCTGGAGTGGATATAGCCCTAACAATATGATGAGAACCCTCTTGTTCATGGGAGCAGGTACTGGTTTGTGGACCTGATAGGATATGCGCTTGATACTAACGTGTTGTGCGCGTATACACTGTCGGTCCCTTAGGGATGAGGTTTGTCTTCTTTGACAAGAGGTTACCTCCCCTATTCCAGGATGCACCTTAATATATATCTTTGCCTCTATAATAGAGGAGTATTGGGTGATTTACCTATTCCAAAATGGCGCTCTATACAGCATCTGGCAGGTGCGCATGCGCCACTGAGTCAAACTACTATTACCATTTCAAAGATGACTGCTGGGAATGTAATATGGAAGAGCGCACACTCCTGCGATAGCTGGAGTGACTGGTTCCTGGGTGGATGTTTGATGTATTCTGGCGCAAGCGCATGGAAGTGTTTAGTACGCCAAGTTTTCGGCTTTGGAGTACACGAGGTCCCCGTCACACCTGTTCGGTATGAATATACATCATTCCCTTGATTTGTCCCTGATCATCATGCTGTCACCCTAATTTGTATCACTTGTGATTAATGAACACACACAGATGAGTACACTAATGATGTAATATGAATATTGTAAATAATAAAAAGAAAAAGGAGTGAGCACTCACACCATCTGGACCATAGGATATATTTAATAAATGGTATGCAATATAACATTCACATAAACACTCAAATACAATAAAATTTCATAAAATAGTGGTTGGTACCAACATAAAATAACACTGAAAAATGGTGATTGTGCAATCCTTGCGTAATTGATATTCAAAATTAACACTTTGTACCGCATAAGATTGTATGGTTGTATAGTAGTAGAAGAACCACTCTTGGTAGTGGTGATACCGCAAGCCGCAATCAACAGTTCTAATATCCCAGGGAGAAGTTCATATGACTCCAAATTAATATTCAAATGTCCTCTTATGTATGAATATATCTTTTGGTAGAACAGTCTCTCCACAATTGATTTCGCCACCCAGGGCTATACGTTACACGCCACTTAGTAACAGTTCAAGTTCCTACCTTGTTCCAAATCGTTCCACGCTGAGCCGTCCTACCACGAGGAGCGAGTGATGCCGGCTGCTACAGCGTCTCACGTCGCAAATCTCGGGTTGCTGACGTCACTGTATCGCGGGATCACGGAATTCGGCTGGTACGAATAATAACTCGCTGGTGGCACCTGTAGTTGACTCCTGTATCCTGGAGTAATATTCGTATTGTTGGAATTCCTTATCGCATGGCCATGCAATATCTTTAGTTAGGATCCAGTAGGTTAGGTGGGCGCTTCTCTTCCAGTCACCAGACGCGTTTCGGGGCGTCTACACCCCTTCCTCAGTGGTAAAAGCGCATATCCTCCTTCTCCACCTTTTATAGTCCATTCAGTATTCCGGAAAATCTGGATTCTGGACATATATACTCCATTGCGGTTTTCATGCGGTAACATTGCGGTTTTTTTAAACTAGTTGCGTTTTTTCATAAATAGGATTAGAAACACAATAGGATTGACAAATACCCCATTCATTCATTAAAACAACATTTTGGTATATTTAAAATGGCGGCGCTACATTGATGATATAATTTTTATCTGGAGGAAGGGGGAGACAGAATTATTGGAATTTCTAGAAACAATCAATAAAAATGACCGGAATTTAGTTTTTATACCTAATATCAAGGAGGAAACTGAATTTCTAGATCTGCTGATTAAAAAAGAGGATGATCGCTACTCCTGCAGCACATATCAGAAACCGACGGCGAAGAATGGCTTCATCCTCTTCAGCAGTTGCCACCTACCTAGGTGGTTATTAAATGTCCCCCTAGGCCAATTCCGGAGGTTAAAGAGAAACTGTACGGAACAGGATAGGTTTGAAGAGGAAGCTACCAAAATGAAACTCCAATTTTTAGATAAGAAATATCCAACTACCATCTTGGATGAATCTCTAAATAAAGTGAGACAATTGGAAAGAAAATCATTCTTTGAAACTAAAGGGTCAATTGAGACATCTGAGGATCCCAAAATGGATATTAAGATGATTCTACCTTTTAATAGTAACTATAAAAAGATTAAGAATATCATAACCAAACATTGGTACCACATACTGAGTGATAGGGTGATTGGCTCACAGTTACCCAATACACCTAAAATAATATATACGAAGGCCCCGAATCTGAAACTAAAAATAGCCCCGTCAGTGAAAGAGAAAAAATCTATATCGAATCTGGGATCTTTTCTGAATTTGAAAGGGTTTTTTAAGTGCGGGAGGTGTATAGGGTGTAAAATGAGTCTCCAAGAAAGAAAGATAGACACAGTGCACTCAGCACAAAATTCTTTCACTTGGGAGATAAATGACTGCCTTACATGTAATTCATCTGGAGTCATTTATCTGCTCCAGTGCCCTTGCAAACGCCAATACATTGGTAGGACCAAGAGGTTACTGAAGACTAGAATCAGCGAACATATTACTAATATCAAAAAGGGATACGCAAAACACTCCCTCTCTAAACATTATGATGAGGTACATAATAGGGACCCGTCTAAATTGTTTTTCACAGCATTGGAGAAAATTAATAAACACTGGAGAGGTGGGGACTATATTAAGAGGATGTCCAGAGCCGAATCTAAACACATCTATGAATTTGGCTGCCTATTACCGGCGGGTCTGAATTCGGATTTGGAGATTTTCGGCTTCTTATAGGGTGGTGGTCCCGTCCCCGATGGGGGGTCCCAGAGGTACCATTTGTGGATCTGGGGCCCCTCCTCGGAGTAGGGACCACCACCCCGGACATCCGATCTTGACCATCTGATATTGTCGCCAAAGAATATTGCTAGACTATCTGATATGAATACTTGTATGCTCTCGATATATATACTTTGCAGCCGATAGAATAAAATTAAAATTGCAAAATTTGTATGATTAGGATGTTTATTTATATTTTTAGGTCTATTAATGTGTTTTTAAATATACCAAAATGTTGTTTTAATGAATAAATGGGGTATTTGTCAATCCTATTGTGTTTCTAATCCTATTTATGAAAAAACGCAACTAGTTTAAAAAAACCGCAATGTTACCGCATGAAAACCGCAATGGAGTATATATGTCCAGAATCCAGATTTTCCGGAATACTGAATGGACTATAAAAGGTGGAGAAGGAGGATATGCGCTTTTACCACTGAGGAAGGGGTGTAGACGCCCCGAAACGCGTCTGGTGACTGGAAGAGAAGCGCCCACCTAACCTACTGGATCCTAACTAAAGATATTGCATGGCCATGCGATAAGGAATTCCAACAATACGAATATTACTCCAGGATACAGGAGTCAACTACAGGTGCCACCAACGAGTTATTATTCGTACCAGCCGAATTCCGTGATCCCGCGATACAGTGACGTCAGCAACCAACCACTATTTTATGAAATTTTATTGTATTTGAGTGTTTATGTGAATGTTATATTGCATACCATTTATTAAATATATCCTATGGTCCAGATGGTGTGAGTGCTCACTCCTTTTTCTTTTTATTATTCACAAACCTCTTTTGGGTTCGGGCACCCAAGTTGTGAGTTAGTAGCACCTGCCCATAACCACCTGGGTGTGAGCCAACCACCAATCTATATATTTTACAATATATTTGTACACTGTCACTTATGCTATGCCTATAATATTATGTAATAGTGTAAATTCACTAGTTTTTATGTCATAATGTCACTTTTTAACATGATTTTATCTATGAATTTTCACTTTTATCACTTATGTATTTACTTGATTGATTAATTGGTTTGGCTATATATATATGCTACTAGTCACTTGTGTTTTTTGCTTGCGAAAGGCTCTATGGATAAGCCGAAACGTCGCTATATTGTACCACATGGGTAAATACATTTTTCACTTTTTATATTTTTGGAAGTGCTGTCTATTTTTCCATTTTATGTTTTGGGTAATTGAGCCTGTACCCTGGAACATACCACCCATTTGTAATTTGGAAGTCGGTGCTGCCATTTTTTCATTATATATATATATATATATATATATATATATATATATATATATTTCATTTGAATTACTTAATTGTACTCATTTATTATTTGTTTGTGCTCCAAGGTCACTGCCATAGTAATATTTTGATTGTCATTGCTTATTTTAATAATAAGATCACATTACTGTAGAGAAATGGCCTTTCATTAGCTAAGAGAAATGTTCTTGCAGTGCTGTGCATACTAAGCAGGATAACAGGGACGCTTCAGGGGGATCTAAGTCTTAGGAGCACAGTCCATTTAATACAATGTTTATTCTTAGGGGTGTTATGTCAGGAATCAGTGGCTTTATTCGCAGAGGGTCATTTATTTTGTCTTGTTACCAGGGCTTGTCGCACTCTCAATTTCATTAATTTTCTGCTGATTGATGAGAATAATGGTCTCTTGAGTAACGTTTGACTCGTGTACTACACTTGAAGAACTAATACATTCTGTTTCCTAAAGGTCAGAGAATCCTACTTTATCTTCATCATGCAAACATGAATAAATTATGTTGCGTAAAGAGCTTAGGACATTTCTCAGCATTCAAGCCATTTCTGTTACATCACTGGGGGACCACTGCTGGGACTGTCACCAATCTCTAGTATGGTGGTTCTGTGTCCCCTTCTTCATCACCAGAATCACTGTGGAGGAGATGATATGGAGAGGTGTTTGAGCATGTACGTTGCTGCCCAACTTTATGAGAGCTATGGAATCAGTGAAGAGACAGCATTCCTGGGGATTGTGATACTTCTCTCTAAAGTCTCTTTGCAGGACCTTTAGGCATGCAATTGAGGTTCTTCTAAATGTTTCTGTAATTCCCAGGCTGAGAGATATGGATGGCCGAACCGTCTCAAAGTGTGGAAGGATCCGTTAGAAATGTTCCCTCTCACATCAGCAAAAAAATTATTCTGCACAATACCTTGGTAATTTACTCCAAAGCACGGTTTTGTAGATTCTGGACCATCTGATTTCTTTCTCTCTGGAGCACTTTTGATAAAGTTGCTTCCTTGGCTGTAGATTGTCACAGAGATGAAGGTTCTCTGAGCTCTGGCCTAGCTCTGAGTAGCTTGCACAAGTAGCTACTCCCTCTTACTTAGGTAGAACTTGACTCTCTCTGACTGAACCCAGGTCCATCTCCTGGCAACCTAAGGCAATGAGCAATTGTTGTTAACCCTTGCTAATGCAGTACCCCAGAACAGGGTACTTGCAAACTGTTCTTGTTATGAAATGTTGTTTAAAGGAGTTGTGTCACTTCAGCAAGTGGCATTTAGTATGCAGAGAAAGTTAATACAAACCACTTATTAATGTATTGTGTGTCCATGTTGCTTTCTTCGTTGACTGGATTAATTTTTCCATCACATTATACGCTGCTCGTTTCCATGGACTGACCACCCTGCAATCCAGCAGCGGTGGCCGTGCTTGCACACAATATGGATAATAACAATTTATTAGTAAGTGGTTAGTGGTAAGTGTATTAACTTTCTCTACATACTAAATGCTATTTGATGAAATGACACAACCCCTTTAACGTTATTTAATGCTAATTAATGTTACTTAATGCCTTTGTAATATACCAACATATTTATGTATGGATCAGGCAGGGTTAATGATCCTGACTCAACCTCTGCTGGAAGTTAGGTGTGGGCTTAGGTTCAGCCCCTATCTCACTGTTAGGGTACTTTCACACTAGCGTTTTTCTTTTCTGGCATAGAGTTCCGTCCTGGGGGGTCTTTACTGGAAAAGAACTGATCAGTTTTATCCCCATGCATTCTGAATGGAGAGTAATCTGTTCAGGATGCATCAGTCTTTTTGACTGTTCAGGACGGAGATAACACTTGCCTGAATGCCAGCATTTTTTTCCATAGGAATGTATTAGTGCCGGATCCGGCATTCAAAATACTGCAATGCGCAGACCGGTAAAAATGTGAAAAAATATATATAACGGATCCGTTTCTCCAGATGACAAATGGAGAGACGGATCCGTTCTTGCAATGCATTTGTAGACGGATCCGCATCCATCTCCGGATCAGTCTACAAATGCTTTCCGCTTGCATGCAGATTGCCGTATCCGGCAGGCAGTTCCAGCGACGGAATTGCTTGCCGGATCACTCAAGTGTGAAAGTACCCTTAGTCAGGCTAGAGTTATCAGAGTAAGTGAAACCTGTAACATGGGCTTTTGCAGTACTCTATAAAGATAGAGAAGGGGAAAAACCAAGAACGTCCAGAATCTGCATGGCCAGGCACTGGAGTCAGTCAGTAAGGTATTTGCTGTTTAAGGCTGAGACTTTACTGCAGTGAGATGGACATTGCTAAAATACCCTTCCTCATTTGGATGCAGTCCTGGCCAGCGTTATCTCAATCCTGTACCCCTCAGTTGGAGATTACAGCCACCATTGCAAGATTAATATTGCCAGCCTTAGATTTTGCAGAGAGAGACTTAGGAGAGACATCGGGAAAGAGTATTGCAAATCCCATCCTGGCCTATATTCATATATTGCTATCTGGGAAGATTTGCTCTGCAAATTATTTGGAATTGTGTTTTGATACTGTTGGATGTACTACAACTTCCATTGTGCACTTTAGCAAAGAGAGACGTTTATTTTCTACAACTGGCCTAGTTACTGTCTGCTGCACCATACGTTGGCCACTTCATCCAACATCTCCTGCCCTGTACCTACATCAAACCCGCAACAACAAGGGCATCAAAGTCAGGGTGCTCCCTGAGGGAAGAAAGGGTGCACCCTCCCATCACTGGCCTGGCCTGACGGAGCATTGTTGTGAGGATTGTGAATAATCCTTGCAGCCAGAGCCACTACCATTCCCATCCTCCACAACAACTTACCCTTTGCAATGATCCTGTTTTTAAGGAATTATTTATTATTTATTTTATTGACTTATATAGCTCTGCTGTGTTCTGCAGCACTTTACAGACATTAGCATATACAGGTGAGAAAACTGCTAAAACGATAGATACAAGTCATATAAAAGCCAGAAATAATGTTATTCATCATGTATACACATTGTACTATTGATTAATGCAAAGTTTGTTGAAAGGTTGGGTACACTTTAAAGTAGCATTCCTAGAAAAAAAATTATTATCTGGCCTGTTATGCAAATTGTAGTGAAAGTAATCTTCTCACCAGTGACTGTATTTGTGAGTTGTAGTAACCTCCCTTCTGGACCTCAGCTGTGTCATGTGACCAACACGCGGATCTCCAACTGATCCAGCTTTTTATGTGACAGGAAGTCAGTTTGTCTATTCATTACTATGGGATCCTCAATGTCAATCTCCTAGGAATGAATAGAGAAACTGACTTCCTGTCACATGACACAGCTGAGGAGCAGATGGGAGTGGATAACTCACAAATACAGTCCACGCTGAGATCACCTTTACTAATTATATCATGTAACCTTCTAATGGGCCAGAGTATAACATTTTGCTTGGAAGTGCTTCTTTAAACATGACATCAAGGATGAGGCTACATAGCAAAATGTGCCGAACTACATGAAAATTGTGCAACATTGCATCTAATGATTGTCAATGGTGTCACAGTGCGAAATGCCTGGACTGCTACACGACACTTGTAGAAAATCGAACATGGATCTTTGGTCGCAGGACACAAGTTGCACCACAATGCAAGTTGTATGCGACTGCCATATTTCTGCAGTATGGCTCTATTTTTACAGCAAAATCACAGCTCTAAAATAGTCACCAGGTTCCTGAAAAGTTGCACAAAACTTTTTTCTTGCGCATCTTTTCTGAGACTTGTTGCGTGGCACATGTCACCGTGTAGCCCAGCCTTGCAGATTTTGGGTTCATTAGTGTTTTTTTCCTAGGCATAACTATCCAACTGGAGTAATGAGGCATTCCCCGGAAATGTTGCTATGACATATGAGGACACTGGACTCTCCTCCATCTGCATTTTCCATGTTGGACTCGTAATACATTTGGCATTTGGTTCACTTTTTGGACTGGTTGTTCATTGGATTGCACCGGAATTGTATTTTTTTGGTATGGACATTTCAGAAGAAAAGAAGAAATGCACATTATATAAATGGTAAAAAGTATAAACCTATAAGTGTTGGTCCTTCACAGAGTGATGAGGGGGGAGATGCAGAGAGTGATAAGGAGAAAGCGGACCTATTAAATATTTTTTTTCTCCACTGTATTCGCTGAGGAAATAAACTGTCAGATGAAATGCAGAGTGTAAGAGTGAATTTCCCAATAAAAGTGCCCTGTCTGACCCAGGAAGAAGTACACCTGCGTCTTAAAAAGATTAAAATAGACAAATCATGGGGACCAGATGGCATACACCCCGTATCCTAAGAGAATTAAGTAATGTCATAGCCAGACCCTTATTTCTGATATTTAAGGACTCTATACTGACAGGGAGTGTTCCACAGGATTGGCGCATAGCAAATGTTGTGCCAATATTCAAAAAGGGTCCAAAAATAGAGCCTGGAAACTATAGGCCGGTAAGTTTAACATCTGTCTTGGGTAAACTGAAGGTTTTCTAAGAGATGCTATCTTGGAGTACCTCAATGAAAATAAGTGTTTAACACTGTAACAGCATGGCTTCATGAGGGATCGGTCATGTCAAACTAATTTAATCAGTTTCTATGAGGAGGTATGTTCTATACTTGACAGCGGTGAATCAATAGATGTCGTATATCTTGATTTCTCCAAAGCATTTGACACTGTACCACATAAAAGGTTAGTATATAAAATGAGAATACTCGGACTAGGAGAAAACGTCTGTATGTGGGTAAGTAACTGGCTCAGTGATAGAAAACATAGGGTGGTTATTAATGGAACACACTCAGATTGGGTCACTGTCACTAGTGGGGTACCTCAGGGGTCAGTATTGGGCCATAATCTTTTCAATATATTGATTAATGATGATGGGAAGGAAAATGTAAGTCCCCCATACATACTAAATGGTAAAACACTGGGTAACATAGACATGGAAAAGGATATAAGAATTTTAGTGTACAGCAAACTTAACTGTAGAAACCAGTGTCAGGCAGCTGCTGCCAAGGCAAATAAGGTTATGGGATTTATCAAAAGGGGCATAGATACTTCTGATGAAAACAAAGTCCTGCCACTTTACAAATCACTAGTCAGACCACACATGGAGTACTGTGTACAGTTCTGGGCTCCTGTGCACAAGGCAGACATAGCAGAGCTGGAGAGGGTTCAGAGGAGGGCAACTAAAGTAATAACTGGAATGGGGCAACTACAGTACCTTGAAAGATTATCAAAATTTGGGTTATTCAGTTTAGAAAAAAGACGACTGAGGGGAGATCTAATAACTATGTATCAATACATCAGGGGTCAGTACAGAGATCTCTCCCATCATCTATTTATCTCCAGGACTGACTGTGATGAGGGGACATCCTCTGCATCTGGAGGAAAGGTTTCTAGACAAACATAGAAGAGGATTCTTTACGGTAAGAGCAGTGAGACTATGGAACTCTCTGCCTGAGGAGGCGGTGATGGTGAGTTCACTAAAAGAGTTCAGGAGGGCCCTGATTGTATTTCCCCAGAGGTGAAGCTAGGCTTTCCTGCAGCGGGGCAAGGATTCAGATTTGCAACAACCCCCCCGCCACGTGACTCAAATGTACTGAAAGAGAGAGGGTTTACACTAATCCACTCCTCACACTCCGCCCAGTGCATAACTACACTCACCCAGTCCCATCTAATAAAATCTATCATAGGGCACATGTGTGGTACCAATACTCCTTGCAATAAATGAAAGACCCAACTGGTCCTACTTTGTCCAGGATGTTGCCGGCGTCGGCGTGATATCCGCTGGATCCGGAACAACGTCACTGTGGTGATAAAGCAAAAAGAATAATCACAATAGGAAGGGATGGTAACTGTACCTGGTAAATTCCTACAAGGAGGCACTGTGCTGCCTGGTAGGACCAAGACATCTCAATGTATAACATGGTAATCTAGGGCATTTCCCCTTAGTATTACCAAACAGTACTAATGCCCACTTTTGTGCCCCTTCACAGTAGGTATGCTCACCTTTGTGCCCCTGATTGGGGGTCTGATGTTCTGGTCTGAGGTCAAATGGGGTCTGGAGGTCTGTTCTGAGGTCTGATATGGGGCTCTAGAGGTCTACTCTGAGGTCTAATGGGGGTCTGGAGGTCTCTTATGGGGGTCTGAAGGTAAAAAGAGGACAACCCCTTTCACAGTAGGACTGGAGGGAATGCGTTGAGAATTTGGAATGAGGGGGGGGGAATGTTTAATTTTTTGCCTCGGGCAGCATAAAGGCTAGGTGCACCCCTGGCCACAAAGCACTGAGGTAATGGGTGAGGGGGCAAATCTGGACTCTGGCACCAGGGCCCATGAGCCTTTAGCTACGCCCCTGATTGTAGTTATAGTTACTAGATTTCTGGAGAAGGATTGTTGATTCAGGAAGTATTCTGATTGCCTGATTTAAGTCGGGAAGGATTTTTTCCCCCCCTTAAAATGAGTAAAATTGGCTTCTACCTCACAGTTTTTTTTTTTCCTCAGGATCATCTTGCAGGATAACAGGATGGGCAAATGTCTTTTTTCAACCTTACAAACTATGTTACTTTGTTATATTGCTTCTGAGCTTATTTATTGCAATGGTGCTACTAGCACTGTATCTGCTTAATGATTTCCTTTGGAATTGCTATTAGATTATTTTTAGATTGACCTCATGCACACGTCCATATGATGACTCATTACTGGTTCCAAGTTGAATGGAGCAATTTTACACCATTATAAGTATATAGGACCATATTATAACCTTCCAACTTCTCAGGACAGGTTTTCTGGTTGATTCCACTTAAAAATGTTGTCATTCTCCATCAACTGCCATATTATGGAGGAGAATAGTATACTGTCATATCAGGAGCACAATACAGAGGCACAAGATGTGCCCATACAACACAGTTGTAGGGAAGTTGTGTTCTGTCTGCATGAGCCTCTTTAGGCACACCAAGACATCAGCTCTGTATCAGAAGACCCACTCCAGATCACCTCATATCTCCAGAGATTTTTGGGTTGACCTAAAACGACTTAGGCTACTTTTACATTAGCATTTTCATTTCCGCTATTGAGATCCGTCATAGGATCTCAATAGCGGAAGAAAACGCTTCAGTTTTGTCCCCATTCATTGTCAATGGGGACAAAACTGAACTGAACGAAACGGAGTGCACCAAAATGCGTTCTGTTCCGTTTAGTTGCGCTCCCTTCGTGGACAGAATAACGCTGCAAGCAGCGTTTTTCTGTCTGCGATGTGGTGCGGAGCAAGACGGATACATCCTGCCACACAGTGTAAGTCAATGGGGACAGATCTGTTTTCTCTGACGCAATAGAAAACAAATCCGTCTCCCATTTATTTTCAATGGTGTTCATGACGGATCCGTCATGGCTATAGAAGACATAATACAACCGGATCCGTTCATGACGGATGCATGCGGTTGTATTATGGTAACGGAAGCGTTTTTGCAGATCCATGACGGATCCGCAAAAAACACTAATGTGAAAGTAGCCTTAGTAGGCCTCAATATGAGATAAATAGGGCATAATGAACGGGAGCAACCTTTTTGCGGATTCACATTACATGTGTCAGTTCTTTAGTTATTTTAATGTCTGTTTGCCATAAAAATGTTAAAATAATAATTCTCAGATTTTGTTTCTATGCAAATGTTAAACCGATTAACACATGGTCTGTCAGATTTACAACAGAAGAGACTGTTAGTTCATTATTTTTGCATAATAGAGAAGCTAAATTAGCAAGACTGAGTCTATTAATATCATTAGTAACATATTTTATTTAATATTGAACCAGCAACAGACATGACAAAAATGCTTTTAAACATTAGTAAAATGTATCTAACAATTTTTTATTGCTAATTGGTTTGGAGTATCCATGACATACATTGTTGATTAGGTTATTATGATGGTTCACTATGAAGTCCATCTGACATGCTGGTCATGCTTGAATCAAAGGGGCTGTCTCATGAAGACAGTTCCTTTCCATATGTCCTATTAAAGAGCACCAGTTACCTCTCTTTCTAGTATGGGTGGGCTACAGTAGGTGCAGTGACCCAGTAGATCACAGCTAAAGTGTAATTGTTTGCAAAGAGTTAAATGTTAGGATTTAAAGTAAAAGCTAGCGTTTGTGTGAGCTCCTGCTATGCATGTCCAAAGAGAAGTCTCATTCAGGACACTCTTTTCCTAAGACTAAACAGCTGCCAAAGAACAACTTGATGAGAGACTACCCCGAAGGGAAATAGAACAGACAACCATGGAAGGTCTAGAACCACCAAGGCCGTGCTGGATTCCCACAGTATGGTACCACTCATTTATGGCATTTAGACTTTACTGCTTGTCGAAGGGGTTAATTGCCTCTGGCATCTTTCCACCTTAAATCTTAAATTTGCACTCCTCAGCCTAGGAACTGCAGAAAACATTCATGAGAACGGAATTGCATGCCTGTGGGAATTGGATAGACTGCAAAGTGTACTTAGAGTAAGGCCCCTTGCCTGAATCCTGACCCATTCATTTCAATGAGTCTTTGTACATGAGCGTTTTTTTTCACACATCAGTTCTGCGTTGCGTTGAAAACTCAGCATGTTCTATATTCTGCATTTTTCACGGAGCCCTGGCCCCATAGAAGTGAATGGGTCTTCAGTGAAAAACGCATTGCATCCGCAAGCAAGTGCGGATGCAATGCGTTTTTCACTGATGGTTGCTAAGGGTACTTTCACACTAGCGTTAAAGTTTTGAGTTCCGTCACAGGGGCGCAATACAGGAAAAAAAACGCTTCAGTTTTATCCTAATGCATTATGAATGGAGAGCAGTCCGTTCAGTATGCATCAGGATGTCATCAGTTCAATCACTCTTACAGTATTTGGCCGGAGAAAATACCGCATGCTGCAATATTTTCTCTGTCCAAAATCACGGAACACATGCTGGATCCATTTTCCATTGAAATGCATTAATGCCAAGTGTTCCTGCAAAACGGATCCGGTTTTCCAGTCTGCACATATGCATCTCTTTAAAAATGCAGAAAAAAATAATACCGGATCCGTATTACCGGATCAACTTTATGCTGTCCATACTAACGGCAGAATAAAGCAGAGACAGGTGAGTTGATTTCAGCGGTCTATCATTTATAAGTTAAAAGTAAGTGGTTGCCGAGAACCAACATCACAATTATTGCAGACTAGGCCTGGAAAAGAGTCACGGCCCCCTGAGAAGAGTCATGGTTATTCATAAATTCCTGCTCTCCCTGCCCACCTGCTGAAGATTGACAGGATTCTACCTAGTTTTCTCCCTTTCTCTCTAGGAGACAACTGCCAATCATCAGCAGATGGGTGAGAGATTATGAATAACCAGGACTCTTCTCAGGTAGATTTGACTCTTTTCAAGGCCTGGGCTGCAATGATTATGATGCTGGTTCTCGGCAACCACTTACTTTTAGCTCATGAGTGACACCGCTGACATCAGCATTTCTGTCACTAATTTATGTGGCCCTCAGTGAGGTCAGCATAAAGTTGATGACAGGTTCCCTTTAATGCATTTGTTAGACGGATCCGCATCCGCATGCCGGATCTTCACAACGCAAGTGTGAAAGTCCCCTAAGGCCTCTTTCACAAGGGTGTCGCGGGTGAGGGCAGGATGCGTTCAGGGTGCATTGCGGGAAACCCGTGCGAGTAGGTACGCAATTGCAGTCAGTTTTGTCTGCGTTTTGCACGCGCGTGAGAAAAACTGAAGGCGTTACCCATACCCGGACCCGGACTTCTTCACTGAAGTTCAGGTTTCGGTTTGGTGTTCTGTAGATTTTATTATTTTCCATTATGACATGGTTATATAAGGGAAAATAATATCATTCTTTAATACAGAAGGCAAAGTAAAATGTCAATTGGGGGTTAAAAAAATAACAACATAACTCACCTTATCCACTTGATCGCGCAGCCTGGATCCTCTTCTTTCTTCTTCTTCTTTCAGGACCTGCAAAAGGACCTTTGATGACGTCATTGCGCTCACCACGTGGTGGGCGTGGTGACGTCAGCGCAGGTCCTGCTGGATGAAGATAGAAGGAACTTCTATCTTCATTCAGAAGGACCTGCGCTGACGTCGCCGTGCTCACCACGTACGTCATCAAAGGTCCTTTTGCAGGTCCTGAAATAAGACGATGCCGACTGCGCGATCAAGTGGATGAGGTGAGTTAATTCTATATTTTTTTTAACCCCTCAAGGCACATTTTACTAAGCATTCTGTATTAAGAATGCTATTATTTTCCCTTATAACCATGTTATAAGGGAAAATAATACAGTGAATTTACTTTAATGGGGTCCGGGGTTGCTCATCCCTATCATCTCCTAGCAACCATGGGTGAAAATCGCACCGCATCCGCACTTGCTTGCGATTTTCACGCAGCCCCATTCATTTCTATGGGGCCTGTGTTGCGTGAAAAACGCAGAATATAGAACATGCTGAGATTTTCACACAATGCACAAGTGATGTGTGAAAATCACCGCTCATCTGCACAGCCCCATAGAAGTGAATGGGTCCGGATTCAGGGCGGGTGCAATGCGTTCACCTCACGCATTGCACCCGCGCGGAATTCTCGCCAGTGTGAAAGGGGCCTAAGAGATGTTGTTTGTAAACCTTCAGTTTTTTATCACGCGCGTAAAAAACGCATCAAAACGCATTGCACCTGCGCGGAAAAAACTGAACAACTGAATGCAATCTCAGACAAAACTGACTGAGCTTGCTTGCAAAATGGTGCGTGTTTCACTGAACGCATCCGGACCTAATCCGTATCGTTCGTGTGAAAGAGGCCTAAGGGCTCATGTACATGACCGTATGTATTTTGCGGAACGGCACAGCTGTCCCCTAATAGAACAGTCCTATCCTTGTCCGTAATTGCAGAATGGAAACACGGACATATGGAAACGGAATGCACACCGAGTAACTTCCGTTTTTTTTTGTGGACTCATTGAATACGGTCCGCAAAACAAATGGAACGGACACGGAAAGAAAATACATTTGTGTGCATGAGCCCTAAGACTCAGCAGAGAAGTACAATTACCATTGCTGCTACCTATAGTAAGCTCTGTGATATACCTGAGGATTGTGCCTTTTGCTGCTGTATAAACTACTACTCCAATCATCTATTCAGTAAAGTGAGACTTTATTTATTGCTATCAAACTGGGCCTGGCCATTGTCTCCATCATCTGCTGGCTCCTGAATCCATACTCCTGCCCTGCACACTACAAAACACCCAACACACTACAGGGGACCCCAAGTACCACCAGGCAGGGAGTGTCCTGAAGGAAGAAAGGGTACACCCTCCTTTCACTGTGCACAGCCCAGGGGGCACCAGAGGGAAGACTGCCAACGTGAACTGTGAGTACTACTACAACCATCATATCCACTAGCACTCCCCCCATCCTCCCCTCCAGGTTGCTGCATAGTTCTTTCAAATTGAGTGCTGCTCTTTGTTACTGGTTGTGGCTCATAGAGGAGATCCCAGAAGTGAACCACCCCTCTATGAAGTACATGTTCGGAGGACCCCACACCTCTCCTGACATGTCTACTTCTATTCCCCATGTAATAACAGTTCTGGAGCATCTATTCCTATAGAGAAATCTGACACTGGCAGCACTGATTGGATGGTGTCAGACCTTGCACCCCCCCCCCCCCCCCCCAAGCTGGTAATACCCAGTTGGTCCTTTATTGCAACCTGCTGCCAATTCATTCAGAAACTTTAAGCAGCAATAATTGAGGAATGGTATAATGTAGACCCATAGGAAAAAATGCTACAGAATTGTTATTGCATGGAAAAAGGCAAGTAGTACTAAAACAGAGATGTCAGGAGAGGTGACAGGTCCTCTTTAACCACCTCAGCCCCCTTAGCTTAAACATCCTTAATGACAAGGCCACTTTTTACACTTCTGACCTACACTACTTTAACCGTTTATTGCTCGGTCATGCAACTTACCACCCAAATTAATTTTACCTCCTTTTCTTCTCACTAATAGAGCTTTCATTTGGTGGTATTTCATTGCTGCTGACATGTTTCATTTTTTTTGTTATTAATCGAAATTTAACGATTTTTTTGCAAAAAAATGACATTTTTCACTTTCAGTTGTAAAATTTTGCAAAAAAAAACGACATCCATATATAAATTTTGCTCTAAATTTATTGTTCTACATATCTTTGATAAAAAAAAAATGTTTGGGTAGAAAAAAAAAATGGTTTGGGTAAAAGTTATAGCGATTACAAACTATGGTACAAAAATGTGAATTTCCGCTTTTTGAAGCAGCTCTGACTTTCTGAGCACCTGTCATGTTTCCTGAGGTTCTACAATGCCCAGACAGTACAAACACCCCACAAATGACCCCATTTCGGAAAGTAGACACCCTAAGGTATTCGCTGATGGGCATAGTGAGTTCATAGAACTTTTTATTTTTTGTCACAAGTTAGCGGAAAATGATGATTTTTAAAAAAAAAAAAATTTCTTCTTACAAAGTCTCATATTCCACTAACTTGTGACAAAAAATAAAAACTTCTATGAACTCACTATGCCCATCAGCGAATACCTTGGGGTGTCTTCTTTCCAAAATGGGGTCACTTGTGGGGTAGTTATACTGCCCTGGCATTCTAGGGGCCCAAATGTGTGGTAAGTAGTTTGAAATCAAAATCTGTAAAAAATGGCCGGTGAAATCCGAAAGGTGCTCTTTGGAATGTGGGCCCCTTTGCCCACCTAGTCTGCAAAAAAGTGTCACACATGTGGTATTGCCGTATTCAGGAGAAGTTGGGCAATGTGTTTTGGGGTGTCTTTTTACATATACTCATGCTGGGTGAGAGAAATATCTCAGCAAAAGACAACTTTTCCCATTTTTTATACAAAGTTGGCATTTGACCAAGATATTTATCTCACCCAGCATGGGTATATGTAAAATGACACCCCAAAACACATTGCCCAACTTCTCCTGAGTACGGCGATACCAGATGTGTGACACTTTTTTGCAGCCTAGATGCGCAAAGGGGCCCACGTTCCTTTTATGAGGGCATTTTTAGACATTTGGATCCCAGACTTCTTCTCACGCTTTAGGGCCCCTAGAATGCCAGGGCAGTATAAATACACCACATGTGACCCCATTTTGGAAAGAAGACACCCCAAGGTATTCAATGAGGGGCATGGCGAGTTCATAGAATTATTATTTTTTTGGCACAAGTTAGCGGAAATTGATTATTTTTTTTTTTTCTCACAAAGTCTCCCTTTCCGCTAACTTGGGACAAAAATTTCAATCTTTCATGGACTCAATATGCCCCTCACGGAATACCTTGGGGTGTCTTCTTTCCGAAATGGGGTCACATGTGGGGTATTTATACTGCCCTGGCATTCTAGGGGCCCTAAAGCGTGAGAAGAAGTCTGGAATATAAATGTCTAAAATTTTTTACGCATTTGGATTCCGTGAGGGGTATGGTGAGTTCATGTGAGATTTTATTTTTTGACACAAGTTAGTGGAATATGAGACTTTGTAAGAAAAAAAAATAATATTTCCTCTAACTTGGGCCAAAAAAATGTCTGAATGGAGCCTGACAGGGGGGTGATCAATGACAGGGGGGTGATCAGGGAGTCTTTATGGGGTGATCACCCCCTGTCATTGATCACCCTCCTGTAAGGCTCCATTCAGACGTCCGTATGTGTTTTGCGGATCCGAACAATGTATCAGTGGATCCGTAAAAATCATACGGACATCTGAATGCAGCCTTACAGGGGGGTGATCAATGACAGGGGGGTGATCAGGGAGTCTATATGGGGTGATCACCCCCGTCATTGATCACCCCCCTGTAAGGCTGCATTCAGATGTCCGTATGCGTTTTGCGGATCCGATCCATGTATCAGTGGATCCGTAAAAATCATACGGACATCTGAATGCAGCCTTACAGGGGGGTGATCAATGACAGGCGGGTGATCAGGGAGTCTTTATGGGGTGATCACCCCCGTCATTGATCACCCCCCTTTAAGGCTGCATTCAGATGTCCGTATGCGTTTTGCGGATCCGATCCATGTATCAGTGGATCCGTAAAAATCATACGGACATCTGAATGCAGCCTTACAGGGGGGTGATCAATGACAGGGGGTGATCAGGGAGTCTATATGGGGTGATCAGGGGTGACCAGGGGTGAATAAGGGGTTAATAAGTGACCGGGGCGGGGGGGGGGGGGTGTAGTGTAGTGTGGTGCTTGGTGCTACATATTGCTGAGCTACCTGTGTCCTCTGGTGGTAGATCCAAACAAAAGGGACCACCAGAGGACCAGGTAGCAGGTATCAAAACAGTTATCAAAACAGCGTCTAATATACCTGTTAGGGGTTAAAGAAATCGCATCTCCAGCCTGCCAGCGAACGATCGCCGCTGGCAGGCTGGAGATCCACTCTCTTACCTTCCGATCCTGTGAACGCGCGCGCCTGTGTGCGCGCGTTCACAGGAAATCTCGCGTCTCGCGAGATGACGCACGGATGCGTCCAGGAGGAATGAATCAACCACCTTCTGGACGCATCCGTGCGTTAGGCGGTCGGGAGGTGGTTAAAGGACCATGTACTTTTGTACTTTACAGAGCGATGGTTCGCCTCTTGGGACCTCTATGAGCCTAAGCAGAGCCACTAGCAAAGAGCAGCACTCAGTTTGACAGACTTAGGTTACTTTCACACTAGCGTTAAAGTTTTCCGGTATTGAGATCCGTCAAAGGGTTTCAATACTGGAAAAAAAATGCTTCAGTTTTGTCCCTATTCAATGGAGACAAAACTGAACTGAACAGAACGGAATGCTGCAAAATGCATTCCGTTACGTTGGTTGCGTTCCCAGACCAGAGAGAAAACCGCAACATGTTGTATTTTGCTTTACGTCCTGGGAAAAACGGAAAAAAACTGATCCGTTTTCTCTGACACAATCTGCCACTATAGAAAACGGATCTCTCCTGCATTGACTTTCAATTGAATTCAAAACGGATCCGTTTTTGCAATGTTAAAGAAATGGTAAAGATAATACAACCGGATCCGTTCATAACGGATGCAGATGGTTGTATTATCAGTAACGGAAGCGTTTTTGCTGGACCCTGACGAATCCAGCAAAAACGCTAGTGTGAAAGTAGCCTTAGCCCACTAATATCACACTGACCGATATTTGTGTCGGTAAAATTAGCGCAATTAAGCCCTTGGACAAGCTGAATTTGCCCGGATTGGCTTTGGAAATCTGGAACTATCCGAACACAATAAGGACTGTTGACAACTACGCCATATATTACTTTTTTGGCCATTTATTTGAATGGACATGTAATCCTTCATTTCACCTGCAGAGGCCACTGTAGGGAGTCCTACAATGCACCCTGGGAAAAGGATATGCAAATTTGCTCTCCTCTAGGAGAAAGATAGCAGCCTTTCTAGTGCCACCTATTGGGGGTACCTTTAGTAGCTCTCCTCCCGGGAGAAGGATTTTTGCAAAGTAGCTTTTCTCTGGCCCCTTGGTTAATTGTAATGAATGATCCTGGGCTTATTGTATAATATCTAATTGTCATTGTCATTTTTCCAAATGCCCATACAATGTATGGCTTGATTTCTCTAGGTCAATCTCACTCTTGCTTGGCAGACATATAGTTAATTTTTAAATCCGCTTTTTTTCCCCGTATCTTGCAGTAATGCTGATCCGGTTACTCCCCTGCGTCTGGCACCCTGCATGTAATTGACAGGCCCGTTCCCCTCTGTGCTGAGTTGGATTAGCTCCGTAATGAGGTCTTGCTCAGGTGTGAGTCGTGCACATCAGCTTCTGATCAATTCCCCCCAGGGCAGCTGCCTGTTAGTTCTGATAGTGGAGAACATGCATCAGTAGTTTTGTAATATGTGTATATTTGAACATCTAGATATGTAAGAGGAGGCATTTTATCCTCAGGGCTGTCAAGGAAGGGAGTTGTGATGCATGGTAATGGATATATTAGGCTTAATCATGTACTGAGCAGAATGGCTACAATGTTCTTGGTTTCCTTTCTTCCCTTTCATTCTGATATCACACTGTTAAACTGTACCTACAATGTAGTTTTTTTTTATTTTTTACAGCTCACCTATTCATTATGTTCAGCATCTTCATCTATTTATTATTCGACACATGCCAGTTTTTTGGCAGAAAAAAAAGTCTCAAACACTGTGTTTGTGACTTCTTCCCCGATAATTACACAAATAATTTGTGCAAGTGGCGTTTCTCTGCTGCTCTTCCCACTTTCCTGAAAAAGGGGGTGTAGTGAGGGCAGGACCAGTGGGCTTGACACATTTACCTTATTTTACGGCGTAAACGCCTAGTGTAAAGGAAGAATGACACAGGGGTGCGCCTAGCCTTTCTGCTGCCTGAAACGGCCCCCCCAATGCCAATTTTTTAAGCTAACCCCTTTGCCACAATGAAAGTGCTAATTGCCCATTCCTGGTACTGCCTCAGGCGATCGCCTCTTCTGGCCTCATTAGTGCTGCACCCCTGGACTGATATCTACGTAATCTGCGGCCAACGTAGATTTCACCTCAATACACGGACTGCCAGGGGCTACGCTTAGTTTATGATGAGGCGTCTGGGAATATCATAGACAAGTGTAAAATATTATTCTATGATAAATCCCTCCAGAGTCTTTAGGGTCTGTCATAGCCTGCTACCTTTTTATTATGAATCCCTTTGCAGGGATATTATGAAATTGACCCCTGCAGTGGCCGGGTTTGGGGTGGCACCAATGCTACGCTGGGTTCCCCGGATCCCCCGTTAAGGTGTCACCACATGTTGCTGCTCTCCGGAAGGGATTGTAAGGCGTGGTGCACCCCAATGGGAAATAAGTCCAGAGAGTCAAGGTCTGCAGTGAACCAGTGTGCTTTACTGGGGGAACTAAAGTGCAAAACAATACAGGAAAGGCATAGGGCTCACTTCCACAGTCTCCTCCCAGGCAAAAGAAGGGTTTTATGCTGAGGAAAGGCCTCAGCTAGCTGTCCCTTTCTCTCAGAAGGCTGGTACCCTGGCCAAAGGCTGGAGGCCCATGGTCTGTGCCTCAGTACTCCATGCTGGCTCTTTGGTCACAGGGCTGGTGACCCATGGTCTGTGGCTCAGCATCCCCATCTCAGTATCTTCTTCTGGTCACTCATGCAGTCAGGCAGAGTGTATTCTTCTAAGCAATGATCCCTAACTGCAGAACACTAGGGTCTCCGACTGCCCTTATACAGTTATATACAGTTTCTAGCTGAATTAGAACCTTCTAGTAGGAGAGGTGGAGTGGAGAAAGTCAGCACAAACAAATACAATGTTACACTTTCTGTCTCTCATAGACTTGCATGCTTCAATGATTCTCAATGGCAATGACACAGAAGTATTTTCCACACAAAAATAAGTCTTCAAACATCCAGACATCCAAAAGGTCAGGTGGTAAGCAAGTCTGGCTTTTTCCCTCGAAAACATGCTCTTCTTTAAACCTTATGGTAACTGTGGAAAATGACCAGCTTCTCATTATTAGCTAGAAAGTTCCAAACGTCTCTCAGTACTAATTAAACCCTTTCCACAGTGCCGTGCAAGTGAGCATGACATAACACATATAACATGCAGTTACTCAGTATTTAACAGTATAAGTCAATGCAACTTAACCCTTTTTTTCGCTAATGTGTAGGGACAGTGACAGGGAACATTTTTATAATATACACTGCTCAAAAAAATAAAGGGAACACCTAAACAACACAATGTAATTCCAAGTCAATCACACTTCTGTGAAATCAAACTGTCCACTTAGGAAGCAACACTGAGTGACAATCAATTTCACATGCTGTTGTGCAAATGACAACAGGTGGAAATTATAGGCAATTAGCAAGACACCCCCAATAAAGGAGTGGTTCTGCAGGTGGTGACCACAGACAACTCTCAGTTCCTATGCTTCCTGGCTGATGTTTTGGTCACTTTTGAATGCTGGCGGTGCTTTCACTCTAGTGGTAGCATGAGACGGAGTCTACAACCCACACAAGTGGCTCAGGTAGTGCAGCTTATCCAGGATGGCACATCAATGCGAGCTGTGGCAAGAAGGTTTGCTGTGTCTGTCAGCGTAGTGTCCAGAGCATGGAGGCGCTACCAGGAGACAGGCCAGTACATCAGGAGACGTGGAGGAGGCTGTAGGAGGGCAACAACCCAGCAGCATGACCGCTACCTCCACCTTTGTGCAAGTAGGAACAGGAGGAGCACTGCCAGAGCCCTGCAAAATGACCTCCAGCAGGCCACAAATGTGCATGTGTCTGCTCAAACGGTCAGAAACAGACTCCATGAGGGTGATATGAGGGCCCGACGTCCACAGGTGGGAGTTGTGCTTACAGCCCAACACCGTGCAGGACGTTTGGCATTTGCCAGAGAACACCAAGATTGGCAAATTCGCCACTGGCGCCCTGTGCTCTTCACAGATGAAAGCAGGTTCACACTGAGCACATGTGACAGACGTGACAGAGTCTTGAGACGCCGTGGAGAACGTTCTGCTGCCTGCAATATCCTCCAGCATGACCGGTTTGGCATTGGGTCAGTAATGGTGTAGGGTGGCATTTCTTTGGAGGGCCGCATAGCCCTCCATGTGCTCGCCAGAGGTAGCCTGACTGCCATTAGGTACCGAGATGAGATCCTCAGACCCCTTGTGAGACCATATGCTGGTGCGGTTGGCCCTCGGTTCCTCCTAATGCAAGACAATGCTAGACCTCATGTGGCTGGAGTGTGTCAGCAGTTCCTGCAAGATGAAGGCATTGATGCTATGGACTGGCCCGCCTGTTCCCCAGACCTGAATCCAATTGAGCACATCTGGGACATCATGTCTCACTCTATCCACCAACGTCACGTTGCACCACAGACTGTCCAGGAGTTGGCAGATGCTTTAGTCCAGGTCTGGGAGGAGATTCCTCAGGAGACCGTCCGCCACCTTATCAGAAGCATGCACAGGCGTTGTAGGGAGGTCATACAGGCACGTGGAGGCCACACACACTACTGAGCCTCATTTTGACTTGTTTTAAGGACATTACATCAAAGTTGGATCAGCCTGTAGTCTGTTTTTCCACTTTAATTTTGAGTGTGACTCCAAATCCAGACCTCCATGGGTTGAAAAATTTGATTTCCATTTTTTTTTTTTTTTGTGTGATTTTGTTGTCAGCACATTCAACTATGTAAAGAACAAAGTATTTCAGAAGAATATTTAATTAATTCAGATCTAGGATGTGTTATTTTTGTGTTCCCTTTATTTTTTTGAGCAGTGTACTTTATTTAGGGAAAATGTTTATTTGTGGTAGAAAACTGAGGCTGAAATGTCCCTTAGCAGCGCTCTTTCAAATGAGCGTTGCCAAGGCACATCCGTCTTCTAGCAGCATAGGAGAGATGTGCTGTGCCGGATCTGTGGGTCTCTGCCTGCCCTGCTCCCTAAAAGCCTTGTGGAAAAAAGACCTTTCTCTGTTTATAAAGAATACATACATTACCGATTTTATTATATTTTTTCATAAAATGTGGACTTCTGCACTGTTGTATATGCTGACTGACCGGCATGGCCAGCGCTGTCAGTGAGCCTTCCCCCACACATAACTGTCATAAAATAACTGTCCTTATATACTGTATAAGAGCTTCCCCCCGCCTCCCTGCACTGCCTGTAGAGATCGCTTACCGCTTACACAGGCATCGCTCCCGGTGGCTGGTTCATTAGTTGATGACTTTGCATAGGGGAAACAGGGGCAAATGTCCACAAATGTCCAGACTTCAAAGTACCCTACACCCCCACAAGGGTTCCTGTTAGACATGCACTGTATCTATGATGTATTGCTCTGTACTTTGTAAACCATTAGTGGCAGTGAAGCATTAGCTGTCTGGTAACAGCAGAAGCTGGGTTTAGTTGGAGATCAGTGAGGGTCATGCTACAGGGAGGGATGAGCGAACTTGTGTTTTTCAAGTTTGGTTTCGGCGTTCGGGTATTTGAGCAATTCCATTATGGCTTCAGTTATCACGGAATATAACAGAATGCTATGATGGAATGCACCACGGAAGCCTTTAAGAGGCATTCCGTTTTGCATTCCGTCATATTAGAAGTCAATGGACAGCATAAAGATTTGTCTGGTTTCCGCTATGCAGGACAGGAGTCCTTCTCGTAGATCACCAAGCACATTGCCGTACACTGTGTAGCGGCTCTGCTTGGTATCTCGCTTAGTCCCATTCACTTCAAATGCTCCTAGGCCACGTGACCAATAAACATGTTGTCCATGGCCTAGGAAAAGCTGTGAGAAGGCTGCGGTGCTCACAGGAATGCCGGTGCCTTCTCAAACAGTTGATTCGCGGGGATCCGGTTTGTTGGACCCCCACAATCAGATACTGATGAGTCTCGGAAAACCCCTTTAACCACCTCAGCCCCCAGTGCTTAAACACCCTGAAAGACAAGGCCACTTTTTACACTTCTGACCTACACTACTTTCACCGTTTATTGCTCGGTCATGCAACTTACCACTCAAATAAATTTTACCTCCTTTTCTTCTCACTAATAGAGCTTTTATTTGGTGGTATTTCGTTGCTGCTGACATTTTTACTTTTTTTGTTATTAATCGAAATTTAACGATTTTTTTGCAAAAAAATGAAATTTTTCACTTTCAGTTGTAAAATTTAGCAAAAAAAACGAGATCCATATATAAATTTTGCTCTAAATTTATTGTTCTACATGTCTTTGATAAAAAAAAATGTTTGGGTAAAAAAAAAATGGTTTCGATAAAAGTTATAGCGTTTACAAACTATGGTACAAAAATGTGAATTTCCGCTTTTTGAAGCAGCTCTGACTTTCTGAGCACCTGTCATGTTTCCTGAGGTTCTACAATGCCCAGACAGTACAAACACCACACAAATGACCCCATTTCGGAAAGTACACACCCTAAGGTATTCGCCGATGGGCATAGTGAGTTCATAGAACTTTTTATTTTTGTCACAAGTTAGCGGAAAATGATGATTTTTTTTTTTTCTTACAAAGTCTCATATTCCACTAACTTGTGACAAAAAATAAAAAGTTCTATGAACTCACTATGGCCATCACGAAATACCTTGGGGTCTCTTCTTTCCAAAATGGGCTCACTTGTGGGGTAGTTATACTGCCCTGGCATTCTAGGGGCCCAAATGTGTGGTAAGGAGTTTGAAATCAAATTCTGTAAAAAATGACCAGTGAAATCCGAAAGGTGCTCTTTGGAATATGGGCCCCTTTGCCCACCTAGGCTGCAAAA
Source organism: Bufo bufo (assembly GCF_905171765.1). NCBI lineage: Eukaryota > Metazoa > Chordata > Amphibia > Anura > Bufonidae > Bufo > Bufo bufo. The sequence continues at coordinate 317,582,184 of NC_053394.1, forward strand.
AAGTGTCACACATCTGGTATCTCTGTATTCAGGAGAAGTTGAGGAATGTGTTTTGGGGTGTCTTTTTACATATACCCATGCTGGGTGAGAGAAATATCTTGGCAAAGACAACTTTTCCCATTTTTTTATACAAAGTTGGCATTTGACCAAGATATTTATCTCACCCAGCATGGGTATATGTAAAAAGACACCCCAAAACACATTCCTCAACTTCTCCTGAATACAGAGATACCAGATGTGTGACACTTTTTTGCAGCCTAGGTGGGCAAAGGGGCCCATATTCCAAAGAGCACCTTTCGGATTTCACTGGTCATTTTTTACAGAATTTGATTTCAAACTCCTTACCACACATTTGGGCCCCTAGAATGCCAGGGCAGTATAACTACCCCACAAGTGACCCCATTTTGGAAAGAAGACACCCCAAGGTATTCGCTGATGGGCATAGTGAGTTCATGGAAGTTTTTATTTTTTGTCACAAGTTAGTGGAATATGAGACTTTGTATGAAAAAAAATCATCATTTTCCACTAACTTGTGACAAAAAATAAAAAATTCTAGGAACTCGCCATGCCCCTCTTTCCAAAGTGGGGTCACTTATGGGGTAGTTATACTGCCCTGGCATTCTAGGGGCCCGAATGTGTGGTAAGGAGTTTGAAATCAAATTCTGTAAAAAATGACCAGTGAAATCCGAAAGGTGCTCTTTGGAATATGGGCCCCTTTGCCCACCTAGGCTGCAAAAAAGTGTCACACATCTGGTATCTCTGTATTCAGGAGAAGTTGAGGAATGTGTTTTGGGGTGTCTTTTTACATATACCCATGCTGGGTGAGATAAATATCTTGGTCAAATGCCAACTTTGTATAAAAAAATGGGAAAAGTTGTCTTTTGCCAAGATATTTCTCTCACCCAGCATGGGTATATGTAAAATGACACCCCAAAACACATTCCCCAACTTCTCCTGAGTACGGAGATACCAGATGTGTGACACTTTTTTGCAGCCTAGGTGGGCAAAGGGGCCCATATTCCAAAGAGCACCTTTCGGATTTCACTGGTCATTTTTTACAGAATTTGATTTCAAACTCCTTACCACACATTTGGGCCCCTAGAATGCCAGGGCAGTATAACTACCCCACAAGTGACCCCATTTTGGAAAGAAGAGACCCCAAGGTATTCGCTGATGGGCATAGTGAGTTCATGGAAGTTTTTATTTTTTGTCACAAGTTAGTGGAATATGAGACTTTGTATGAAAAAAAAAAAAAAAATCATCATTTTCCACTAACTTATGACAAAAAATAAAAAATTCTAGGAACTCGCCATGCCCCTCACGGAATACCTTGGGGTGTCTTCTTTCTAAAATGGGGTCACTTGTGGGTAGTTATACTGCCCTGGCATTTTCCAGGGGCCCTAATGTGTGGTAAGTAGGTAAATGACCTGTGAAATCCGAAAGGTGCTCTTTGGAATGTGGGCCCCTTTGCCCACCTAGGCTGCAAAAAAGTGTCACACATGTGGTATCACCGTATTCAGGAGAAGTTGGGGAATGTGTTTTGTGGTGTCATTTTACATATACCCATGCTGGGTGAGAGAAATATCTTGGCAAAAGACAACTTTTCCCATTTTTTTATACAAAGTTGGCATTTGACCAAGATATTTATCTCACCCAGCATGGGTATATGTAAAAAGACACCCCAAAACACATTCCTCAACTTCTCCTGAATACAGAGATACCAGATGTGTGACACTTTTTTGCAGCCTAGGTGGGCAAAGGTGCCCAAATTCCTTTTAGGAGGGCATTTTTAGACATTTGGATACCAGACTTCTTCTCACGCTTTGGGGCCCCTAAAATGCCAGGGCAGTATAAATACCCTACATGTGACCCCATTTTGGAAAAAAGACACCCCAAGGTATTCAATGAGGGGCATGGCGAGTTCATAGAAAAAAATAAATTTTGGCACAAGTTAGCGGAAATTGATTTTTTTGATTTTGTTCTCACAAAGTCTCCCTTTCCGCTAACTTGGGACAAAAATTTCAATCTTTCATGGACTCAATATGCCCCTCAGCGAATACCTTGGGGTGTCTTCTTTCCAAAATGGTGTTATTTGTGGGGTGTTTGTACTGCCCTGGCATTTGAGGGTCTCCGCAATCATTACATGTATGCCCAGCATTAGGAGTTTCTGTTATTCTCCTTATATTGAGCATACAGGTAATGAGATTTTTTTTTTCCGTTTAGCCTCTGGGCTGAAAGAAAAAAATGAACGGCACAGATTTCTTCATTCGCATCGATCAATGTGGATGAAAAAATCTCTGCCAAAAAAAGAAAAAGGAGGGGAAAGGCGTCTGCCAGGACATAGGAGCTCCGCCCAACATCCATACCCACTTAGCTCGTATGCCCTGGCAAACCCGATTTCTCCATTCACATCAATCGATGTGGATGAATAAATCATTGCCGGGATTTTTTTTTTTATATATACAAAGTGTTTGCCAAAGTATATGAACACCGCCACCTCCTCAGCTCATATGCCTCGGCAAACGTATCTTGTCTTGCAGCGCCGCATACACCGACTTGCGTGTAATCTGACAGCAGCGCAATGCTTCTGTCCGAATGCACATCAGTGCTGCAGCTAGTCGATCGGTTGGTCCACCTGGAAGGTAAAAAAAACAAAACAAAAAAGAAGAAACCAGGCCGCAACGCAATAACTTTATTAACTTTAGAACAGAACATATTAACTTTTTTTAACTTTTTTAACTTTTTTACTTACCGGTAATTTTTTTTTTGTTTAGTTTTTTTTACCTTTATAGAACAAACCTCTCCTTCCCCATGGGACAATGTGCAAAGCGCAAATCGCCCAAAGATGTGGCGAAGTACGTTATGCACTTTATCCCAGGTGAAAGGAGAGGTTTGCAGCAGCTGTGAGTAAAAGGGCCCTAATAGCCCTGTGGGCCTGTCCTGTGAGATGCAATCCCTATGCTAGGTGTACCTGTGTGTGGTACTTCCGGAAACACTCACCAAAGCATAGGGCAGGGTGGTCAGGACAGTCAGGACAGAAATAGAAGGTGTCACGCCTTATTCCACTCCTGCTACAGACACGACATCTTTTTCGGGGTGACGGTTGGGTTGAGGTACCAGGAACGACACTGGGGAAATGTCGCTCGTGTAGACGGCTAACTACACTGGTGGATGGGGCCACGGAACCTCCTGGGTAAAGGAGGTTCTCGATGATCTCTTCCTGGAATTTGAGGAAGGATCCTGTTCTCCCAGCCTTACTGTAGAGAACAAAACTATTATACAGCGCCAATTGAATTAAATATACAGACACCTTCTTATACCAGCGTCTGGTTCTGCGGGAAACTAAATACGGAGACAACATCTGGTCATTGAAGTCCACCCCTCCCATGAGCGCATTATAGTCGTGGACACAGAGGGGCTTTTCAATGACACGGGTTGCTCGCTCAATTTGGATTGTCGTGTCTGCGTGAATGGAGGAGAGCATGTAAACGTCACGCTTGTCTCTCCATTTCACCGCGAGCAGTTCTTCGTTACACAAGGCAGCCCTCTCCCCCCTTGCAAGACGGGTGGTTACAAGCCGTTGGGGGAAGCCCACGCGACTAGTTCACGCGGTGCCACAGGCGCAAATCCGTTCTAGAAACAAATGCCTAAAGAGGGCCACACTTGTGTAAAAATTGTCCACATAAAGATGGTACCCCTTGCCGAATAAGGGTGACACCAAGTCCCAGACTGTCTTCCCACTGCTCCCCAGGTAGTCAGGGCAACCGACCGGCTCCAGGGTCTGATCTTTTCCCTCATAGATCCGAAATTTGTGGGTATAGCCTGTGGCCCTTTCACAGAGCTTATACAATTTGACCCCATACCGGGCACGCTTGCTTGGGATGTATTGTTTGAAGCCAAGGCGCCCGGTAAAATGTATTAGGGACTCGTCTACGCAGATGTTTTGCTCGGGGGTATACAAATCTGCAAATTTCTGGTTGAAATGGTCTATGAGGGGCCGAATTTTGTGGAGCCGGTCAAAAGCTGGGTGGCCTCTGGGACGGGAGGTGGTGTTGTCGCTAAAATGCAGGAAACGGAGGATAGCCTCAAATCGTGCCCTGGACATAGCAGCAGAGAACGTGGGCATGTGATGAATCGGGTTCGTGGACCAATATGACCGCAATTCATGCTTTTTTGTCAGGCCCATGTTGAGGAGAAGGCCCAAAAAAATTTTAAGTTCGGAAACTTGGACTGGTTTCCACCGGAAAGGCTGGGCATAATAGCTTCCCGGGTTGGCGGATATAAATTGTGTGGCATACCAATTTGTCTCTGCCACGACTAAGTCCAAGAGCTCCGCAGTCAAGAACAGCTCAAAAAATCCCAGGGCCGAACCGATTTGAGCCGTCTCAACCCGAACTCCAGACTGGGCGGTGAAAGGGGGAACTAATGGTGCGGCTGAAGTTGGTGACTGCCAATCAGGGTTTGCCAGCACCTCAGGGATTCTAGGGGCTCTACGGGCCTGTCTGTGCGGTGGCTGTGACGGGGTAACTACTGCACGTGCCACCGTACCAGCTTCAACTGCCCTTCTGGTGCTCGCCAGGTCACCATGTTGTACGGCAGTGCTGGTACTAGGTCCAGGGAGGGCTGCGCTGCTGGTGTATGCCTCACCACGTGATCCGGCAGCGACAGCCCCACTCTGCTGCTCTTGAAGCGGATCCTGCATAACCTGTGGTCTAGCGACACGGGGCCGGGTACGCCTGGTGCTGCCAGGGACCTCAACCTCCTCGTCCGAACTTTGGGTCAGAGAGCCACTGCTTTCTACAGGTTCATATTCTGACCCGCTAGATTCGTCAGATGAGGGTTCCCACTCCTCATCCGACTGGGTCAGAATCCTGTAGGCCTCTTCAGAAGAATACCCCCTGTTTGACATTTTGGACTACTAAATTTAGGGGTATTCCCTGAGACTACCCAAGAAAAAAAGCAAGCCTGTCTTACAAAGGGGAGGCTAGCGAAGTACTGGAGGCCGCTGCGGTTGATAAAAAATATCAAAACTGATTTTTGTCACTGCGGTGGGGCGGGCGTGGGTGAACGCACGTGTGGGCGACCGATCAGGCCTGATCGGGCAAACACTGCGTTTTGGGTGGAGGGCGAGCTAAGGTGACACTAATACTATTATAGATCTGACTGTGATCAGTTTTGATCACTTACAGATACTTTAAAAGTACAAATGCTGATTAGCGATACGCTAAACAGCGAATAAGTGACTGCGGTGCGGTGGGCTGGGCGCTAACTCACGCTAAACTACCTACCAAAGGGGCCTAAACTATCCCTAAAACCTAACAGCCAATACTAGTGGAAAAAAAAAAAGTGACAGTTTACATTGATCACTTTTTTTCCTTTCAATAGTGATTGACAGGGTGATCAAAGGGTTAATTGGGGTGCAGGGGGGTGATCTGGGGCTAAGGTGTAGTGTTTGGTGTACTCACAGTTCAGTCTGCTCCTCTGCTGGATCCAACCGACGAAAAGGACCAGCAGAGGAGCAGACAAGCCATATAACAGATCATATTTACTAATATGATCTGTTATATGACTTGTGATTGGATTTTTTGAAAATCGCCAGCCTGCCAGCCAATGATCGTTGCTGGCAGGCTGGTGACGAACTTGTTCTTTTAATTTTGCGATGCGCATGCGCGGGCCGGCTTTGAGCAAAATCTCGCGAGATGACGCGTATATGCGTGATTGTGCGCAGCGCTGCCACCTCCGGAACGCGAATCTGTGTTAGGCGGTCCGGAGGTGGTTAAAGAGGTTGTCTCACTTAAGTAAGTGGCATTTATCATATAGAGAATGTTAATACAAGCCACTTACTAATGTACTGTGATTGTCCATATTGCTTCCTTTGCTGGCTGGATTTATTTTTCCATCAAATTATACACTGCTTGTTTTCATGGTTATGACCACCCTGCAATCCATCAGTTGTGACCGTGCTTGCACACTATAGCAAAAAGCTCCGGCCTCTCTGGTGGCCAGGACCATGGCAGTGCACATAGGATTGTGCTTTTTCCTATAGTGTGCACGTACGACCACCACTGATGGATTGCAAGGTGGTCGTAACCATGGAAACGAGCAGTATATAATGTGAGGGAAAAATGAATACAGCCAGCAAAGGAAGCAATATGTATAATAACGATACATTAGTAAGTGGCTTGTATTAACTTCCTCTACATAATAAATGCTATTTGCTGAGCTGAGACAACCCCTTTAAGTCTTGCTTCCCCGCCCACAGAAAAGCAACGTCTATGCACCTCTGTGCATCCTGACACCATATATAGTTACTTACCCGACAAAGTGGTTAATACAACCCCGAAACACATTGTCTTATACACCAAATAAAGTATTCTTCATCCCACCCTGGAACTCCTGATCCAGGCTGCGCCGCATAAGTCAATTCTTCTTCTCCTCCTACATCGAGGCTCACGAGATAAGAGGTGGTGGAAGCTGAGATCATAGAGCAAGTTTGGAAAGCAAAGTAAGATAGAGAAGACAACTACATGGGGTCTGAAAACACCTTTTATATATATATATATATATATATATACACAGTATATATATATATATATTATGAACATTCTAGATCAACTGAGCATATGGAACAGCATAACCTTAGTTAGATTCAAGAGTCAAGAGGCATCATAGTTAAAACTGCACCTAGAATCACTGTAGCAAATGAGACAAATTGGCCTGAATAACCTCCATGTGGTCGGAAAGACTTTGCAGGAAACTGTAGAACAAATATTGACAAACGGATCAATAAGAAACAACATGAATACATGAAAATGTCTAAAAGGACAACCTCACAGCAGAATATAGATCATAAATTCTGAAAACAGGGCTAGAGAGCAATATGACAATACATTGTCATTCTTACCCATAAACCATATTAGTATATAAAAGATTGTGAAAGGTCAATATGTGCTGCATGATGATGGATATGATACCGTGTGCTCCACTGATCAGGTATCACACCCAGTAGTGAAGATATAGACAGTGCAGAGGGTATAATTGCAACTGAGATAGACTGGGGGTTACTCACACGCCCTAACAACATAAGAGAACATCCATGTGCAAAGCCCCACAGGTGCATTACTACCTCTACGCCTCCTCACTATTTCCTATGGTTGATTCAATGTCATCATATGTACTTATTTCCAGGTCCTGCACATTGTGTATTTGCATTTCTTGTTTTGTGACTGTAAACATGTAATGTGCCTGGTTCACCAGCAGATGGCGTCATCAATGGCAGAGCTATTTTGCCCAGAATGGAGCCCTTCTTTCCATGCTAGCTTTCTCTAGAAAGGGAGGAGTTTTAGTTAGTGAAGGGCAGTTGAGAGTACCCCCTGCTAGGAGAAGGCTGTGTTTCAGCCAGCAGAGCATCTTCAGCTCTGCTGGATCAGGAGGCCAAAGCTAAGAGCCTCCAAAGGCAGCTAGAGAGTCCCCTGGATAAAGACAAAGCTACAGACCAGACTACAGAAAGTTAAGTACGGCAGAAAGGAAAGAAAAATATTCCTATTTAAGCCTGTTATCACAGCAACAGATGTAGCAGAGCCGAGTGTGTTTGCCTGCCAGAACTTATGCCAAAGCCTGCTGGTGACCAAGACAAAGTTGGAAGATTGTTTTCCTGATGAAAGTTATGAAAGTTTATTCAAGTAAAGCTGTTATCAACTATATACAAGGTCTGGACTCCGTTTTTTTTCTCCATTCCTTCCATCTACTACCCCTTGATTTGCTTTGCACGACCAAGCCTGGGATTCCAGCGTATCCAGGTAGGAGCACCGTGACAAGGACAACACCATTAGGGACATTTAGGCCACTCTACACCACTCTGGCATTCCTACACCTGGGTACCATCATATCACTAAAGGGGGCCCTGTATCCTTGTTGCTGCAATGCAAATGGCGTCACGACAAACACATAACATCTTAAAGGGATCCCATGGACGTTAACCCCCGTGCGCTGCACATGCCATCACCATGCAGAACTGAGGTATTTGTGCCTTACCATATGTTATATGTGGTATCTCATGCAGAATTTTTACATCAGGGTCTTTAAATGGATTGTCTTTTGATTGCAGTGGTTCATTGGGGGAGGTCATAGCCAGCCATTCATTCATTTACCCTGAATAGTATGCCAAACTATAGAGAAAAAAAGACATAGGGGGAGATTACCCATAGCATCCAATTAAATTCCACCTTTTATTTTCCAAAGGAGCTGTGAAAAATGATAGGTGGTATCTGATTGGTTGCTATGGGAAACTAAGCCAGTTCTACTTTACACCAGTTTGATATATCTCCCCCAGGGTGCTGTTGGGTCTCACCGCTTGCAGGTGCGTGTGGTGGCTGCCATGTGGTGCTTTGCCAAGTTTGAGTAGAGACCCACTCAAAAAGAGGCCACATTGACTTGGTGAATGGGCCAATGCATTTTGATCAAAAGGTATACAAAGTGCGTCATGTACATATTTATAAAGTATGCTGAGAAGCAATAGATCAATGCATGACAAGTGGATGTGCAGTACATGTCTTTGAATAGTATTACATAGCAGCCATGGTTCACCAGGGAAGAGCTTGATAGGTGGTTCCCCTAGTGGTGTGGTTTTGGCTCCTGGTAGTGCGGTTGCAGCGCCAACAGGGGCTGAGGAACTGGTTGTTGCCGCATAGGCTGGCGAACCTTTCGTATGTCTAAAGGGTGTGCTAAGGGTGATGTATATGTGTGTTTTGATGGACTTTTAGGGGCCCATTTTAAACAGAATGTGTGGGATAGCATATGGAAGGACGAGTACGTAGACATTTTTCCCTGCTCCCCTTGGAAAAGTTTACCCTGGACAGGCTGAAGCCAGGGAAGACTAGGAAGGAAGAGGAGGAAAAACGTTGATATCGGCTGATACCCCGAACTTCCTCCAACTGGCTTTAGACCTTCGCTATTTTGGGGAGTATTATTGGGGAGTGTGCGCCGCAAAACTGTTCTCCCCTTTTTTACTACATGCACTCAATAAGTGAAGCTTATCAGGTATATGGTGGGACTGCCTGGCTGCGCTATGATGAACAATTTAGGCAGCGAAAAGTGGTGCGCCCATCTTTGCATTGGGATCACAAGGACATATCTTCATAGATGCGCCTAATGGTGGCAGTGCGGGCTCCCTCTCAGCCTTTTCGGCCAGGGGCCAGGGGTTCGCCTGAAATGGCCAGGCACTTGTTGCTGGCAATTCAACGAAGGCCACTGTCGTTTCGGTGCCACGAGTGTGCAACCTGCGGAGGGAATCACGCTCAATCAAATTGTTTCAAGTGGAAGAAGCCCCGTTCTGGCGATTCTGCTAGTAAGAGGGATGATGCCGGTGAAATTCGAGGCGATGCTTCGGTTTCTAAATGAATACCCGGACAGGGCGGCTGCCCAACATTTGGAGGATGGTTTCCATTTTGGTTTTAGGATCCCATTTACCCCTGAAGTGTCTGTTTTTCGTCCTTGCAATCTTAAGTTGGCAAGAGAGCACCCTGGGGTATTGAGGTAGTGTCTGACAAGCTTTTAAAGGAGGTGACCCTGGGGCGAATGGTGGGTCCTTTCCATAGGCGTTTCCATGCTAGCTTTCTCTAGAAAGGGAGGAGTTTTAGTTAGTGAAGGGCAGTTGAGAGTACCCCCTGCGCACCCTAAAGCACAAACACACACGCCGTGCGTGTGTATGTAGGTATATATATATATATATATTATATTCACAGATCCTCCATAAGGGTCCATTCGCACGTCCGTAAGTGTTTTGCGGATTCGCAAATTGCGGATCCGCAAAACACGGACACCTGCAATGTGCGATCCGCAATTTGCGGATCCGCACATCACAGACACTATAATATAAAATGCCTTTTCTGGTCCGCAATTGCGGACAAGAATAGGACATGTTCTATTTTTTCCAGGAACGAAATCGCGGATCCCGAAAAAACGGATCCCGAAAATGTGGATGCGGATGCAGGAAATGTGGATTTGCATCTGTTCCAGCCCCATTGAAAGTGAATGGGTCTGCAAATTGCGGAACGAATGCGGACCCAAATTACGGACGTGTGAATGGACCCCAGTGTGTACATTTTTATTGTACTAACCTAATACTTAAAAGACACGCTTTCAAGAGTTTTCCTTTCTTCCTCAGTACGTTTGAGTGTTCAGAAACAATCTAGTTCTAAGGGTGGGTTCACATCTGCGTTATGCCATTCCGTTATATTCTGTTTTAAAAGGAATATAACGGAATGGCCAGATGGAATGCAAAACGGAAACCTTTAAGAGGCATTCCTTTTTGCTTTGTCCTAATAGAAGTTTATGAGAAAGCATAACCGATCCGTCTGGGTCCTGTCGACAGGACTTTCTTTTCCGTCTTGCATAACGGAAACCAGATGGATCCGTTTTGACTCCTATAGACTTCTATGAGGACGGAGAGCAAACAGAAAGCCTCCTGCAGAGTCTGCACTGTACGAGAGAGATTGCAGTGGCTGTGAAGGGAAAAGTTCCAGAGCCTTTCTGCTGCCTGACCAACCGTATCCTTCCACAGCGCCAGCCCAGCCTGCAGGACATCAGAGAGGCCTGAGGTCCACATTACAGCACCACTCTACATTTACATTTATTTATTATCAAAAAGCATCATACATAACAAAAATTTTTTTTTTTTTACTGAATTACATTTATAATAAAACTATTTACTTACAAAAGAAGCTATTCAGTCGTCTGCTGTGCCGTCCTCTGCTTGCTTCCACGGATTCTTTGCCCTCCTTTCTGTTTCTCCTCAGTGCGCAGGCGTACTTTTATGGTGGATCTGTGGATGACACACTGTTATGGGGGACCTGTGGATGACACACTGTTATGGGGGACCTCTGGATGACACACTGTTATCGGCATCTGTGGATGACACACTGTTATGGGGGCATCTGTGGATGACGCTATTATGGGGGCATCTGTGGATGACACACTGTTATGGGCATCTGTGGATGATACACTGTTATGAGGCATCTGTGGATGACACTGTTATGAGGCATCTGTGGATGACACTGCTATGGGGGCATCTGTGGATGACGCACTGTTATTAACAGTTATGCGTCATCCACAGATCCCCCCCATAACAGTGTCATCCACGGATCCCCCATAAAAGGTGACATATTCCACACAGATCCCCCCCATAACAGTATCATCCACAGATTCCCCCCATAACAGTGTCATCCACATATCCCCCATAAAAGGTGACATATTCCACACAGATGCCCCATAACAGTATCATCCACAGACCCCCCCATAACAGTGTCATCCACAGATCCCCCATAACAGTGTCATATTCCACAGATGCCCCCATAACAGTGTGTCATCCACAGATATCCCCTTAATAGTCTATTAAGGGGATATCTGTGGATGGCACTGTTATGGGGGCATCTGTGTGGATGACAATGTTATGGGGGGCCAGGGGGGGATCTGTGGATGGCACATATATAGCAGTCTTGTGCTATATATGTGTGATCATCCACAGATCCCCCCCCGCCCCCCATAACAGTGTCCCTGACAGTGACTGACCCCCAACAGGGGGTGGAGGCCGGCAACTATTGTAAGACCCCGCCGCGTTCCTTATGTAAAGTGTTGTAATTAAACTTGTGCCAAGTTGCACTACTATCTAATCTATTACTAACTTACTGGGACAGGACTCCAGCTAGGATTCACAGTTTTTCTTTTTCACAGTGCACAATCACCATTCACTGGGCTGCCTGGGCATGGGCACTGGGCGGGCAGGCAGGCTCTTCAAACATTCAAACTAGCCGGCCGGCCGGGGGCAGCGTAATGTGACGTCACTCACCCCGTCACGCCGCACGCACCTGCTCCTCCCACTTTATTAATGAAGCAGGCGGAGCAGGCGCGTGACGTCGGAGTGAGTGACATTACGCGGCCAACCGCCGGGAGCCGGAGCACAGGAGCAGTGAGCAGTCCTATACAGTATTGAGTCGTCAGTCGAGCAGATGTATGTCATTGAAGCTGTGCGGGGCTGGCAGCCGGGGCTCAAGCGGCAGGCGGCAGTGCAGGAGGTGGAGCACAGGGGTGTGATTAGGGTGTGCCCAGGCACACCCGGCACACCCCGTGCGCACGCCTATGGTCCTTTTGTTGATCCTCCCTGGCCTCATCTGCGGGTTTCTCTCTTGGGAGTGGTTCCCAAAAAGGAAGGTAATAAATTTTGTCAGGCTACTTTCACATTTGTAACAGTCTTCTCCGGCAGGCTGTCTCGGCAGTTGAACAGCCTGCCGGATTCGTGCTGCGACTTGTGTCTTACCATATGCCGGATCCGTGCTGCCGCTAGTGCACACGTCCTCTCCTGCCCCATTCACTATAATGGGGACGGACCGAAATGTCGTAATTTTATTCTGGCCGCCTCTCGGCATGTTTGCTGTGCTGCGGCCATTCATTATAGTGAATGGGGCCGGAGCGGACTTCCGGCGGCACGTGTGCACTAGCGGCAGCACGGATCCGGCAGGCTGTTCACCCACCGGAACAGCCTGCCGCTAATGTGAAAGTAGCCTGATCCACCATTTGTCCTACCCTGCCAGTTGTTCAGTGAATGACGGTATTGGGTCGGAATTGTGTTCTGTAGTTTATCTTTCATTTGTCAGGGCGGTGGATTGGGTCCGTCATTGTGGGTCGGGAGCACTCATGGCCAAGACTGACAATGAGTCAGCATTTAGGCTCTTGCCGGCGCACCCAGATAGCTTTCACCTGTTGGGTTGCATGTGGGATGGTTGTTATTATGTCGATTTCTGCCTGCCTATGTGTTGCTCAATTTCTTGTTCATATTTTGAGACATTTAGCATGTTTGTTGAATGGGTGGTGTGGCAGGAGTCGGGTTTGCAGTCGGTGCTTCATTACCTGGACGATTTTTTTGTGTTGGTCGGTTGCATCTCCACATTGTTCCTTGCTGCTTCACACTGTTGAACTGGTGGCGCACCTATTTGGTGTTCTATTGGCCCCAGAAAAGACTGTTGGCTTTTCTTTTTGGGCATCGAATTAGATTCGGTAGCCATGGAATGCCGTTTGCCTCCTGAGAAACTGATTTGTGGGAGAGGGTACATGCCTTTTTGGGGGTGAAAAAGGTTTGCTTGCATCAGCATTAATCATTGTTGGGCAAGCTGAATCTTGCCTGCTGCATTATGTTGATTTAGCGTGTTTTTTACCAGTGTTTGGCGTTAGCTACTGCCGGGGTGCCCAACCCCCTGCATTACATTTGTTTAACCTCAGACCACAAGACTGATCTCCATGTTTGGGCGTCTTTTTTGGATTCATTCAATGGTAGGTCAGTGTGGAGGGAAGATTGGGCAAACAGCATAGAGTTATTCACTGATGCCTCTGGGTCATAGGGTTTTGGCCCTTACTTTCAGGGTGCGTGGATGGTTGGAGTTCACAATTGTAGCTGTGGTGGGGGTATGGAGTCCACATTTTATAAATAAGCGTGTTCGGTTTTATTGTGACAATCTGTCGGTGGTTCAGGCAATCAACAATGTCTCCGCCTATTTATCTCCAGTCATTAATTTGCTACTGTATTTCATCCTGCGGGGTCTGGAGCTCAATGTGTGGTTGTGTGCACGTCATGTTCCTGGGGTTTTGAAATCCATTGCTGACTCTTTGTCTCGCTTGCAGTGGGACCAGTTTCACATGTTGGCGCCAGACACGGAGCAGCATGGGATTCCTTGCCCTGATATTCTGTCTTGCAGGTAACATTTCAGCTAAGGGGTTTGGCATTGAGTGCAGGGATGAGGTATGCTTATCAGTCTGGAGGGATTGGTTGGTTTTCTGTGGACAGGTAGGTCATGATGACGTGAACAGGGATTTGGTGCCGTTGTTATTGACACACACTTGACAAAATCTAAACCAAATAAGTTTATCTTGGTCTCATCAGAACACGGGACATGATTACAGTAATCTGTGTCCTTAGTCTGCTTGTCTTCAGCAAACTGTTTGCAGGCTTTCTTGTGCATCATCTTTAGAAGAGGCTTCCGTCTGGTAAAACAGCCATGCTGTCACGGTGGGGAGTGGGGAAACCCCCCCACCGTACGATGAGTGAGGGATAATAAAAGCAACTAGGCCTGAACACAAGGATAAGGGAGCAGGTCACCTCCTATTGCATCCCTATACCTCGCCCTAACTCCTCACCGTATGAGCAGACCTGGATGGTAGGGTGGCTCATACCCTGGATACTTAAGTCCCTGCGTCGCCCTGAGAATCCCTCACAAAAGGAGCTAGGGAGAGGCGCCCTGTTCTTCCAGGACACGGAAGAACAGGAGTCTCAAAAGGCCTAGAAGCAGGGAAAGGAAAAGACCATATGCAGCAACTGGATCGGCAGGTAAGAACACCGGAAAACACACTTACCTGCCGCTGCCACCACGACTGGAACCCGTGCATACGTACAAAAGCCCACACATCAAACCGGGCACCGTACAAACAACACATACAGGTATCCAGCACACCAGACTCCGCCAGGACCCCCATGCCGCAAGGTGCATGGGAGCCCCAGGCATCGCTGCATACAGGCTAGTGGCTCACCCCTTCGGGAAACCAACCCCCTTCTGGAGGAAGACAACAAACAGGGGAAATGTCAAACAACCATGCCGGAAGATATCACCAAACATATCAGACATTGAACACCAAGCTAGACATTACAACACACCAAAACACCAAACATACAACACATGTAAGGGAGAGAAGACATTGCTGGAGACCTCGATGTCCAACTAGGAGGCCCTCACTCTGGGAGATAAAATATGAAGACCAGGAGCATAACTCCAGCACACACCATGGCCGGAGTACCACCGACTCCTGGCCTCTAGCCACAGGTAAGTAGAAGCACCTAGTGACCACACCCAACAAGGTGGTTAACCCCTCCAGCTCCGGACAGAGGAGGAAACAACATTAAAGGGGAAGTGCACACATCAGCATAAAAAGCTACACGTTGCCGCAGGCAACATCATGCAAGGCAACCATGTCACGGCACACACCACAAAGGCCGTGACAGTGCCCCCGCATGCTGAAACAGCAACACATTGCCACAGGCAACAGCAAGCGTGGCAAAAGTGTCACAGAGCACAGCAAAGGCCGTGACACATGCAGACCAATTTGATGCAGTGTGCAGCGTATAGTCTGAGCACTGACAGGTTGACCCCTCTAACCTCTGCAGCAATCCTGGCAGCACTCATATGTTTATTTCGAAAAGACAATCTCTGGATATGACGCTGAGCACGTGCACTCAACTTCTTTGGTCGACTATGGCGAGGCCTGTTCTGAATAGAACCTGTCTTGTTAAACCGCTGTATGATCTTGGCCACCATGCTGCAGCTCAGTTTCAGGGTAGCCTAGGCCAGTGGTGCCGAACCTATGGCCTGCCAGAGGGGGCACTCAGAGCCCTCTCTGTGGGCACCCATGGCCTGGGAAAAGTCTAAGGTGTACCAATAGGCCTTAGACTTTTTCTGCCATTCATCAGTGCACAACGCACTATGAACAGCAGAGGCAGCGCATTGAATGTAGACAGGTTATTATAGCTAAATGATAAAGTACATGAAAGATATAATATATTAATATTCAGGTTAAATTGCCATGTTGGTAATATTCGAATTCACGATATTTCATGATTTTTTGGCTGAATATTCGCAATAAATTTGCAACTGCAAAAATCTGTGTAATATGCACATATTGCACATGCAATTTCATTAACTATAACAAACAATCACACAAAGGCCATTGTCACTACCAGAGCTTGGAGACGTTCTCACAGCTGTTTCTCCACCCCTGTGATGATGTCACTACTAGAGCTTGGAGGAGTTCTCACTGCTCTGTTTCTCCGCCCCTGTGATGAAGTCTTTACTTTCTGTTTCCTTCCTCCCAGCTGTTCCTTCTGCGTTTGATTTCCCTGCCTTTAAATCACCCCTCCTCCTATTGTAGGGCGTGGATTATATTTCTCATTTCAGTTGTAGCTCTTGCTTGAGTATCTTCACTTGTAGCTATCAGTTCACTGGACCTGTGTTCTGCTGCAGCAAGCACTCCGGATATTGCCAGCTGTCCTTGGATCCGTCTTCTCTGCGGCTGCAGCTCCTTCAGCTAAGTGTGCAGACATTGTTGTGTACCTGGTTATTTTCTGACTGGATCTGAGGTGGCCACGGTTCCCTCCATATACTGAGCAGGGCACCGGTGGCCGTGCCCCTTCCACTATTGTAGGGGTTACAGTGGTCATCAGTCTTAGGTACGCGGGCATGCCTCGTTCCGCCATTTGGATCCGGGCATGTGCTTTAGCAGCATAGGGAGAGCTTTGAGGGTCTGACAGGGGTCACCCTTTATCCTCCCTAGTTTGGGTCCGGTCAGTAGCTCTTTTTACTGTGTATACTCTTGTTGCTCACATACAGCCGTGACAGCTATATGCCAAAAGCTTGGTATGTGCAAGCCAACAATCTATCCATGAGACAGGTAGTCAGCATACCTTACAATGGCAGCCTTGTATGCAATGAGACATTCAATACCAGCTCTCATCTGACTGAGAGCCAGTAAACGTCAAAGTTTCTTGATTTGAGTTGGATGGCTTGGGGGACCTGCGCGCCTACATCATTATCATTAGGGTGACAAAAATAGTAAAAAAAAATTTGGATGCCAGCTAACTCTTCTCACTAATTGGGAGAGCTGCATAAAAGTTTTCAGTTTTCTAATTGTCCCAACATTTATATTCAATAACCTTTCTATACTGTTTTGTCAAGTAAACTCATTTACATAAACATAGGCATATGGAAAATACACGCAAATTAGCATAATCTGCCTTGTTTTTCAGCTGAAACACTGTTTGCATGTCTTTCCCATATGCCCATGTTTATGCAAATTAGTTTACATGACAAGTCAAGGTAAGCACGTCCCCTAACCGTCCCCTCTCTTGTTTGATTGACAGCCTGAAGTGCGGCTTGGATCGCAAAAGTCTCACGCATGCGCGGTGCGCCGCTGAAAGCCGGCTAACAGCGGCAGCCGGAGACGGGATCGCGCCTTACCAAGGAGCGCACCGCGCATGCGCGAGACTTCTGGCTGTCAATCAAACAAGAGAGAAGACGGTTAGGGGGCGTGCTTACCTTGACTTGAAGCAAGGAAGCCGCTGCCCCCTTGACTTGAAGCTGACCGGCAAGATAGCGCTGATGGTGCTTAAAATATTGTTTTTTTATGCAAATGAGCATCATATTACCAGATCAAACATACAGTCAGGTCCATAAATATTGGGGCATCTACACAATTCTAAATTTTTTGGCTCTATACACCACCACAATGGATTTGAAATGAAACGAACAAGATGTGCTTTAACTGCAGACTGTCCACTTTAATTTGAGGGTATTTACATACAAATCAGGTGAACGGTGTAGGAATCACAACAGTTTGCATATGTGCCTCCCACTTGTTAAGGAACCAAAAGTAATGGGACAGAATAGTAATCATAAATCAAACTTTCACTTTAATACTTGGTTGAAAATCCTTTGCAGTCAATTACAGCCTGAAGTCTGGAACGCATAGACATCACCAGACGCTTGGTTTCATCCCTGGTGATGCTCTGCTAAGCCTCTACTGCAACTGTCTTCCGTTCCTGCTTGTTCTTAGTGCATTTTCTCTTCAGTTTTGTCTTCAGCAAGTGAAATGCATGCTCAATCGGATTCAGGTCAGGTGATTGACTTGGCCATTGCATAACATTCCACTTCTTTCCCTTAAAAAACTCTTTGGTTGCTTTTGCAGTATGCTTTGGGTCATTGTCCATCTGCACTGTGAAGCGCCGTCCAATGAGTTCTAAAGCATTTGGCTGAATATGAGCAGATAATATTGCCCGAAACACTTCAGAATTCATCCTGCTGCTTTTGTCAGCAGTCACATCATCAATAAATACAAGAGAACCAGTTCCATTGACAGCCATACATGCCCACGCCATGACACTACCACCACCATGCTTCACTGATGAGGTGGTATGCTTAGGATCATGAGCAGTTCCTTTCCTTCTCCATACTCTTCTCTTCCCATCACTCTGGTACAAGTTGATCTTGGTCTCATCTGTCTATAGGATGTTGTTCCAGAACTGTGAAGGCTTTTTTAGAGGTCGTTTGGCAAACTCTAATCTGGCCTTCCTGTTTTTGAGGCTCACCAATGGTTTACATCTTGTGGTGAACCCTCTGTATTCACTCTGGTGACTTTGACACACATACACCTACCTCCTGGAGAGTGTTCTTGATCTGGCCAACTGTTGTGAAGGGTTTTTTCTTCACCAGGGAAATAATTATTCGGTCATCCACCACAGTTGTTTTCCGTGGTCTTCAGGGTCTTTTGGTGTTGCCGAACTCACCGGTGCGTTCCTTCTTTTTAAGAATGTTCCAAACAGTTGTTTTGGCCACGTCTAATGTTTTTGCTATCTCTCTGATTGGTTTGTTGTGTTTTTTCAGCCTAATGATGGCTTGCTTCACTGATTGTGACAGCTCTTTGGATCTCATCTTGAGAGTTGACAGCAACAGATTCCAAATGCAAATAGCAGACTTGAAATGAACTCTGGACCTTTTATCTGCTCATTGTAATTGGGATAATGAGGGAATAACACACACCTGGCCATGGAACAGCTGAGAAGCCAATTGTCCTATTACTTTTGGTCCCTTAACAAGTGGGAGGCACATATGCAAACTGCTGTAATTCCTACAACGTTCACCTGATTTGGATGTAAATACCCTCAAATTAAAGCGGACATCTTGTTTGTTTCATTTCAAATCCATTGTGGTGGTATATAGAGCCAAAAATGTTAGAATTGTGTCGATGTCCCAATATTTATGGACCTGACTGTATGATTATGAACAGACTGGGGGCTACTATAAGGTAATGCTGGCCGTTTTATATGCGTTTTTGAAGATGACAGGTTCCCTTTAAGGATCAAATTAATACTTCACTTCAATAAAGGTTAATATAATTTTATTAAATATAACAAGTATATATATAGTGATATAATGTCCTTTTTTTGCAGTTATTTAGTACAAAGGGTAAAGCACTTACATCACCGATTGAGTAGGTGTCATCTGGCAACACATCAGCTGGGGAAATCCTTCTCACAGCATAGGCCAGAGGCTCAATCGGGAAAGCACTGACTAAACCATAATAAACAAAGCGCTAAGCAATCTAATGTTGCAACTAGTGCATTGGGTATGTGTTGTTCACCCTGTTCACTCCGCATTTTTGAGCGGCCAGCACCTGGATCCAGGATGAGTCAGAGTCACAAGACTATTACCAGACACGGCTGGCTATTTGTCCATATAATACCCATTCTTCTTCTCAGCACACAAGATTAAATATAATACAAAATATATAACTTACAGAACACTGCATTATAGGTTAGTCAAATATGAATACTGAATATAAAATGCTGGCTATACACTTGTCCGGCCTTGTTCAAGGAACAAAAGATTATACATAACAGAAACATGAGTACTGAATGCAATGAGTGCATTAAGGGTCATTCAAATATGAAATACTGAATACAAAATTAATTCTACATTATCATTATTAAACATCCATATATTAACAAACTCTGTGGCTAGTTAAGGACCCCTTTCCCACTACTTGTCTGAACAACAAGTTTGTTAATTGTAGTGCTTGGATGGATTAACTTGAACTATCCGAGACTTTGTTCTTCTGTTTCTTGCCTTTGACTTTATCTTTTTGGAATATCGTATTGCATGAACTCTTCCAGTTATGACCTTTCACTTGACTATGAACTTTTGTCACCTGATTTTGCTACCACGAACTGGCTTTACTCACATCAGCTATTGCCCATGGATTCCACATCAGAGGTGTTGATCTCCATCTGTTGTAACCACCAAGTTTGCTGCCCTACATGACCATTGTCTCCAGTTACATTTGTGTCCACCTGTTCCTTCCAACATTCTTCAGTGGGGAGCCTTGCATACCACTGACAGGCCCAAAAAAATCCTTATATAAGGTCAGACACCACTTACACATTTGTTGACATACAAGGCCAAATTATCGAAAGTGCTCATGCCAAAGGGGTACTCCCGTGAAAAAGGATACCTGGTTTTCAGGGTCAGATTATAATTTGCTGTGATGAAATTAACAAAATGGTTAATCCCTAAACTTTAAGCTTGAAGAGACTAGTAAAATAAAGATATCCCTTGTATTTTAATGATTCTTAAGAATTTAAATAAATTATGCTGCTAGAAATATTTGGGTTCATTTATCAAACTGGTGCAAATTAGAACTGGCTTAGTTGTCTATGGCAACCAATCAGATTCCACCATTCATTTTCCAAAGCAGTTGGAAAAATGAAAGGTGGAATTTAATTGGTTGCTATGGGCAAGCAAACCAGTTCTACTTTACACCAGTTTGTTAAATGACCCCAGTTATTCCTAAATTTTAGGCTGGCCATTCACAGATATGCAAGTCAGATATGCAAATTATGGCACCTGCGCCATTTTCTGCAACATTTGGCCAACTTTTTCAACATTTGGTGTTCTTTGCCACTTTTCAAAGTGGTCTATGTTTAAGGGCTAAAAGTGACAATAGATCTGGATTATGGCTCATTTACTATGTGCGATTTTTGCAAAAGTCACAAAAAAGTCACAACCTACCTGGTATACTTTTACAAATATAGGTGTAAACCACATTGCACTCACACCAAATATATTATTAAGGTGCCCCAGTTCATAAATGTGATGCAGGCAGACAAAGCAAAGACACAAATAAAACTCAAATGATAAATGTTCCCCTGAATTTTGTTAAAGTAAAAAATATATTTGTGCTGTGCTACCAGGTAAACAGAAGATAAAAATCTCCACCACTATGCCCCCATAACAGTGCCAGCCATAACACCCCTATGGCTGGCACTGACTGCAAATGTTATATTGACATTAAATACATTATGTTATGTAAATGAATGGTCATACCATACCATGTTAAATGTCAATATAATGTTTGCTGCATGTGAAGGTTAGCAATGATGTCTGTGCACTTACAGAGGGTCCCTGAGGAGTCAGTGCAGAGGATGGCAATAGTAGTGAGATGTTCTGCCACGGTGTACTCCCTCAGGCTGTGTCTCCCTGGGGATCAGTGCAGTGGAAAGGTGGTTTAAAGAATCAGATCAGAAATAAAAGTATAAAAGTCTCTCTTTACTTAGAGCAAAATAGAAGTTGTGGCACATCCAGCAGTAGTAGGTACAAAGTGCAGTTTTTGTCACCCTGATGATGAGGTATGGTGGCTGGCAAAGTGGCAGTTTAATGCACCTAAGGCTACTTTCACACTCGCGTTTTGTGCGGATCCGTCTTGTATCTGCACAGATGGATCCGCACCAATAATGCAAACGCTTGTATCCATTAATAACAAATCCGTTTGCATTATTCATTCCAAAAAAAGACTAAGTCAAAACGGATCCGTCTTGAATTACATTGAAAGTCAATGGGCGACGGATACGTTTTCAATTGCACCATATTGTGTCAGTGAAAAACGGATCTGTCCCCATTGACTTACATTGTAAGTCTAGACGGATCCGTTTGGCTCCGCATAGTCAGACGGTCAACAAAACTCTGCAAGCTGCGTTTTAGTGACCATCTAAAAAAACGCAACGGAGACCAAACGCAGCCAAATTTATGCATTCTGAACGGATGCATTCTGAGCGGAACGGAACTTTAGGTTTTTCGGCACCTGGACCCGAACCCAAACATTTACGTAAAAGTTCGGGTTCGGTGTTCGGCGCTTTCTTGGCGCTTTTTGAAAGGCTGCACAGCAGCCAATCAACAAGTGTCATACTACTTGCCCCAAAAGGCCATCACAGCCATGCCTACTATTGGCATGGCTGTGATTGGCCAACTGCAGCATGTGACCCAGCCTCTATTTAAGCTGGAGTCACGTAGTGCCGCCCGTCACTCTGCTCGGATTAGTGTAGGGAGAGGCTGCAGCTGCTGTGAGGGAGAGATCAGGGAGAAATCTTATGAAGAACTGCTTTTTTACTCAGCGATCTACAGCAAATGTGTTTTGTGGGTGCAGTGCACAATTTTTTTAAGCCTGCCCTGAGCCAACTACTGCTGAAAACGAACTTTTTTTTACTTCAGTTTGTCAATATCAATACATAATCGGCAGCCATTTTATGCAACGATAGTGCACCAGCACAGGATATCTGCATGTCTGCAAGTCCAGAAATACAGCTTTTTGCTTACTGGGGTTAAAAAAAACATTTTTTTCATTTAGTGCACATCTGGGATTAGACGTGCATAAGTGAGTGTCACATTTAGGCCAGAAATACAGCTTTTTGCTTACTGGGGTGAAAAAAAACCATCTGTCATATAATGCATATCTAGGATTAGACGTGCATAAGTAAGTGTCACATTTAGGCCAGAAATACAGCTTTTTGCTTACTGGGGTGAAAAAACCCTCTGATATACTACTGCACGTCTGGGATTAGACGTGCATAAGTGAGTGTCACATTTAGGCCAGAAATACGGCTTTGTGCATACTGGGGTGAAAAAACCCTCTGATATACTGCACATCTGGGATTAGACGTGCATAAGTTACTGTGAAATTTAGGCCACAAATACTACTGTCATATAGAGTTTAAAATAAAATATTGAGTGCAATACCCTACATCAGGGTTTTTATTGGCGGTAAATTATTTTTAACAGACTTAACCACTTTTTACTTTGCTTTGTGAACGCTAACTATGAGGCAAACATCTAATAAGGGACGCTGTCATGGTCGTGGTGGTGGTGTTGGTGGAGCCTCTGGTGCAGGGAGAGGACGTGGCCGTTCTGCCACAGCTACACGTCCTACTGAACCTACTACCTCAGGTCCCAGTAGCCGCCCGAATCTACAGCGATATTTGGTCGGGCCTAATGCCGTTCTAAGGATGGTAAGGCCTGAGCAAGTACAGGAGCTAGTCAATTGGGTGGCCGATAGTGGATCCAGCACGTTCACATTATCTCCCACCCAGTCTTCTGCAGAAAGCGCACAGGTGGCGCCTGAAACCCATGCCCATCAGTCTGTCACATCCCCCCTGTACATATTTGGCGGAACCTGTCTGAGCCTCAAGTCATGCAGCAGTCTCTTATGCTTTTTGAAGACTCTGCTGGCAGGGTTTCCCAAGGGCATCCACCTAGCCCTTTTCCAGGGGTGGAAGACATAGAATGCACTGACGCACAACCACTTATGTTTCCTGATGAGGACATGGGAATACCACCTCAGCACGTCTCTGATGATGATGAAACACAGGTGCCAACTGCTGCGTCTTTCTGCAGTGTGCAGACCGAAAAGGAGGTCAGGGAGGAAGACTGGGTGGAAGACGATGCAAGGGACGATGAGGTCATAGACCCCACATGGAATGAAGGTCGTGCCACTGACTTTCAGAGTTCAAAGGAAGAGGCAGTGGTGAGACCGAGCCAACAGCGTAGCAAAAGCGGGAGCAGGGTGCAAAAGCAGAGCAGCCGTCGCCAAAACAGTTCGCCTGCTACTGGCCACCGTCACCAGGGACCGAGCACACCAAAGGCAGCTTCAAGGAGTTCCCTGGCATGGTACTTCTTCACACAATGTGCTGACGACAAGACCCGAGTGGTTTGCACGCTGTGCCATCAGAGCCTGAAGCGAGGCATTAATGTTCTGAACCTTAAAGGGACACTGACAGGCCAAAACAGCATACAGTGGGGGAAATAATTATTTGACCCCTCACTGATTTTGTAAGTTTGTCCAATGACAAAGAAATGAAAAGTCTCAGAACAGTATCATTTCAATGGTAGGTTTATTGTAACAGTGGCAGATAGCACATCAAAAGGAAAATCGAAAAAATAACTTTAAATAAAAGATAGCAACTGATTTGCATTTCATTGAGTGAAATAAGTATTTGAACCCCTACCAACCATTAAGAGTTCTGGCTCCCACAGAGTGGTTAGACACTTCTACTCAATTAGTCACCCTCATTAAGGACACCTGTCTTAACTAGTCACCTGTATAAAAGACACCTGTCCACAGAATCAATCAATCAAGCAGACTCCAAACTCTCCAACATGGGAAAGACCAAAGAGCTGTCCAAGGATGTCAGAGACAAAATTGTAGACCTGCACAAGGCTGGAATGGGCTACAAAACCATTAGCAAGAAGCTGGGAGAGAAGGTGACAACTGTTGGTGCGATTGTTCGAAAATGGAAGGAGCACAAAATGACCATCAATCGACCTCGCTCTGGGGCTCCACGCAAGATCTCACCTCGTGGGGTGTCAATGGTTCTGAGAAAGGTGAAAAAGCATCCTAGAACTACACGGGAGGAGTTAGTTAATGACCTCAAATTAGCAGGGACCACAGTCACCAAGAAAACCATTGGAAACACATTACACCGCAATGGATTAAAATCCTGCAGGGCTCGCAAGGTCCCCCTGCTCAGGAAGGCACATGTGCAGGCCCGTCTGAAGTTTGCCAATGAACACCTGAATGATTCAGAGAGTGACTGGGAGAAGGTGCTGTGGTCTGATGAGACCAAAATAGAGCTCTTTGGCATTAACTCAACTCGCTGTGTTTGGAGGAAGAAAAATGCTGCCTATGACCCCCAAAACACCGTCCCCACCGTCAAGCATGGGGGTGGAAACATTTTGCTTTGGGGGTGTTTTTCTGCTAAGGGCACAGGACAACTTATTTGCATAAACGGGAAAATGGACGGAGCCATGTATCGTGAAATCCTGAGCGACAACCTCCTTCCCTCTGCCAGGAAACTGAAAATGGGTCGTGGATGGGTGTTCCAGCACGACAATGACCCAAAACATACAGCAAAGGCAACAAAGGAGTGGCTCAAGAAGAAGCACATTAAGGTCATGGAGTGGCCTAGTCAGTCTCCGGACCTTAATCCAATCGAAAACCTATGGAGGGAGCTCAAGCTCAGAGTTGCACAGAGACAGCCTCGAAACCTTAGGGATTTAGAGATGATCTGCAAAGAGGAGTGGACCAACATTCCTCCTAAAATGTGCGCAAACTTGGTCATCAATTACAAGAAACGTTTGACCTCTGTGCTTGCAAACAAGGGTTTTTCCACCAAGTATTAAGTCTTTTTTTGTTAGAGGGTTCAAATACTTATTTCACTCAATGAAATGCAAATCAGTTGCTATCTTTTATTTAAAGTTATTTTTTCGATTTTCCTTTTGATGTGCTATCTGCCACTGTTACAATAAACCTACCATTGAAATGATACTGTTCTGAGACTTTTCATTTCTTTGTCATTGGACAAACTTACAAAATCAGTGAGGGGTCAAATAATTATTTCCCCCACTGTATATAGTTAGATATATGACATTACAGGTCTTATACAGTCTTTTAAAAGCATATAAGTATCCCCCCTGTCCACCTTATAAAGAGCGAAATATAAAGTTTTATAACCTGCTTCTCCTGTCAGCAATCTGCCCAAGGGGCGGCGTTTCATGTGAAAATGCGCCCAGCCAGCCTTCCCAACTGCCGTTTGAAGCCCCGCCCAGCTCATCAATATTCACTTCGCTGGGCGGCGGCTAGAACTCTCCCCAGTCCCGATCCTGCGCCTGCGCAATTCAATCCTCCGGGCTGCTCTGAACAGTGCATGGCTGAGGCTGCAGCTGCCTCGAAGACGCAGGCTGGTGTGAGTACGCAGGCGCGATCTAAGGGCACGGCGGGGCGCAGGCGCAGAAGATTGGGCATGAACGATGCCCGGAGGATTGAATTGCGCAGGCAAAGGATCGGGACTGGGGAGAGTTCTAGCCGCCGCCCAGCGAAGTGAATATTGATGAGCTGGGCGGGGCTTCAAACGGCAGTTGGGAAGGCTGGCTGGGCGCATTTTCACATGAAACGCCGCCCCTTGGGCAGATTGCTGACAGGAGAAGCAGGTTATAAAACTTTATATTTCGCTCTTTATAAGGTGGACAGGGGGGATACTTATATGCTTTTAAAAGACTGTATAAGACCTGTAATGTGATATATCTAACTATATATGCTGTTTTGGCCTGTCAGTGTCCCTTTAACACAACCTGCATGACCAGGCATCTACATGCGAGACACGGGCTGCAGTGGAGTAAGCACCTTCAAAACCAAGAAAGGGCTCAGGCCCCTCCTGCTCCCTCTTCTACTGCTGCCTCGGCCTCTTCCTCCGCCTCTGGAGGAACGTTGGCACCTGCCACCCAGCAAACAGAGGATGTGCCACCAACAACACCACCTCCGTCACCAAGCATCTCCACCATGTCACACGGAAGCGTTCAGCTCTCCATCTCACAAACCTTTGATAGAAAGCGTAAATTCCCACCTAGCCACCCTCGATCCCTGGCCCTGAATGCCAGCATTTCTAAACTACTGGCCTTTGAAATGCTGTCATTCAGGCTGGTGGAGACGGACAGCTTCAAACAGCTCATGTCGCTTGCTGTCCCACAGTACGTCGTTCCCAGCCGCCCCTACTTCTCCAGTAGAGTCGTGCCCTCCCTGCACAACCAAGTATCGGATAAAATCAAGTGTGCACTGCGCAATTCCATCTGTGGCAAGGTCCACCTAACCACAGATATGTGGACCAGTAAGCATGGCCAGGCACTCTATATCTCCCTAACTGCACACTGGGTAAATGTAGTGGCGGCTGGGCCCCAGGCGGAGAGCTGTTTGGCGCACGTCCTTCCGCCGCTAAGGATCGCAGGGCATCATTCTTTGCCTCCTGTTGCCTCCTCTTCCTACTCGGTTTCCTCCTCCTCCTCTTCTACCACCTCCTCATCCGGTCAGCGACAGACCTTCACCACCAACTTCAGCACAGCCAGGGGTAAACGTCAGCAGGCCGTTCTGAAACTGATGTGTTTGGGGGACAGGCCCCACACCGCGCAGGAGTTGTGGCGGGGTATAGAACAACAGACCGAAGAGTGGTTGCTGCCAGTGAGCCTCAAGCCCGGCCTGGTGGTGTGCGATAATGGGCGAAATCTCGTTGCAGCTCTGGGACTAGTCGGTTTGACGCACATCCCTTGCCTGGCGCATGTGCTGAATTTGGTGGTGCAGAAATTCATTCACAACTATCCCGACATGTCAGAGCTGCTGCATAAAGTGCGGGCCGTCTCGGCTGTCTGCTCTACAGCGTAACTTCGGCCTTCCTGCTCACCGCCTCATATGCGACGTGCCCACCAGGTGGAACTCCACCTTGCACATGCTGGAGAGACTGTGCGAGCAGCAGCAGGCCATAGTGGAGTTTCAGCTGCAGCACGCACGGGTGAGTCGCACTGTGGAACAGCACCACTTCACCACCAATGACTGGGCCTCCATGCGAGACCTGTGTGCCCTGTTGCGCTGTTTCGAGTACTACTCCACCAACATGGCCAGTGGCGATGACGCCGTTATCAGCGTTACAATACCACTTTTTATGTCTCCTTGAGAAAACACTTAGGGTGATGATGGAAGAGGATGTGGCCCAGGACGAGGAGGAGGAAGAGGGGTCATCTCTAACACTTTCAGGCCAGTCTTTTAGAAGTGGCCAGGTACAAATTTGGCCAGCCAGGGCCCACTACTGGAGGACGAGGAGGATGGGGATGAAGCATGTTCACAGCGGGGTGGCATCCAACGAAGCTCGGGCCCATCACTGATGCGTGGCTGGGGGGATACGGAGGACACAGACGATACGCCTCCCACAGAGGACAGCTTGTCCTTACCTCTGGGCAGCCTGGCACACATGAGTGACTACATGCTGCAGTGCCAACGACAGCAGAGTTGCCCACATTTTAACGTGTGCTGACTACTGGGTAGCCACCCTGCTGGATCCCCGTTACAAAGACAATGTGCCGTCCTTAATTCCCTCACTGGAGCATGATCGGAAGATGCGTGACTACAGTCGCACGCTGGTAGATGCGCTTCTGAGAGCATTCCCGACTCACGCCGGGGGACAAGTGGAAGCACAAGGCGAAGAGGAAGAGGTCGCCAACGCAGCTGTGTCAGCGCCAGCACCTCAGAAGGCAGGGTTAGCATGGTCAACATGTGGAAAAGCTTTGTCACCTCGCCGCAACAACCGGCCCCAACTGCTGATATGGAGCGTGTTAGCAGGAGGCAGCATTTGAACAACATGGTGGAACAGTACCTGTGCACACGCCTACACGTACTGACTGATGGTTCTGCCCCATTCAACTTCTGGGTCTCCAAATTGTCCACATGGCCAGAGCTTGCCCTGTATGCCTTCGAGGTGCTGGCCTGCCCTGCAGCCAGTGTACTCTCTGAACGTGTATTTAGCACGGCAGGAGGCGTCATTACAGACAGACGCAGCCGCCTGTCCACAGCCAACGTGGACAAGCTCACGTTCATTAAAATGAACCAGGCTTGGATCCCTCAGGACTTGTCTGTACCTTGTGTAGAATAGACAGTTCTAACAGCCTCAACCATCCATCCTTGTACTCAAGTGCACTTATTCCTTTTTTTTTTTTTTATACAGTACAGACCAGAAGTTTGGACACACCTTCTCATTCAAAGAGTTTTCTTTATTTTCTTGACTATGAAGGCATCAAAACTATGAATTAACACATGTGGAATGATATACATAACAAACAAGTGTGAAACAACTGAAAATATGTCATATTCTAAGTTCTTCAAAGTAGCCACCTTTTGCTTTGATTACTGCTTTGCACACTCTTGGCATTCTCTTGATGAGCATCAAGAGGTAGTCCCTTGAAATGGTCTTCCAACAGTCTTGAAGGAGTTACCAGAGATGCTTAGCACTTGTTGGCCCTTTTGCCTTCACTCTGCGGTCCAGCTCACCCCAAACCATCTCGATTGGGTTCAGGTCCGGTGACTGTGGAGGCCAGGTCATCTGGCGCAGCACCCCATCACTCTCCTTCATGGTCAAATAGCCCTTACTTTCAAAGTTTTCCCAATTTTTCAGCTGACTGACTGACCTTCATTTCATAAAGTAATGATGGTCACTCGTTTTTCTTTACTTAGCTGCTTTTTTCTTGCCATAATACAAATTCTAACAGTCTATTCAGTAGGACTATCAGCTGTGTATCCACTTGACTTCTCCTCAACGCCACTGATGGTCCCAACCCCATTTATAAGGCAAGAAATCCCACTTATTAAACCTGACAGGGCACACCTGTGAAGTGAAAATCATTTCAGGGTACTACCTCTTGAAGCTCATCAAGAGAATGCCAAGAGTGTGCAAAGCAGTAATCAAAGCAAAAGGTGGCTACTTTGAAGAACCTAGAATATGACATATTTTCAGTTGTTTCACACTTGTTTGTTATGTATATAATTCCACATGTGTTAATTTATAGTTTTGATGCCTTCAGTGTGAATCTACAATTTTCATAGTCATGAAAATAAAGAAAACTCTTTGAATGAGAAGGTGTGTCCAAACTTTAGGTCTGTACTGTATGTCCCAATATTTTGGGGGATACCCCTATGTAAAAATGCAAAATAACACACATCTGTGTTAGCTACCTATTCCTCCTTCGCCGCCGCTTCCACCTAGACCGCCACGTGAGCCTACACGCCACATCCACCCATTCGCCGCCTCCTCAACCTCTTCCTACATCATTCCTAATTTTTATTTTTTTAAGGTCTTTTATGTTTTTTTTTATTCATTTCCCTATCCACATTTGTTTGCAGAGCATTTGCCATGCTCTTAAGCACATTTTGCTGCCTTTTGCAGCCCTCAAGCTCTTTCCATGACATTTTTACAGCCATTTTAGTGCTCAAAAGTTCGCGTCCCCATTGACTTCTATGGGGTTCGGGTTCGGGGTCAAGTTCGGGTTCCGAACCAGAATTTTGTTTTTCAAGTTCGGCCAAACCTGCCGAACCCGAACATCCAGGTGTCCGCTCAACTCTAAACGGTAGCTCAGTCATAATGTTACTCAGCAGTGTGGTGCAGGGCTGTGGACATGGGTCCCACCACAGCAGGGGTGCTGAAGCTTTTTGCTGCCGAGGGCCATTTGGATATTTGTTAAATTGTTTGCGGGCCATACAAAATTTTCAACTTAAAAATGAGACAGCTACAGTATATTTGGTTAAACATATTATTAACTCAGGGGTAAGTTACTTATCGTTAAAGTGAAGGCTAGAACTGCTTCTCTTTGGTGAGGCGTGTGATGTTAGCTGGTATTGATGATGTTGCTAGTTGCAACTCATTTTCCAGGTTTGCGTATGTCAGTCTGGAGCGTAGTTGACTCTTTGTAATAGTATCTATTGAAAGTAACTGCTCACAGCAGTAAGTTGTTCTGAACAAAGATGCATATTTCAATGCATGTCTCCTCAAAGTGGGAAATTCTTCATTGCTTAGGTAACAATTATAGAACTTACGCAGTGGGAGGTTGTTGTACCTAGCTTTCAGCTCATCATTGCTTTGCAGCTGAATTATTTCGTGTTGTAGGTTATCAGGCACATCTACTGGTTCTACATTGCCTTTGATGTTAGGTAGATGGGTACAAGCTGGAAGGGATGATATAGGGACAGGCCGATAGATGCTGGAGTCAAAGACCAGGCCCATTTGGTTGCAATAAAGTATGTCTTCATTGAATAGATGATGTGAGTAGTAGTACAAATCGGAGTAATAGGCACAGTTCCAAAGTATGTTACAGTGCAGTCTTTTTCCCAATAGCTGTGTACTTTGCAGTCTCTCCAAATAACTTCAAATCCCAGGCTGCTTGGTGCATATTCCAGATCCAGTTATGCAGTCCACCTCAAAGTGTGGTGGGACCTGAAGCAGTATACCCTTTCCAGAAGAAGTAAACTCTTATTGCAATAAACCTACAGTAGCTTACTGTCTGAATCCAGCACAGCCTTGATGGTTCCAGACCTTCTATGAATGTCTGTTATCTTTCTCTCTGAGGTAGTCTCTCTGTTATGTTGTTCTATGGCAGCTTTTCAGTCTCAGAAATAGTGTTTCCTGGATGGGGCTTCTCTTTGTGTCTACTTGGCAGGAGCTCAAACATGCAGGTCTTGCTTGCAACTCTCTATCCAGTGGGTGGGATCAGCACATCACCCTGGAAACTAGGCTTACACTGCCAGTGTTTGTTGCTGGGGTGTTGCTAGGTTAAAACATTTGGAGCCTGGGCCCCTGATGTTTTGTCCCAGGCCCCGAATGTCCTGCCTGCCTGCTAGATACAACTGTATTGCCATCCACAGGACGGCAATACAATTGAATCTAATACGGTGAAAGAGCTAAAGGACCTGTGGTGACATCACAGGTCATGTGACCAGTAAAACAGTCAGTGGTTGAGAAGGACCTGCGATGATGTCACCATCATGTGACCAGTGCAGGAGAGGACGGCAGTGAAGAGGGGAAGAAGCTGAGGTGATGTCTGCTACATCAGGAGAGGGAAGTGAAGGGAGAGGTAGAGCAATGCTGGGAGTTGTGGTTATTTAACTTGGACTGTATGTTAGGGCTGAAGGGAGGGATGTTATTTACATGGAACTGTGTATTGGAGGTGGCTGGGGAGGGGGTCATGTTATTTACATGGGACTGTATGCTAGTGGCTGTAGGAGGGAGTGATGTTATTTACATAGGGCTGTATGTTGAAGGCGGCTGTGGTAGGGGATTATTTTATTTACATGGGACTGTATGTTGGAGGGGTCTGGGGCAGGGGGATGTTATTTATATGGGACTGTATGTTGGAGGCGGCTGTGGGAGGCAGTGATGTTATTTACATGGGACTATATGTCATAGGGGACTGGGGGAGGCAGTGATGTTATTTACATGGACTGAATGTTACAGGGGTCTGAGGGAGGGAGGGATTTTATTTACATGGGACGGAATGTTCAGGGGGCGATGTATTTTACGTGGGACTGTATGTTGAAGGTGGATGGTGGGGGGGCATTATGTTATTTACATGGGACTGAATGTTGAGGAGGTGAGGTTTACATGGGAATGCATGTTAGAGGCGTCTGGGGAGGGGGTGATATTATTTACTTGGGACTGTATGTTGAAGGCGGCTGGGGAGGAGGTGATGTTATTTACATGGGACTGTATTTTGGAGGCGGCTGTAGACAGAGAGGGATGTTATTTACATGGGACTGTATATTGGAGGGGGGTGGAGAGATGGTGTGATGTTTTTTTACATGGGACTGTATGGCGGAGGGAGGTAAATAGTGTTATTTACATGGGACTGTATGTTGGAGGGGGTGAAGGGAGAGGAGTGATGTTATTTACATAGGAGTGTATTTTGGAGGGGGCAGGAGAGATGGTGTGATGTTATTACATGGGACTGTATGGTGGAGGCGGGAATATAACAACACGGGGCACTGCAAATCCAGGTACATTAGGCGTTCTTACTACTACTGAGGGCTCTATAGGAGGGACTTATACATCCGCCTTATTTCTACTAAGAGCACTATGGGGGTCCTTATTACTACTGAGGGGTCTGTAGAGAGCTTTATTACCACTGGGGGAACAATAGGGAGCCTTTTTTTGTACTCGGGGCTCTGTGAGGGTATTATTAATACTGGAGGGCTCTTCTACTAATGGGGGCACTCTTGGGGAGCATTATCATGGCTGGCGGCACTGTAGGGGGCAGTATTACTATGGGGGCACAAATTTTTCTTCAGGAGAGTATTTTGGGGTATTGGGGAGCACAGCGAGCAGCAGGATAACACTGTTGGGACTCTAGGTTGGGGGATGATGATAGAAATGTGAGGTAGCTAAGATGTCTGTGTCACACTCTGTAGAGACTAGGTGGCTGAGAGAAGTTGTACGGACCAAATGGAGAAGATGATGACAGAGAAGATCTACATCGGAGGAGACGTCACCTGGGAGGCCCTGGATGTGAGAGGTACGTGCTGCTGTATAGCAAGTACAGCAAAATGCGGTGTGTGGGGGTTGGTGGGACGACTTAGAGAACAGGGCCATATTTATTGGGGCTTGGGCCCTGGATCTTTTGAGACTCTAGCAACGCCCATGGTTTGTTGTCCATACACAATCATTTGGGATTTACAGTGCATAAAAAGATGGAGAGAATTATTGTCTGTGGCGACCACATACCAAACCATTCTGTTTTTGGTGGTTTCTTGCTGTTGCCTCTTGAGTGCCCCTATTGTCTCTTTCATTTGCATCAAAGCAGCTGAAATTGATTCACAATCGCTTATGCTTCCTAACTGAGCAGATTTTTACATCCCTGAAGTTTGTGATGCTTAAAAGGGTTGTGACTCCTTAAGACATTGATGGCATATAGCTGGGATATAGCACCAATGTCAGATAGATGCAGGTCACACTTCTAGTACCCGCACCATCTCTTAACCCCTTAAGGACACGGCCATATTTCACCTTAAGGACCGGGCCATTTTTTGCAAATCTGACCAGTATCACTTTATGTGGTGATAACTTTAAAACGCTTTGACTTATCCAGGCCATTCTGAGACTGTTTTTTTGTCACATATTGTACTTCATGACACTGATAAAATGGAATCCAAAATTTAAATTTAAATTTATTAAAAAAAATACCAAATTTACCAAATATTTTGAAAAATTTACAAATTTTTAAGTTTCAATTTCTCTACTTCTATACTACATAGTAATACCTCCAAAAATAGTTATTACTTTACATTCCCCATATGTCTACTTCATGTTTGGATCATTTTGGGAATAATATTTTATTTTTTGGGGATGGTACAAGGCTTAGAAGTTTAGAAGCAAATCTTGAAATTTTTCAGAAATTTTCAAAAACCCACTTTTTAAGGACCAGTTCAGGTCTGAAGCCACTTTGTGAGGCTTACATAATAGAAACCACCCAAAAATGACCCCATTCTAGAAACTACACTCCTCAAGGTATTCAAAACGGATTTTACAAACGTTGTTAACCCTTTAGGTGTTCCACAAGAATTAATGGAAAATAGAGCTACAATTTCACAATTTCACATTTTAATATTTTTTTTTCCAGTTACAAAGCAAGGATTAACAGCCAAACAAAACTCAATATTTATGGCCCTGATTCTGCAGTTTACAGAAACACCCCATATGTGGTCGTAAACTGCTGTACGGGCACACGGCAGGGCGCAGAAGGAAAGGAATGCCATACGGTTTTTGGAAGGCAGATTTTGCTGGACTGTTTTTTTTACACCATGTCCCATTTGAAGCCCCCCTGATGCACCCCTAGAGTAGAAACTCCAAAAAATGACCCCATCTTAGAAACTACGGGATAGGGTGGCATTTTTGTTGGTACTAGTTTAGGGTACATATGATTTTTGGTTGCTCTATATTACACTTTTTGTGAGGCTAGGTAACAAGAAATAGCTGTTTTGGCACCGTTTTATTTTTTGTTATTTACAACATTCATCTGACAGGTTAGATCACATCGTATTTTTATAGAGCAGGTTGTCACGGTCGCGGCGATACCTAATATGTATACTATTTTTATATTTATGTAAGTTTTACACAATGATTTCAGTTTTGAAACAAAAAAAATCATGTTTTAGTGTTTCCATAGTCTGCCAGCCATAGTTTTTTCACTTTTTGGGCGATTATCTTGGGTAGGGTATGATTTTTGCGGGATGAGATGACGGTTTGATTGGCACTATTTTGGGGTGCGTATGACTTTTTGATCGCTTGCTATTAGTGTTGAGCGAACTTCTGTTTTAAGTTCGGCGTCTAAAGTTCGGCTTCCGGTTAGCGGAGAATCCCGATATGGATTCCGAATTCCGTTGTGGTCCGTGGTAGCGGAATCAATAATCGGCCATTATTGATTCCGCTACCACGGACCACAACGGAATTCGGAATCCATATCGGGATTCTCCGCTAACCGGAAGCCGAACTTTAGACGCCGAACTTAAAACAGAAGTTCGCTCAACACTACTTGCTATTACACTTTTTGTGATTTAAAAAAAATTTGAGCTGATTATTACAGACGCGGCGATACCTAATATGTATACTTTTTTAAAAATTTACTTAAGTTTTACACAATAACAGCTTTTTTAAAACAAAAAAAAGATGTTTTAGTGTCTCCATATTCTGAGCCATATTTTTTTATATTTTTTGGGCGATTGTCTTAGGTAGGGTCTCATTTTTTGCGGGATGAGGTGACGGATAGATTGGTACTATTTTAGGGGGCATACGCCTTTTTGATCGCTTACTGTTGTACTTTTTGTGATGTAAGGTGACAAAAAATTTGTTTATTTAGCACAGTTTTTCTTTTTTCTTTTTACGGTGTTCATCTGAGTGGTTAGGTCATGTGATATGTTTATAAAGCCGGTCGATACGGACATGGTGATACCTAATATGTCAACTTTTTTTTTCCCCCTATTTTTTACCAATTTTTTTTAACTTTATTTGGGGGAAATTATGTTTGTTTGTTTTTTACTTGAAACTTTTAATCTTTTTAGGGGAAAACTTTATTTTTTCAACTTTTTTTCACTTTATTTTTTGTCCCACTTTGGGACTTCAACTTTTGGGGTCTGATCCCCTTTACAATGCATTCCAATACGTCTGTATTGGAATGCATTGGCTGTATGAGTAATACAGTGTGTATTACTCATACAGCTTCCGGCCTGTGAGATCCAGGGGGCTGGATCTCATAGGCTCATCACCGGAAGGCATCGCGCTGCCTTCCATGCCATCGGGTCCCCCTTACAGCCGCACGGGGACCCGATGGCACTTCCCACCGCTGCCGCAACCTCCAGTAAAAGCCACAAACCGCAGGTCTGAATTGACCTGCGGTTTGCGGTGATCGCCGACACGGGGGGGTCATGGGACCCCCCGCGCATTGACCCAAGGTGCCTGCTCAATGATTTGAGCAGGCACCTTGTTAAGATCACCGCCCGCCGGGCAGCGGTGATCGGAACTACACAGGACATACAATTACGCCCTGTGTCCTTAAGTACCTGGACATCAGGGCGTACCTGTACGCCCTATGTCCCTAACAGGTTAAACAGGGCCCCCAAAGTGAACGAGATTGCATCATGTATTCGTGGCATGCTCTCTAATTAAATTCTATGGGAGTTCTGAAAACAGCTGAGTGAGTGCACTTGGCTATATTAGGAATTCTCATAGAAACTAATGGAGAGAGCACCAGTGCGACCATCGTGCCATTCACCTCTATGGGACTGCAAGGAATAGCCAAGCCATTTTTGAAATTCCCATAGAAATGAATGGAGGGCGGCGGCGCATATGTGGTCTACTCTCTTTTGCTTTGGGGGCCTTGTTCTAGAGACAGGTGCAGGTTCCAGAGACGGGACCAGCACTTATCTGACATTGGTGGCATATCCTATATGTTTGTCCATTCTTATCCGGCTAAATACCCCATTTTACGTGCCTACATAAGAGTGGAACTCTTAGACTATTACGCTCCATAATAAAAGGTCTACACCTAAGGACACAATTTGCCATGTAAGTATAGGCTTTTAAAGTGCCACTTGTGAGGATCGAGCAATAAAAGAGAGCACTGGACTGAAGGAGAATAATCTGCATTATTTTCCAATCAATACTTTAAAGTGGACCCTTTGGCTGTGCATGCAAGTGACTAAATAGCAATCAACTGGACCCACAATAAATAATTCTGCTCTCTGTTAGACGGATGTATTTTTAGATCCTGCTAACGCAATGGATTATTTGAACAGATAGCACAATACCCTAAACTTTTACTAAATGTAAAACTCTGCTTACAACAGAGAATCCATTATA
Organism: Bufo bufo; assembly: GCF_905171765.1. Taxonomy (NCBI): domain Eukaryota; kingdom Metazoa; phylum Chordata; class Amphibia; order Anura; family Bufonidae; genus Bufo; species Bufo bufo. Next base: position 317,618,812 of record NC_053394.1, read on the forward strand.
CTCATCAGTGAGTGAGGCACCATGACAGGCTGCGGCAGAACATCCTTAATGTGTCGGTTGATTGCTCAAATAACTACCATCGATAGAAGAAGTGCTATAATGATACAGTGTTATTATTGGAATTCAATTTCCCTGGAAGCTTAGGCTAGCTTTACACTAGCGGCGCAGCCTTCTGACATAGAATCACCAGATTCTCAGCATATTTAGAGGGTTGCAGCAGGATCTCTGCTGTACCCCCTTATAGTTATCAGGAAGAGCCTACCGGATTTGTAATCACTAGTGCGAAACTAGCCTTATAGTCTGCTAACAGTTCTGTGGGGCCTTTCAACTCTTCCCTAATGGCAGATTTCATGGAAAAGAAGAGCTGGGAATACTGTATTTCGACAAGCCCAATACCTTTGTCCTCAGGAGAGATATGCTGCAATCAGAGGTATTTTTCAGCGGCTTATTCTGCTCTCTCCATTTCACCATTTGCATTGTAAAGAAGTACCAAAAATCTGCTGCAAAATTGCCCTGTGAACTTAAATTGGTTGTCCCACAAAAATGATTCTAAGTTTTTAAACCAGCACCTGGATCTGAATAATGTTGTAATTGCATATAGTGAAAAATTTAATATAGCCACTGAGTTATTCAATAAAATGTATCTGTATAATGCCACCTGCTGTTTGTTCTCTCCTTCATCTTTCTGTCCACCTTGCTATGGTGGACACACATGCTCAGTTCCATCGTTTAACGTCCATGAGTCGTATCTTCCGTTAGAAGCTATGATACTTATAGGACATCCCCCTGAGCAAAGACACACACCCTGGGCTGCCAGTTTCAAATAAATCTAGCAAAGCAACTGCATAGGGAGATACCTGGATCCTTGTGAAGTTTGTTAGAAAGAGGTTACCATTTACTATATGATGCCTGATTTTCATTTTTTCATCCAAAGTCATAGGTGCACATCCATAAAGCTAACATGTAGACAGCAAACAAAATACACATGGCAGCACATACATGCAAACAATAGAACTAGGGATTAGAGATTATTCTGGATTACGGTGGTACTATACCTACAACACGTGAAAAATGGAAGCTCTATGTGCGCATATCTGTCAGCATATTGCCTGGTATGGTTGATCATACTGAGTAAGATGATATCTGTCCTTAGTCTCTACGTTAAACTGCTGCTAGATGTCGATCAAAGGGAACGCACAGAGCACAGGGGCATTGCATTAGCAGTGCTCCAAGCGCTAAGGCCAGCCCCTTGGTGCTTGAAATAGGTAATTTGCATCAATATAAAAAGTAAGATACCTTGGCAGCAGTTTACTGTAGAGACAAACGACAGGTGTCATTTTACTCACCATGATCAAACCTACCACCATGTCTGGTCTAATAGGGTTGAACATGCTGACCGACGCTTTTTAAAGGGGTTGTTCGGGAATACATAATTTCTATCATACTTTCCTGCTCCTCTCCGTTACCGTCCTCCACGCTGGCTCCCATGTCTCCATCATCCGGTCTGGGGTTTGTTTTATTCCTTCCTGGCATGGACATGGCTAGCTGAGCCTATTCAGCCAAACACTGCCTGGCTGGGGAGGAAGAAAACAAACCACGCACAGGAAAATGGAGACATGGGAGCTAGCAGGGAGGAACGGGGCAGGTAAGTATGATTCTTTCAGTAGGGGAGGCAGACTGCCGGCACCTGTTAGAAATGATGTATTACCAGATAACCCCTTTAAGGTGCATTGCGAGGCTTTTCTTATTGCCATTACATATATTGAATAAAACATCCAGTTTGTTTGTTCTGGTTTGATAAGAAACTTTTCTTACAGTATCCTGTCCCAACCATTAACCCAGAAGGTCCCTGGAGATATTTTACCTATAAAATATTCTACACTAAAGTTAATGAATTCATTATTTAGAGAGCTTGGTCTCCTGCTAATTACAAGCAAATATTTGTAGACTCATTGTAAAAGATAAAACTTTGAAGCTCTCCGCAGCAATGAGAATTAAAATTTGCAGAGCACGACGGACCTGCCAGCTCTCAGACTGATGTCGTTAGGAAGCCCAGATGCCAGCCTCTTAGTTCTCGGCCTCCCACAGATGGCAAATGGGCGCAGCACTTAAATATCCGATTAAAGTATAATCTCGCTGGGGTTCATTTAGGATGCGTAATGGTTACATCTGATACTACTGCTCGCTACATTTATAATGGCTGTCATGCAACATGAAAGTGTGCTACAATCCTGAGCCCCACTGGAGATACTTCGAAGTCACTACAACCTAGCTCTATATATAATGTGAATTATATAAGACAACACATCCATCCACAGCAATGTAAAATCTAATATAATGAGAGTAACTCTTCTGCTTAGGAGAAATGCTTGAGTAAAGTGCTCTTGGATATACATTACTGAATATGAGAGCCTAGGAGAGAAAGCTCTGTCTCCATTTCTGCAGTCTATGGACATGTGCTGCCCAGACCACAATACCACCAGAACAAACCAATTAGATATATAGCTTACCTAGTGTAATATTTTCATAGTGTACGAATTTATACACAAAATAAGAGGAATAGTCCTGTTCACTGACAAAAAAGAGCAGTGCCAAATGGCAATCACTACATTATGTATGTTAAATATGATACATTCACATCTGTTGTGATTTTGGTGGTGACATTGTCTTGTTTGTAGAAACATATAATGTATACTGTGGTATACAGTTATATACCAAGAAAATTTGTTGCAAAACCTTAGTCAGTGTCAGTGTCATGTTGTAGTGAGGGTCTTACGGATCCCCAGAACATCTCTCAGGCAATCAACACCAAGGCAAGCAGACAGACAAAGCAAGGACCAAAAGCGAATACTTTAGTAACAGAGATAAGAACATGACAGTAAGCTGGACCAGCAGGTATGGGTAAAACAGCAGTAATACCACAGGACCAAGTGCACCGGTTTGACTTGGAGCCAAACCCAGAGGGGAAAAAAACACAGTGAGCCCTGTACTTCACAGAGCCCCTGATGGTGGGGATGAACTTAGCCAAGGGCTCACTGGTCGCACCTCCAGGATGTCCTGGTGCCCTTCGCCACTTACCTACAGAGACAGATATTGGTGCAATCACCAGAGGTCCAGACAGACATGGGATGGACTGGAACCTAGGCACACAAACAGGAACCCAAACATATACTCAAGACACTGTTCAGACAAGACATAACGGGCACCAGAAAACCAGACAAATTATACAAGGAAGCATTAGACAAACAGACAGACGCTTGGAATCCATGTGGAACGGATACATAGCGGTCACAGAGAGCTGTTAACATGAGACAAGCAGACGTCTGCATCACATGTGGAACGGATGCATGGTGGTCACAGGCAGAGCTGCTAAGACATGACACGCAGACTAAGGCCTCATGCACATGAACGTATTTTCTTTCTGTGTCTGTTCCGTTTTTTTTGCGGACCATATACGGAACCATTCATTTCAATGGGTCCGGAAAAAAAAGGAAGTTACTCCGTGTGCATTTTGTTTCCGTATCTCTGTATTTCCGTTCCACAAAAAAAATAGAACATGTCCTATTATTTTCCGCATTACGGACAAGGATAGTACTGTTCCATTAGGGGCCAGCTGTTCTGTTCCAAAAATACGGAATACACACGGACGTCATCTGTATTTTTTGCGGACCGCAAAATACATCTGTTCGTGTGCATGAGGCCTAAATGTCCTCTCTCCAGAGAACCCAGGGGCCTTCTCACGAAGGCACAGAACCGGACTAGCAGATGCCTGTTCCCTATGCGGAGTTAGTCCATGGGAGAACAGACAGAGCTGCACAACAAGACATAGAATCAGACTAGCAGATGCCTGTTCCCCATGTGGAGTTAGTCCGGGCAAGCAGGCAGAAACAAGAATGCAAGGAAACATCAAGCAGGGACCAAGACAAAGTGACCTTGATGTTTCACTAGGTGACCACACAGACAGGACAGATGGAATAACCCCAGGTCAGGTGCATATATCCTGCACCCAGTAAAGCTGGAGACAGACTGACCCCCAAACCCGCAGCTTACAGGATAGTAAAGCAGGGTAACTAGGTCATCTGACCACCTAGCAGACACACCCAGACCAGAACAGGGATTGTTAATCCCACACGAACCAAGAGTAACAAGAACCACAGAAGGGAACAACACAGGGGACAGTTCACACACAAGTCACATATACTGCAGCCAGCACACCCAAACAAACAAATGGCTTCCATGGAATCCACCGTTACCAGTACTAGTGTAAAGGCAGCCAGCCTACACAGCCATAAACCGTGACAATAGGGAACTGAACAGTGAAGGACACAAGGAGACAAATAAAAGCCAAAGTTCACACACGAGAAGCTGCAACTACATGTAGCTCATGGCAACCAACCTCCACCGTATCCAGTATGCCAGAGCTACTAAAGCGAGTACGTACGGCAACACGTGACACTACACTGTGACAGTCGGACTGGGATTCATTGAGCCCACCAAAGGAAATTATTCTCAGCGCCCGAGCCTAATAAAGTCTAATAGGTTTTGAATCAAAGAAATAGACCCTAGTGGCAAGTAATTGGCTCCAAAGGCACTCCAAAAGTTTTTATTCTCCTGGACCTTTTGTGCTCACTAGAGTATGAGAGCCTGGGCCTACCAAAGTATCCTCTGTCAGTTTGATCGGCCAGTCTTTTTGTGATCATAGTGCTCCCCAAGTGTGCTTCCATTGTGTCTAGGATCATACATAGAGCAGAAGAGGTCTCTGAATCCCTATAACAGAAAATTGGGCCCCTATCTTGCTGCACATCTATTACACCACCCTCAACCGCATGTATCAGGCCAGAATCCCCTACCATGCATTGTAGGAGAGAAGGATCACATGATCTCCTTGGGCCAGACATCTATATGGTAACATGGCAGGAGCTCTGTACAGTTCCAAACTGCCCATAGGGAAGGAACTTAGTGTCAACCTAGTAGTGTATGTCCTATGGACCTATCGTATGCTCTATCGACCAGTGCTATAGTTCCATAGGGCATACACTACTAGATTGACACCAGTTTCCTTCCCTGCAGTTTGGAACTGTTCAGAGCTCCCACCATGTTACCAATAATGCCATCTCTTGTCTACATAGAAACATAGAATGTGTCGGCAGATAAGAACCTTTTGGCCCATCTAGATGGGTATACAAATAAAAGCATGCAGTTGACCAGAACTATATGAAAATGTTCACTATCACTAGTGTTGATCGCGAATATTCTAATCGCGAATTTTTATCACAAATATCGGCACTTCGAGAGTTCGCAAAGATGTCGAATATAGTGCTATCTCTTCATAATTGTGAATATTCTAGATTTTTTTTCATCAGTAAACTCCCTTATTGCTTGTGGGCCAATGAAAAGGCTGCAATGTCTTTGTCAGAGCTTAGCAACATCCCTAGCAACCAATAGGAAAGTTGCCCTTACTATATAAGAAACTCCCCAGCAGCCATTTTCTCCTGTTTTTTGCAGTTCTGAGAGAGAGAGAGCAGTGACATTGCTGTTCTCTGTGCTTTCATCTGGATCCTATTCCTTATCCAATTACATTAGTTAGTTAGTTAGCTCATATATATAATACAGATAGTAGGAGATAGTCAGTGTAGGTTAGATAGTGATATAGTGTAGCTGATAGATTCCAGTGCAGGGTGTTAGGTAGTGTGATAGGTTCTGCTGTCCATACATACATGCTACAGACATAGTGCTGTGATGTGACAACAATACATAGTGCACAAATCAGTAATATCTACTCAGACCTGATAAAATGTGAAGTTGCATGTATTGCGCAAAAAATATGCGCATCATTAGTGCTGATTTGCGCAATCGCAAAAATGACTGGAGATCACGAATTCTAGAATTTGCGACTTTATGGCGAATATTCGTGAAATATTGCGAAAACGAATATTGCCTATGCTGTTCATCACTAACTACCACCAAAGATCTCCCATCAATACAAATATCTTTAAATTAGGGCATCTCTAAATAGGGCCATAACATAAGGTCCTATTGCAGACCATGGTATGGAGCCTGAATCCAACATGCTCTCCAACTGCAGAAAGTGAGATCAGGAATAAGGATATGTCTTCCTTCTTGCTCATTTTCCACCTGGTTTAGTTCCTGTATTTAACTCCATCATTCACAGTAATCAAACTGCTTTTGAGTAAATATGGGCCCCATTAGCTGTGAGACCGCTTGATGGCTTCTAAGCCTGCTATCATGATATCTACTCCAGTGTCTGTAAAGCCTCATTCACATGTCAGTGTTTGCCACGGACAGCACACGTCCCTATTCATTTTAATGTGTGTATCCAGACATCAGTGTTCTAGCATAGTCTGTGGGTCCGTTTTTTTTTAACACGGATGCATGCTCTATTATAGTCTATGGGTGCATGAAAAACATCCGTGTTGAATCTGTGTTTCTTTGAGAGATTCTTTGAAAAATTTTCAGCTGTTTAGTGTCAGTGAAACATGGATGCAACACGGACAGCAAAAAATGGATACACGGACCCAACACGGACCCTTTCACGGACAGCTTCACGGATGCATCATTGATAACCTGTTCACGGATTTGAGCACGGACACGGACGTGTGAATGAGGCTTAAGACTCTATTCAGACAGGTGCTATGAATTTCATTATAATGGATCCAAAAGGACCAATAACGAGGTCCGCCAGGTTCTTTTGAGGTTTCCTTTATTTTGACAGCAAGAATATTGCTGCACTCTGCTATTATGGACTCAAGACACCACACAACCGAGTGTAATTGCACAGTTGTGAAAATGTAGCTATTTGGTCACCAAATGGCAGACAGGAACAGCTGAACATAACTTGTAGTTTACTCCCAAGAGGCTCATAAGGAAGACCACTTTCTCTCCAGTGCCACCTCATGGCTTTCTATATATTTGCTTCCCATGGAGCATTGCCAATAAGTCTCCATACAAGACTAGTCTCTTTAAGGAGATTCAGCATCCGGCATAAGACGCATTCAAGGCATCACACTCAGCCAGAATCCTATTCCGTACTGACGAGGGGCAAGCACCCTGAAACAGCTGTCTATGGATGGAGATTTAGCTTGGCTATATTCCCTTGTGAAATCCCATAGCTCATAGGGAGCCACTTCTGAGAGGTGACACTGGTGAGATGGTTCTGTTTCTTGGAAGATATCTCTTTGCATATTTGTTCCCTTGTGGCATTGGCAATAAATCTCCATACAGAACTGATCTCTTTAAAGAGATTCAGCACCCTGCTTAAGTCCCAAGAGGCTCAAAAATTGATTGGATACCAGTGGTATTGTAAGGAGCCTTAATGCTTGGAGGCACAATACTTGTAACAGATGGCCATGTCTCTGGAGATCAAGTGCTACACATGAGCTCTACTTAGGGCTGACTTCAGTCTCACTTGGTGCCCTGAACTCTTTATGCTTTTAATTGACGGGCATAGCAATGTCCCAGTGGTCCTCCCCACTGACTCTGAAGTGACCTCTTCCTTAGGCCTTCTGACTAGGCCAATACAAACCTCTCTCATGATACTGGTCTTCTATTCCAGAAGCTGTGGCACAGACCTGATTTCTCAGTCTGAAACCAGGGAGTCCCTTGAATACTCTACTCATGCTCTATGTTGGAATCCCCCTTCAACTATATTATTGACTCCGACTCTGACCTTGTGACTGGTGTCATCAAACATCAACATTCAGCAAATACGTTTAGCACAATTAACCGTTTCCAGAGTCCAAGCTAAATGGGTGGAAAGCACAGAAGAAAAACATGTCATATTAACTGTTGCAAAAGTCAGGAAGCACAAATAAAATGTAAATCAGCAATCTGGAAGGGACTTTTCACATATATTGTTGAAATGGCAATTCCTCTAGGCAAAGATAGAGCTGAAGGACTGCTTTGAAAATTCCATCTTCGTGCCAAGAGGAATCACCAAGAAAGGGGAAGCAGCACTATACCCCTAATAGTTTATGTCTATGAGGGTACCATGACGGCCACAGGATCCATATTTGTTGGGAGCTGCAGAGCTATACCGCATGCGTGCAGGCACCATTAGGGTCCATTCACACGTCCGTTGTTTCTTTCCTGATCTGTTCCGTTTTTTGCGGAACAGATCTGGACCCATTCATTTTCAATGGGTCCTGAAAAAAAATCAGACATTGAGCTGTCCGTTTTTTTTCAGGACCTATTGAAAATAAATGGGTCCAGATCTGGTCCAGATCTGTTCCGCAAAAAACGGAACAGATCAGGAAAGAAACAACGGACGTGTGAATGGACCCTTACTATGAGGGGGTTCAGTTAATTCTGCTAATTACTTGTTTCTTCCCCCAATCATAAAATATAAAAAAAATACTGAATGCTGGAGTAACTACCCACAAATATATGGGGTTAGTACTTTATGTTTGCTTTCATTACTTAATTATTTTGCAAGATAAAATGTAAGAAAACGCCAACTACAATCCGGAGAACCAAATGTTTTTCCTCTTTTCATAGTTGTCAGATATTAAGAAAACAAATAAAATATCACACGGCACGGCAGGAGATGGCAAGGAAAGACGGGCGCACTGTGATAAAATATATTGTTGATTTTTACATGCAGAGATGAGTAGTGGGTGGTCCAGAACGTATTGGCATTTACATCAAGAATATTTACAGCCACATAGAAGATATTAATGCGCATCGTCTGCCTTGTAATATATTGCAAAGACGGCTGTAGGAACACTTCATTAATTAAATTAATCACCAGGCCTAATGTGAATGACTTGTATGTGGCAAAACCATTAGAATAGAATTACTCATAGATTGCAGGACACGATATGTGTAGGGATTATTTACAAGTGGCATTAATACCCCAACCGCTACAAGCAGCTTAAGACGGTACTCATATATATATCGACCAATGCTCTGTCATTTTAATGGTGTCAGTGAAGTGTAGAAATGGAACGGAGAGTGTTTGAAGCAGGAGATCTGCACATCAGACCTGAAATCCAAATAAAATGCCATTTCTGCATTCAGCCAATAGAATATTTCTGCCAATTCTTCCTAGGATTTTAATAAATGCTAATTTATTCAGACATGCATCAAAGTGGAAGAGCCATCTATTTCATCATAGATGTTTGCACAGAATAATAAGGCTGGGTTAACATGCATGGATTATAGCTCTCATCAGATGGTGGAGGATGCTGGTCTGAACGGATCATTTACATGTACCAAAAGTTATTTTATTCTGTTAAATGAAATGTCTTGAATTCCCTATAATGGAGTGTCCTATTCCAATTAACATTAACATAATACTAGGAGAACAAATGAAGGGTGGATAACGGGAGGATTGGCCATATACCCTACAGAGAAATTCCTGGTGGGCCGATGGCTAGAAGGGCCACCCAGGCCCTCCTCATGGCCACCAGGCGGGTACACAATTATCCGATTCTCTCTTACACATCTGGCCAGAAGCCATAGGTGCCATCTTGAATTCCACTGTATAGACGTCCACAGGACAGTGATACAGTTGAATACTGTGGTGCAAATATTGTGCTGCACTGTGGTTCAGCTGGGGCGGTAGATTGCTCTTTACTATGGTATTGCTGGCCCTGCCTACTTCTGTTGTCCCAGCCTAATTATGTTGCCCCGCCTTCTGTCAATTTGGAACCACCTGCAACCATTTTTTCCAGGGCCACTTTTAGTTCCCAGTCCGCCCCTGGTGGATAATGAAGAGATCTGATAAATGCAGTGTTCTTTTGTGTAACCTTATAGATCAGCACCTATGAGGGGTGTCTTCACATGTGGCAGATTTTTTTTGCAGACATGTCTGTGACTTGAAATTGAGTTACATTCGCCTAAAAGGGGCTTGCAGAAATTCAAGAGCTTGCCACCAACACAACCTCATTCAGATGAATGGGAAATCTGCCCAGTGTGAAGGTACCCTAAGGGTACACCCAGTGTTATATCTTGGTTTTGTGCTGCCCCAGGCGAGAATAAACTCAGGCACCCCCCTAATATAAATTTGACCCACCCCTTCCTTGTTAAAAAACAATGTGCAGCTAGAGATAGTACAGTATTAACCCCTCCCTAATTCTCCCCCCTCCAACCACCCAATGGGTCCCAACCCCCTTACCCCATAAAACAACTAAGTAATTGATTTTTTGTGAATTACTGTAATTTAAGTACTTACAGTTTTTGAAGACAGCAGGCTCAGGGATCAGTGCATTGGTGGCCGGGGCCTGGCCTCAGTGTTCACGGTGACCGTGTGCAGGATCCGTTCTGCACTTGGAGGAGATAAGGCTCACCCTAGCGTTGCCGGCCTTTGACTCCACCTCCGTGTGACGTCATGACGGCAACGCGCGGACGCAAAAGGCAAGGGAGGTCGGGAGGAAGTCAGGAGGAGGAGGAAGTAAGTCTTTCAACTCCTTCACTATGCGGCGCCGGCGATGCCGCTCGCATAGTGAAAGATCGGATCGGACAAGGGGCAAAAAATATATTTAGCATATTGTGTAACTATCACTAAGCAAACAAGGCATTTTGCCGCCCCATTGGCAAGTGCCGCCCTAGGCAAAAGCCTTGTTTGCCTCGTGATAGATACACCCCTGGGTACACCCACACTGTAACAGCAGTTGCAGATCGCCAGTGTTCGCCTACTCACCACCACGGTCCCAGGCTCCATGCTCGGGAAAGCGCTGCCCTCCCTGGCCACCTCGTTATTGCCCGGGTCCATCTGCATTACAGGGCAGGTAGCAGCGGTGATCTGCTGCCAGTGTCTCTCCATGCACTGCTTCGGTCCTGACTCTGCGCCTGCAGATGCTATACAGTACTTTCTGGAATCTGCTCCACAGTTTTCTTTCTGCCCTGGACACATCATGCCTTCTAGCCTGTTTCCTGTAGCACCTCAGTAAGGGCCAGCAGACATCACTTCCTGTAATGTAAGGGTTTTGCACATTTGACCTGTGCAACCAATCCCAGCCATCCTGCACCTATTTAAGTGGTCCAGCCCTCTTCCCAGGTGCCTGAGCATTAAAGATCCTTGTGTCCTGCAAATGTTGCCGTTATCTGTGCTTCTTTTTCTATATGCCTGACTCAGGTTTGCGGACTCTGATACCGTTTTGATCCCTGCCTGCTTTGCCTCCACTCTTCTGTTGCTGACCTGGATTGCCTGACCTGTACCTATGCCGCCTGCCCTGACCTTCTGCCTGTCTGACTTCACCTCTGCCTCATCCTTCGGTCCTGCACTGTCTGTCCTGGTTATGACCCAGCCTGCTGACTACAACTGTACCTCTGGTACCTTGTACTAGTACTCCCTGTTCCGCCTGGACCAGCTGCCTCTTGAGCCAATCCTTATCAAGAGGTAGCGACCTGGTGTTTCCCTCGGGGAAGTCTATCCCCACCATCAGGGATTACTGTGAAGAACAAGGGGTTCACTTTGACAACATCCTTGGAGGAAGTAGGACACGTGGCAATGTGGGTTCACACCCGCTGGTTCGAGACACACACATGATTGAAATGCTGGAGATTTCCCATTGTGGCTTTTCATACAGCAAATCCGTTGTATTGTACAGTGCCAGCAAAGTGCCTGAGATTTTAAGAACTCACACCCAGATGCTATGCAAAAAATATGCAGCGTAAGGCCCCTTTCACACGGGCGAGAATTCCGCGCGGGTGCAATGAGTGAGGTGAACGCATTGCACCCGCACTGGATCCGGACCCATTCACTTCAGTGGGGCTGTTCAGATGAGCGGTAATTTTCACGCATCACTTGTGCGTTGCGTGAAAATCGCAGCATGTTCTATATTCTGTGTTTTTCATGCAAGGCAGGCCCCATAGAAGTGAATGGGGATGCCTGAAAATCGCAAGCATACGCAAGCAAGTGCGGATGCAATGCGATTTTCACGCATGGTTGCTAAGGAGACGAGGGATGAGTTACCCGGGACCCCATTTACTTTTCTATTTTCCATTATAACATGGTTATAAATTGAAAATAATAGCTTTCTTTAATTCTGAATGCTAAGTAAAAGGTCCATTGTGGGGTTAAAAATAAATAAAAATGTAACTCACCTCATCCACTTGATCGCGCAGCCGGGCTCGTCTTCTTTCTTCTTCTTCTTGCAGGACCTGGCTGGAAAAGGACCTTCGGTGACATCATCGCGCTCACCACGTGGTAAACGCGGTGACGTCAGCACAGGTCCTGCTGAATGAAGATAGAAGAACCTTCTATCTTCATTCAGCAGGACCTGCGATGACGTCACCGAAGCTCCTTTTCCTGCAAGAAGAAGAAGAAAGAAGACGAGCCCGGCTGCGCAATCAAATAGATGAGGTGAGTTACATTTTTTTTTATTTTTAACCCCACAATGGACCTTTTACTTAGCATTCAGAATTAAAGAATGCTATTATTTTCCATTATAACCATGTTATAATGGAAAATAATAAAATATACAGAACACCGATCCCAAACCCCGAACTTCAGTAAATAAGTCCGGGTTCGGGTCTGGGTACCACAGTCAGTTTTTTATCACGCTGGTGCAAAACGCAGTGCACCCGCGCGATAAAAACTGAACATCGGAACGCAATCGCAGTCAAAACTGACTGCAATTGCGTACCTACTCGCACGATTTTCCCGCGACGCACCCGCATCCTATCCGGCCCTCACACACGACGCCCGTGTGAAAGAGGCCTAAATTGACCACCAAATTGAAATCTACAGCATTTCAATTTTGGCTGCGGATAAGATCCACTGCAGATTTTACTCTTTGCAAAAGAGAGAGTGAAATCCACAGCAATTGTCTGGCAAAAACCAAATTAGCAGAGTCATCTCATTATAATTAGAAGGTGGCGATTTAAAGACAGCTCCATTGTACAGTACTCCTGAAGGTCTAGATAAGGATAGCAACATTATATAATATAAACACATGTGAGGCTCTGCTTGCACCTCCCATGTCACTTTCTGTGACAACAATTAAATAATAGAACAATCAATATTCATCTTCCACAGGCGTACATCATGTCAATAAAGCTAGCACTAAATAGAGGAGACTGTCCCTTAAAAGGCGACAATAGACATACTTTAAGTGGTTGTGTTTCATTAGAAAAAGACTGGTCAAAACAATAAAAATGCATGTATAACATTTTGCAATAAAAAACGTTGTAAAAAAAAAAGAAGTTAAAAACATACAAGGAGTTTATTACCACCAAAAAAGCCTCTGAAAAAAGCCATAAAAATACTGTGTGAAGGATATGTTAGGGCCCTTAAACATGTGATTTTGCTCACTGAAAAAACTGCATTGAAACATGTTCTTTTCCATACCATATGCGGTTTTTATGGTGTTTTTTCTAGCAGTGTGAACCACAGTTTTTTTGTTGTCATTTTTTACCCTATAGAGAACATGTGAAAAATGCCAGAAGCTTCAACATGTACAAGTAATAAGGTCAGTAACCCATTAAATGCTACTTAATTAACAAAAACACCCTTAGCAAAAAATGCTTGTGTGTCTCTGCATTTCATATTTCCCCAAAACCATAAAAAATTCACCAAATACACCCTTAAAGAGTTTTTTTTTTACTTTTAGAAGTAATACCCAGTTTTTTTTATTTTAGATATTATTTTGCTTGCTTGAATTAAATAAAAATTCTTAAGCAGATAAAACATGTTTACAGCTAATGCAAATAAGTACCGTATAAAAACCTCCAAACTCCGTATTATTATCTCATGAATAAATGGTGGGTAATAACATGCGAAGCACGCTGTCTGTTTCTTGCTCCTCTTAAGTTTTCAGTGCTGATCGCATGGTCTGCATGCTGTTTTAGTACGGTGCCTGAAGTGAAGCCCTGGGAAGCCTGGGGAAGCATACAAAGCAAAACCGTCTTCCCACTGACAGCTGTTCTGCTCATTGGTCTTGTCAGTGTGAGGTTTAGATCCAAAAATGTGCAAATTAAAGTGTAAATTCCAGTAGCTGTAAGATGTTTCTGGAATGAAGAAATCACTTTTCTCTCCATTTTTTTTATCCATTCATTTTAAAGTTTGTCTAATTCGTTATATTATAAGCCTACTTTTTTAAAGGTCCATGGATTATGGAAAGGTCTGCCGCTTTTGATTAAAGAGCAAGGACTGCTAAAAAAATTCTGATTGGTGCTTAGCATTTACATTTTGACTTTCCATTATCTGACAAGGGGTTAAGAAAAACACCCAACCAATATTTAACATTTAGGGTAGGATTACATTTAAATCCAACACATATTTTACAACAGGATCGGGGGCAGAATTCCAAGTTTAACATTCACAGATCTGCAGAAGAATAAGCCCAGTTGTCATTTAATAGGGACTACTGGAATCTGTGCCTAAGCCCTAACCAAATCCTGAACATGTCAACATACAAATATGGATATTTTGGCACAGTGATAGCCAGGGCCGGTCTTAGAAGTGTGTGATCTGGATGGTCATACAGTATACAGTATAATATTTTTACAATGTATTAGGCAGGGTATTGGCCCTCTTTAAAGCTGTGTATGGAGACTTAGTGGCAATGCTCCATGGGAAAATAATATTCAAAGAGGTATCTCCTAGGGAAAGAGAATCATCTCGCTAGCACCACCTTTTGGAGTTGGCTCCCCATGAGTCAAAGTGCGATTTTGGGGCATGAAAAGGGAAAATAACCAAGCCAGATGTACAGCTGTTTCGGGGTGTTTGCCCCTCATCAGTACGGAGTAAAATTCTGTTTGGCTGAGTGCGGTGCACTGGAAGGAGCTTAGGCAGAGGAGTACATTTTACATATGATAGTGGAGAAATACCTATCAAAAAACTACCAGACCGCATAAAATATAAGTAAATGTTATTAACTATTACATAAAGGACAATCCATACATAGAGAATAGCTTTAGCTCCGCCCACATAGAGCATCCTCCTAAAGAAGAAGAAGAAGTGTTTGCCGCTGCTGCCAGCAAACACTTCATGGCACAGGCGGCCCACTATTGTGGAAGGCAGCGGAACCAACTGTGGAATCTACCTGGAAGGGCAGATTTTCAGACCAGGCCTGCATTCAAATGCACCTGCCTCCTGTGGAAGCAGATACAATTGAGTGCAGGGGCACGCAGAAACTGGGTGAATTGTCCTGGTGGCCGGGTGCCTTGCAAAGGCGACTGTCTGGCTTAATAGCTCTGTGATTAGCATTTCTGCGTTCAAAGCACATGGTGGTAGGTTCAACATCTAACAGAGTGTTTTCTTTTTTACCTTAATAGAAGTTAAACACACAGGTGTATCCCCAAGCAGACTGACAGCTCTCGGGGATACCCCCTTCATCTTCATAAGCAGTGACTTCATGAATGGACATAGAGCAGGAACTCCCAGAAGCACTGACTCCATATATGGACATAGAGCAGGGGCTCCCAGAAGCACTGACTCCATATATGGACATAGAGCAGGTGCTCCCAGAAGCACTGACTCCATATATGGACATAGAGCAGGGGCTCCCAGAAGCACTGACTCCATATATGGACATAGAGAAGGGTCTCCCAGAAGCACTGACTCCATATATGGACATAGAGCAGGAACTCCCAGAAGCACTGACTCCATATATGGACATAGAGCAGGAACTCCCAGAAGCACTGACTCTATATATGGACATAGAGAAGGGTCTCCCAGAAGCACTGACTCCATATATGGATATAGAGAAGGGTCTCCCAGAAGCACTGACTCCATATATGGACATAGAGCAGGAACTCCCAGAAGCACTGACTCCATATATGGACATAGAGAAGGGTCTCCCAGAAGCACTGACTCCATATATGGATATAGAGAAGGGTCTCCCAGAAGCACTGACTCCATATACAGGGAGTGCAGAATTATTAGGCAAGTTGTATTTTTGAGGATTAATTTTATTATTGAACAACAACCATGTTCTCAATGAACCCAAAAAACTCATTAATATCAAAGCTGAATATTTTTGGAAGTAGTTTTTAGTTTGTTTTTAGTTTTAGCTATTTTAGGGGGATATCTGTGTGTGCAAGTGACTATTACTGTGCATAATTATTAGGCAACTTAACAAAAAACAAATATGTACCCATTTCAATTATTTATTTCTATCAGTGAAACCAATATAACATCTCAACATTCACAAATATACATTTCTGACATTCAAAAACAAAACAAAAACTAATCAGTGACCAATATAGCCACCTTTCTTTGCAAGCACACTCAAAAGCCTGCCATCCATGGATTCTGTCAGTGTTTTGATCTGTTCACCATCAACATTGCGTGCAGCAGCAACCACAGCCTCCCAGACACTGTTCAGAGAGGTGTACTGTTTTCCCTCCTTGTAAATCTCACATTTGATGATGGACCACAGGTTCTCAATCGGGTTCAGATCAGGTGAACAAGGAGGCCATGTCATTAGATTTTCTTCTTTTATACCCTTTCTTGCCAGCCACGCTGTGGAGTACTTGGACGCGTGTGATGGAGCATTGTCCTGCATGAAAATCATGTTTTTCTTGAAGGATGCAGACTTCTTCCTGTACCACTGCTTGAAGAAGGTGTCTTCCAGAAACTGGCAGTAGGACTGGGAGTTGAGCTTGACTCCATCCTCAACCCGAAAAGGCCCCACAAGCTCATCTTTGATGATACCAGCCCAAACCAGTACTCCACCTCCACCTTGCTGGCGTCTGAGTCAGACTGGAGCTCTCTGCCCTTTACCAATCCAGCCACGGGCCCATCCATCTGGCCCATCAAGACTCACTCTCATTTCATCAGTCCATAAAACCTTAGAAAAATCAGTCTTGAGATATTTCTTGGCCGAGTCTTGACGTTTCAGCTTGTGTGTCTTGTTCAGTGGTGGTCGTCTTTCAGCCTTTCTTACCTTGGCCATGTCTCTGAGTATTGCACACCTTGTGCTTTTGGGCACTCCAGTGATGTTGCAGCTCTGAAATATGGCCAAACTGGTGGCAAGTGGCATCTTGGCAGCTGCACGCTTGACTTTTCTCAGTTCATGGGCAGTTATTTTGCGCCTTGGTTTTTCCACACGCTTCTTGCGACCCTGTTGACTATTTTGAATGAAACGCTTGATTGTTCTATGATCACGCTTCAGAAGCTTTGCAATTTTAAGAGAGCTGCATCCCTCTGCAAGATATCTCACTATTTTTGACTTTTCTGAGCCTGTCAAGTCCTTCTTTTGACCCATTTTGCCAAAGGAAAGGAAGTTGCCTAATAATTATGCACACCTAATATAGGGTGTTGATGTCATTAGACCACACCCCTTCTCATTACAGAGATGCACATCACCTAATATGCTTAATTGGTAGTAGGCTTTCGAGCCTATACAGCTTGGAGTAAGACAACATGCATAAAGAGGATGATGTGGTCAAAATACTCATTTGCCTAATAATTCTGCACGCAGTGTATGGACATAGAGCAGGGTCTCCCAGAAGCACTGACTCCATATATGGACATAAGCAGGGACCCACACAAAATTGCAGAACGGATGCGGACTCATTCATACGGCCGTGTGAATGTAGTCTTAGGCTACTTTCACACTAGCGGCACGGACCTCCGGCAGGCCGTTCCGTCGGGTGCACAGCCTGCCGGATCCGTCCTGCCGCTAGTGAACGTGTGCCTCCGGACTGCCGCTCCATCCCCATTGACTATAATAGGGGCAGGGGCGGAGTTCCGGCGAGGCGCGGCAGCGCACGGCGAGAGGCTGCCGGAATAAAACTACGAGATGTCCGACATTTATTACGGCAGCCTCTCGCCGTTCGCTGCCGTGCCTCGCCGGAACTCTGCCCCCGCCCCCATTATAGTCAATGGGGATGGAGCGTCAGTCCGGAGGCACACGGTCACTAGCGGTAGGACGGATCAGGCAGGCTGTGCACCCAACGGAACAACCTGCCGGAGGTCCGTGCCGCTAGTGTGAAAGTAGCCTGACACTGTCAGCTGTGTGCTGAACTGCTCTGATAACAGAGCGCTTCATAATGTAGCTCTGACGGATTTTCTGTAAAATCAAACAGAGCAGCCTGCTCTGCATCAGAAGCACATTTGATATTACTTAAAGGGAATGAATTATCAGAAAGTGACAAAAAAAATTTTTTTTTATGTTAACAAGGACCTGTTAATATTTCTGTCATGCATATTGTGGCGTTCCTCTATTATTACTCCTAGAAATGTTTGAATAAATTGGCAACTGGATGTTATCAATTGGAGGTATATATCTCTGACACTGTCCAATCAGAGTTGACAGCATCAGACTGTATAGAGACACATGGCTTTGACAAAGTGAATGGTAACACTCAGTTGTCAATGTATTGATACATTTCTAGATGGAATAACAGAGGAACAACAGAACTTAAAGTTCTATAAAAGTACGACCGCAAATTGTTACTCCATGAAGAATACAAGTAATTAATAAAACAGGCATATCCGAACAGGTAACAGGTCTAGGGATGAGCGAACCTGTGGAAATTCGGGTTCGCCAGGTTCGGGTTCAGGACCAAAACGACCCCAAGCCTGAACCCCATTGAAGTTAATGGGGACCCGAACTTCACTTTATTATTTTCTGTTATAACATGGTTATACCAGAAAATAATAGCATTTTTAAGACAATACAAAACAATATGGCCACTAAGGGGTTAAAAAAAACTCACCTCACCACAGGACCTGCCAAAAGACCTGCGATATCTTACGTGGTGACGTCATCACGCATATCGCAGGTCCTTTGGCAGGTCCTGTTCAGTGAAGATAGAAAAAGCGCGATCAAGTGGATGAGGTGAGTTTTTTTTGCAAATTTTTTTAACCCCTAAATGACTATATTGTTTTGCATTCTGTCTTAAGAATGCTATTATTTTCGGATATAACCATGATATAACAGAAAATAAAATCACCCGGACACCGAATCCGAAGCAGAACTTCAGTGAAAAAGTCTGGGTTCAGGTCCGGGTACCCGAACTCGCAAAGTTCAGTATGAACCAGAACTTTGCAGTTTAGGTTCGCTCATCCCTAAACAGGTCTTACTTAAACATATTTTTCTCTAATTTCCATGTCACGATATTAATCATCCTATATAAAAAAAAAATAATCAGAAAGCTTGTAGTTTTCACACGGACCACTGAGCCTCATAATAGCCTCTTCTGTAGAGATCACTCCTCAGCAGTCATCTCATTATCATAGGCAGGATCATGACAAATGACACCTTTATAAAGCTAGAAACAGATAACAAAGGATCCACCATTCACAATAGGAAGCTGTCACCTCCCCATCCTTGGCTTATACTACCGGAGAAGGCTGCATCCAGTCAGACATTGTACGGGAAACATAGTACTACACGGCCATTTCGATAATAAACCCTAATATTTCAAAATATTAGGGAAGCAATGCCGCAATGCAAGCAAAATAGGGCAGTTTTTGGAATAAATTATATTCCCTGCAAAAAAAATAAAAAATGAAGACGACACAATAAATCTGAAATCCATATCCTGTAGTTTTGCAACGTGCATGTCTGATAGCAGTCTCAGAGAAAAGGGATAATTAGCATACATACATTTTAACAAGGTTTCCATATTATCCAGTGGCCTCTGGAGTTTCACACAAGAGCACATCTAAAAGAGAGTGGTCCAGGTTTGTAAATTGGCCACCCATGGGTCTGGGTTTAATGCCAAGAACATTGGCCAGGTCTCCTGCGGCTTTTTAACCAACAGACCCAATTCATCGTCTGGTGCATGCATAAAATCTCTCTTTGATGCTCTCATTAGATGTCACCGAATCCAACGGTTCTAATCTGTACTTCTATTATATAGCTGTGTCCCTGTCTTTATCATGATGCTTCCCCTTCTGTGATTATATTCAGAGAAGAAATATATTTTTTTGCAGGAAGAAGACCACACTGCTCGTTTAGAATTTTTTTATCGATAAGAGACATTGCATTATATCGAAAACTATTTCGGCTCGCTCTGCAATTTCCATATCATTATAGTAGTAGATTCAGTCTTTCTAGTTGTGCTTATTCATGAATTTAAAGGGGATGTCCCGCGAAGTCAACCGTATTTCAGGATGTCAGTGGGACGCACGGCAACAGCCATGGGTCCCTTAAAGCAAATGTTTGTCGTGACACCAGATGCAGTGAAGCAACAAGGGCACAGGGCCCCTTTTTAGTGATGTAGTAGATGGTACCCAGGTGTAGGAATGCCAGAATGTTGTAGGGTAGCCTATAATGTCCCTTAAAGTGTTGTGCACGTGTCACGGTGCTCCTACCTGGATACGCTGGAACCCAGGCAATGTCACCCGAAGCAGAGCAAACAGGGGGAATAATTGAGGGATAATGAAAAAAGTTGAGTCCAGACCTTGTATATAGTTGAACAGCAGCTTTACTTGAATAAACGTTCCTCAGAAAAAAATCTTCAAACTTTGTCTTAATCCCAGCAGGCTTTGGCATTAACTGTGGCAGGCAAACTCCTCTTTGCTACGTCTGTTGCTCTCTGGCTCTGCTGCACTGACAAGCTAGCTATAGAACTCAGCTTCTTCTGTATGCTGTACTTAACTTTGTTGTCTCGTCTGTCTCTAGATTTGTCCAGGGAAAACGTTTTCCTGGCTTCTGAGGCTTCAAGCTCCTGCCATAATGTCCAGAAGAGCTGAAGGGGCTCCAGCTGGTCCAGACAGGTCTCGTCCAACAGGGACGTGCACCTGCTGAACACCCTCTCTTTGCAGGGGGAATACTTAGACTGACTCTAAACTAGACTCCACCCTCCCTCCAGGAAGTGGGACACGCCCACCCCACCACAGAAGTGAGTTAGAATGGAAAGGAAAGCTCCATTCTCTGTACCTGTAGCTCTGACATTGATGCTGCCACCTGCTGGTGAACCAGTCATATTACACTTGAACACAACAGTTGCATGGAAATAGATATGCACATTGTACAAGACCTGAAATAAATACATAGGATGACTTTCAGCTAACCATAGGAGATAGTGGCAGGGTGCAAAGGTGGTAATGCCACTCTGGGGCATTACATCAGCATGGAGATCAGCGGTGTGTCTGGCCCTATGGTGATTGTGAATAATATACGGTATAACAGTTAATGTGCACTGGATAAATATGGGATTACAGGAAATCAAATTCTTTGCATTCTCACTACTATACCTTATACCTAGTATTTTTTAGATTTTGTCCTTGAACTTTGATTTGTTCATTAACCACAGAACTTTCAGGTGATGCCACCTTCATCTTGAGGAACTTGTTTTATTTTAAGGGTCATCGAGTTTTGAGAAAACCTTTTGATATGTCACAGAGACATATCAAAAGTTTTGATTGGTGGGGGTCAGAGCCCTGAGATCCCCATCGATCGTTAGAACAAGGAGAGAGAAGTGCTCAGGGATTGAGATGCACCTATAGACGTTCGATTGAGTCTGTCTTGCTTCCTGTCCTGCAGCTAGGAGAGCATTATATGAGAGAACTTCTCTCTCTTCATTTCTCCTCAAGCTAATCTACAAGGGATGGGAGTGGAATATTGGGGTTCACTGGGTTCATACCTGATTTTTTTTAGGTTTTGAGTGGAATTAGTGGAGTGACATTTTGGTACATTACAAAGGATTATGGAGGCATGAATGTGTCTTTAATACGCATACAATATGTAGTCTCTTCTATAATGGAGATTCACCTGCAGGCATTTAGTGTCGCTTACAGGAAATCTGAATCATAATCATTCACAACAGAACAACACGAGGAGATTATGCCTACTCAGATTGGGGGACAGTGAGGTTGCTTTGTATGCACTTAGGAACACTTCTCCCATTTGTAGTCTATTGACCATGAGTAGAGACCATTAGTGTCCTTTCAGTGGGAACAAAGATGAGTTCTGCAGGTGTTTTAGATGCCATATACAGAGAGCCAAGAAAAACTGAATGACTATTAACTAAATGGTCCAATTACAGCAACTGAGCATATTCTTGTACCATTGAAATCTTGGCTATATGCTGTCCATTCAAGGTAAGAGCTCATTTGCTCAGGCTCACACAGTAGTGCATTAGGTTCTGCTGACGCTAAATGTTATCCTTGGCTAAAAGATGCTATTAAGTCCTAAATACTGTATATTATTTAAATCCATTTCTTTTTACAGTACTCAAATTGCGGGCATGTGTCTCAATGTAGTCATCATTACCAAAAGTCCTCCAGATCTGAAAAGGTCTCTTAAAGTGCACCTGGCACCATGTACTCGGAATTCAATTTGTATAACAGTTAGAAAGAATACTTTATATTTGTTTCAGAAGGCTTACATGTTACTGATTGACAATGTCATCTGATATACTGACCAAGTAAAAACTAGGGTATATGGACATTATAGAGTGGGTGTCATGAAAAGTAGGGAACAGTGCAGACCTGTACTCCACCAGCACCTCTGTCCATACCTACTTACACAAGCCATCCTAAATGGTGGCCCACAACTTGGCGATAGGCCTCTGCACTTAATCAAGTCAGGGACCGAACCTAAATAGGTAATGAGTAGTCAGACAGAAAGAGGTCAAAACCAGCCAGGCAAAACCAGGACTGGATCAGAAACCAAAAGTCAAATACATAGCAGAGTGAAAGCAGGAGATAACATCAGAGACAAAAGTCAGCAAACAAAGGTGAGGTCACAAACCAGAATCAAGCAAAGTCAATTTTTGGGAAAATGTACTCATCCAAGAACTTATTAGCATCCATAACAACCAGGCTGTCTCCAGTAAAATTTATTCTGGGGGCTCACCGTACGGATACATTCAAATATTACCTGCTCACACAGCAGCAAGATGCTACCAGATGATTGAATATGGGGGTCCCTGCAGCAACTTTGAGAAGGTACGTCCTGGGGAGAAGAGGACACTGACTAGCTTTCCTCTATACCTTGAAGTCATCTCAGCTCTGATCGTGTCTATAATAATAAACTGGGGAGTTTATTCAATAATCTATCAAGTTTTTATATGAACATAGGCTGGTTGAGGTGCTGTACATTGAATATATGTATGAAGTGCAGTAAGTCTACCGTGTTATGTGCTACTTGTGCAGGGGGTGGGAGACGAGGGGCCCATCTTGCTCAGGGGCCCACCAGGGAATTCACCTGTACCCCTGTTGGCCAATTCGAGCCTGCCTGAAAACCATGGAAAGGTAATGAATAACCAGTGTACACAATGGAAATACTGTACTACTGTATAATCCGAGTAAACACAGAGTCAATTTATATTGAAAAAAATAAAAATCCATTTCAATTTGCCAAATAAGTCTTTTGAAAAATGTGATTTATTTGTAGAGTTTAGCTCAGAGGGAAGCTGCATGTAAGCAACATTGTAAGAAATGTTATGCCATTTAGCTATAGATGATGGTTTTCCAATATGTGTCAAAAGTCCAGCCGAATGAGTGGGAGTTATAGCAATATTCTGAAATCTGACTTAATGTCGACCCTTTGACTCTCTGTGGTTTTTACTATGTTCACATTTGCTATTTTGGTTAAGGATTCATCCATCTCTTGCGTGTCCAGGCCACTGTAAGACTATTTCTGCACCATTTTATTCACGGGCACTGCTTTGTAATAAATGGAGGCATCTGTTCAAATGCCTGGAGAACATCGCTCCTCAATGGATAAATCTGTCAAGTAACAAGGTTCTTTTTTCTTAGATGACCTCAGGAGGAGACCTCCAAACACATTTGATTTGTTAGTATGCCATACCAACTGCAATGAATGTATATATATATATATATATATATTTTTTTTTTAAAGGACAACTAAAAATAAAAATACGATAGATTACTTTTTTTCTCTGAAATGAATATCATGGGGTGAAGTGGGGGAAGAGTTCCTAAGCAACCTAAATTCTATATTCTAACACATATTCTAAATATTAAAAATATATACCATATATCAAATTTAAAGGGAACCAGTCACCGCAAATGCATTTAAAGGGATTCTGTCACCAGGTTTGACCCCTGTCAGCTAAACATATGCTGATGTTCAGGGCGTCTTCACGATTCCTAATGTGGGCTTATAAATGTCATCTGTGGGCTTATTTAGCTAAAAAACAGCTATTCCTAACCTGTCAGTCAAACAAATAAGGTGCCCAAGGGGATGTTAATGGGTGCAAGATGCCCGCCACACCCACCGCCGTTCGTGCCCAGCGCCGCCTTTCCGGACTTCTGCGCCGCCTCCTAATCCTCTGTGCCGCCTCTCGCTCTCCCTCCCTCCCCCCTCCTTCTGCTGTAAGATCTCACGCTTGCTCTGCTTGATGCGCCCGTGCGGACTTCTCCATTTGGCTTCTTACAGCGAAGTGCGCATGCGCCGGCACTTCGCTCAACCCCTGTATGCGCGAGATCTTACAGCAGGAGGAGGGGGGAGGGAGGGAGAGCGAGAGGCGGCACAGAGGATTAGGAGGTGACGCAGAAGTCCGGAAAGGCGGCGCTGGGCACAAACGGCGGTGGGTGCGGCGGGCATCTTGCACCCATTAACATCCCCTTGGGCACCTTATTTGCAGGGCTCATTTCAGTTGGATATTCCTGGGCACCGTTAGTGATGGAGACTGCGCCTTGGGCTCTTTTCAACTAATTTGCATACAAAATAAAAGTCGTTTTTTTTCAGAATATCATCAAATGAACATAAAGGTATGTTTGGGATATTTTATATGGCAACTACAGGGCTCACGTACAGTTTAATTTGTGAATTGACGATGACAGCCTCCCAGCCTCCTTTTAAATGTAGCAGGGATGTGATATTTTGTCTGTATTAACTTTGTCTGTATAAACATTTTTTTCTATTGGTCTTTATTAAAAATATGGAATCCTTTTGTTCTGTACAGAGCTGAGATGCTATACTAGCTGCCTGTGGATTTTCTCTCTTTTCTGTCATCTGGGCAGAAGATGGGCTCTTTATCTCTGCTCTCTGGTATTATAAACACTCATTCTAGTTCAGTTCTCATCTTACTGATAATAATGTGGCTTAAATAAGTGTTTATGACCTCTTAGTTGTTTAGAGATTAAGGGTTAGTAGATGACCAGCACAAAGTGAAAGTGAAAGTACCAGTCACACAGCTAGAAAAACAGTTAACCCTTTGTGACAGAATGGCTCAATATTTTTAATAAAGGCCAATTGAAAATATGATTTTTAGCCAAAAATGCGTAAAATGCAAACATAAACAAAAATTGCTTTCTAAGGTGTACATAGCCTTTAAGGCTTAAGAATCAATTTAAAGGGAAACATATAAACATGGAAACATACAATGTGTCGGCAGATAAAAACCATTTGGCCGTTCTAGTCCCTGGCCCTATTTTATATTAAGGATGCCCTTTTGCATATGCCATGCATGCTCAACCCCTTCCTGTTTATATACGTGCTATTTGCACATGCCCCATGCAGATAGCACGTGTATAGACGTCAGGCAGCTCTTTAATCCAAGCGCTGCAAAACGCTTGGATTAAAGCTTCTGCCCCTGCACTGCTGCTGTCACGGACAGCATACAGTGCAGTAATACTGGCAAGGGACCAATCAGAGTGGTCCCTTGCCGGTAATCGATCCGATTGATTAGTCTGTGCAGACTAACCAATCGGATCGCGGCAGATCAGAGCCTGAAATCAGGTAGTGTCCTCGTGCCCCCCGATCTGTGCCCCCTTCCTGTGCGCCTCCAAGCCCCAACTTGTCCCCGCCTGCCCCGATGCAGTTCCCCTTGCCCCCGTCCATATTCATGAAGTCTGCCCCTGATGCAGTCCGCCCCCCTCCCCGCCCCATACATTCATCCTGCCCCCATTTGTGCCGCCTCAATGCTGGCCGTACCTTCCCCCTCCCCCTTTCCAGTGCTGCCCCCTTCCCCCTGCCCCGATGCGGTGCGGTCCCCCTGCTGTGTTTAATGGCGGCGGCTCCATTCCTGAGCCGCCGCCATCAGCAGCGAGTGTCAGCTCTATGCTGACACTCTGCTGTAACCCCTTAGTAGGGTTAATAGAGGGAGAGGGCTCCCTCTCTCAACCATCGGGGCTGCCGCGCTGTGATGCAGCGCCCGATGGTTGCCATGGCAACCGGAGCTTTGCAAAGGCGTCCACTGTTGCCACCTACAGGACATCTGATAGTATTATACTTTACAATGCAAGAGCATTGCAAAGTATAGTACAGCCATCAGCCCCACTGGATCTTCAAGATCTAAGAGGGACTTGACAAAGAAAAAAGTGAAAATAATAAAAGTAAAAATAAAAAAATAAATAAAAATGTAAAGTAAGAAAATAAATAGCCTTTTCCTATAAAAATGAAAAAACAAACAAAAACTACACATATTAGGTATCACAGCGTCCGTAACGACTGTCTCTATAAATATATCACATGATAGAGCCCGTCCGATAAACACCATAAAATAAATAAAATGAAAACTGTGTAAAAATAAGCCATTTTTGTCACCTTACATAACAAAAAGTGCAACACCAAGCGATCAAAAAGTTGTATATCAAACAAAATGGTACCAATAAAAATGTCACCTCATCGCGCAAAAAATGAGACCCTACATAAGAAAATCGCTCAAAAAATAAAAAAATATATAGTTCTTAGAACATTGAGACACTAAAACATAATTTTTTTATTTCAAATATACTAGTAATGTGTTAAAGTGAAATAAATAAAAATAAGTGTACATATTAGGTATCGCCGCATCCGTAAAAACCTGCTCGATGAAAATATCACATGACCTAACCCCTCAGGTGAAAACCGTAAAAAAAAAAAAAACAGTGCCAAAAAAAGCAATTTTTGTCACCTTACATCACGAAAAGTGCAACAGCAAGCGATCAAAAAGGCTTATGACCCCCAAAATAGTACCAATCAAATCGAAACCTCATCCCGCATAAAATGATACCCTATTTAAGACAATCGTCCAAAAAATAAAAAAGCTATGGCTCTCAGACTATGGAAACACTAAAACATGATTTTTTGGGTTTCAGAAATGCTATTATTGTGTAAAACTTAAATAAATAAGAAAAAGTATACATATTAGGTATTTCCACATCTGTAACGATCTGCTCTATAAAACTGTCACATGACCTAACTCCTCAGATGAACGCTGTAAAAATAAATAAATAAAAACTGTTCCAAAACAGCAAATTTTTTGGTCACCTTGCCCTATAAAGTGTAATAATGAATGATCAAAAAATCCTATGTACCCACAAATGGTACCAATAAAAACCTCAACACTTTCTGCAAAAAACGAGCCCCTGCACAAGACGATCGGCAGAAAAATAAAAAACATATGGTATTCAGAAAATGGACACACAAAAACATAATTTCTTTTTCAAAAATGCTTTATTATGTAAAACTGAAGCAAACAAACTAAGAAAGTAGACATATTTGATATTATTGCGTCCGTAACAACCTGCTCTATAAAAATAGCACATGATCTACCCTGTCAGATGAATCTTGTAAAAAAATTTAAATAACGGTGCAAAAACAGCCATTTTTCGGTTACCTTGCCTCACAAAAACGTAATATAGAGCAATTAAAAATCATATGTACCCCAAAATAGTACCAATAAAAAAACTGGCACCCTATCCCCTAGTTTCCAAAATAGGGTCACTTTTTGGGAGTTTCTACTGTATGGGTGCATCAGCGGGGCTTTAAATGGGACATGGCATCTAAAACCAGTCCAGCAAAATCTGCCTTCCAAAAACCATACGGCGCTCCTTTTCTTCTGCACCCTGCCGTGCGCCCTTACATCAGTTTATGACCACATGTGGGGTGTTTCTGTAAACCGCAGAATCAGGGTAATAAATATTGAGTTTTGTTTGGCTGTTAACCCTCAATGTGTTAAAGAAAAAAATGTAATAAAATGGAAAATCTGCCAAATTTTTAAATTTCATCTCCATTTTCCTTTAACTCTTGTGGAACACATAAAGGGTTAACAAAGTTTGTAAAATCAGTTTTGAGTAACTTGAGGGGTGTAGTTTCTACAATGGGGTCATTTATGGGGGGTTTCCACTTTGTAAGCCCCACAAAGTGACTTCAGACCTGAACTGGTCCTTAAAAAGTGGGTTTTGGAAATTTTCCTAAAAATTTTAAGAATTGCTTCTAAACTTCTAAGCCTTCTAACGTCCTAAAAAAATAAAATGACATTTCCAAAATGATGCCAACATAAAGTAGACACAGGGGGAATGTTAAGTAATAAATATTTTAATAGGTATCACTTTCTGTTTTAGAAGCAGAGAAATAGAAATTTGGAAAATTGTGAATTTTTCAAAATTTTTGGTAAATTTTTGATTTTTTCATAAATAAAGGTGAAATATATGGACTCAAATTTATGACTATCATGAAGTACAATGTGTCACGAGAAAACAATCTCAGAATGGCTTGGATAAATAAAAGTGTTCCAAAGCTATTACCACATAAACTGACGCATGTCAGATTTGTAAATTCTGACCTGGACACTGGGGCATCAATGACCCTTGGTCATGAAAGGGTTAAACTCATTCTCTCTATTTGCAGCTACCACTTCTGCAGGAAGACTATTCCATGCATCCACTACTCTCTCAGTAAAGTAATACTTCCTGATATTACTTTTAAACTGTTGCCCCTCTAATTTAAAACGATGTCCTCTTGTAGCAGTTTTTCTTCTTTTAAATATTCTCTCCTCTTTTACCTTGTTGATTCCCTTTATGTATTTAAAAGTTTCTATCATATCCCCTCTGTCTCGTCATTCTTCCAAGCTATACATGTTAATCTTTCCTGGTAAGTTTTATCCTGCAATCCATGTACTAGTTTAGTAGCTCTTCTCTGAACTCTCTCCAAAGTATTAATATCCTTCTGGAGATATGGTCTCCAGTACTGCGCACAATACTCCAAATGAGGTCTCACTAGTGCTCTGTAGAGCTGCATGAGTACCTCCCTCTTTCTACTGGTAATGCCTCTCCCTATACACCCAAGCATTCTGCTAGCATTTCCTGCTGCTCTATGACATTGTCTGCCTACCTTTAAGTCTTCTGAAATAATGACCCCTAAATCCCTTTCCTCAGATACTGAGGTTAGGACTGTATCACTGATTATATATTCTTCTCTTGGGTTTTTACGCCCCAGGTGCATTATCTTGCACTTATCAACATTAAATTTTAGTTGCCAGATTCCTTTAGTTTTCCTAAATCCTTTTCCATTTGGTGTATCCCTGCAGGAACATCAACCCTGTTACAAATCTTTGTGTCATCAGCAAAAAGACACACCTTACCATCGAGGCTTTCTGCAATTTTGCTGATAAAGATATTAAACAATATGGGTCCCAGAACAGATCCCTGAGGTACCCCACTGGTAACAAGACCATGGTCTGAATATACTCCATTGACTACAACCCTCTGTTGTCTGTCCCTCAGCCACTGCCTAATCCATTCAACAATATGGGAGTCCAAGCACAAAAGACTGCAATTTATTGATAAGCCTTCTATTTGGGACAGTATCAAAAGCCTTACTAAAGTCTAGATAAGTGATGTCTACTGCACCTCCGCCATCTATTATTTTAGTCACCCAAACAAAAAAATAAATAAGATTAGTTTGACATGATCTCCCTGAAGTAAACCCATGCTGTTTTACATCTTTCAATCCATGGGATTTTAGATGTTCCACAATCCTCTCCTTAAGTATGGTTTCTATTAATTTCCCCACTATTGATGTCAGGCTTACTGGCCTATGGTTGCCCGATTCCTCCCTACTACCTTTCTTGTGAATGGGCACAACATTTGCTAATTTTCAATCTTTTGGGTTGACTCCTGTTACCAGTGATTGGTTAAATAAATCTGTTAATGGTTTTGCTAGTTCACCGCTAAGCTCTTTTAATAGCTTTGGGTGTATCCCATCAGGCCCCTGTGACTTATTTGTATTCATTTTAGACAGCTGACTTAGAACCTCTTCCTCTGTAAAGACAAAAGATTCATTAGTCTTCCTTCCTAACTGAGGTCCCTTTCCTTCATTTTTCTTTGTAAAAACTGAACAGAAGTATTCATTGAGGCAGTTAGTTAGTTCTTTATCTTCTTCCATATACCTTCCTTCTTTTGTTTTTAATTTGGTAATTCCTTGTTTTAGTTTCCTTTTTTCATTTATGTATCTGAAGAATGTCTTATCACCTTTTTTCACTGACTGAGCTAATTTCTCTTCTGCCTGTGCTTTAGAAGCTCTTATAACTTGCTCGGCCTCTCTCTGCCTAATCTTATAAATTTCCCTGTCATCCTCGTTTTTTTTTTTTTTTTATAATTACTAAAAGCTATCTTTTTGTTTTTAATGATTTTGGCCACTTCTGCTGAGTACCACAGTGGTCTCATCCTTTTTTTGCTTTTACTGACAAGCCTAATGCAATTATCTGTTGCCTTTAATAGTGTCACTTTTAAGTAGTCCCATTTCTCCTGGACTCCATTGAAACTGTTCCTATCTGATAGGGACTTGTATACAACTAATCTAATTTGAGAAAAGTCTGTTTTTCTAAAATCTAAAACTTTTGTTTTTGTGTGGTGTGAGTCAGTCACTGTACTTATAGTAGACCACACTGACTGGTGATCACTAGATCCCAAGCTTTCCCCTACAGTAATATCAGATACCAAATTCCCATTTGTGAATACTAAATCTAAAATGGCCTCCTTCCGGGTTGGTTCCTCAACTACCTGCCATAGAGATAATCCCAGTAGGGAATTTAGAATATCTGTACTCCTGGCAGAACTAGCTATTTTGGTTTTCCAGTTTACATCAGGAAGATTAAAGTCTCCCATAATGATAACTTCCCCTTTCAATGTCATTTTAGCTATTTCCTCAACTAGTAGATCATCTAATTCTTTGACTTGGCCAGGTGGTCTGTATATCACACCCACACGAGTTACCTTATGATTATCAAGCTGCAATGTAACCCAAACTGACTCTAAATTGGTCTCGGGAACCTGACCATAAAATGCAGCTAATATCTTACTTGCCATTTTTTATCTTTAAAGGGGATTCTGAATCTCAGCATTTTTGGCATATCACTAGGATATGCCAGAAATGTAGATTGATATACAGTTTGGTGACTAAAGATTCAGTAAAACTTGTAACTCATACGCTCTATCTGATCTTAGTTGTACATGGGGGAGGTGTCAGTCGTTTATAGCATTCCTGTGTAAGTATATATAGAGAGATAGCTATCAGTTACTGATAGTGTACAAGGGGGCAGTCTTAAAGGGCATCTGTTACATGTGCGCTTGGCAGCTGAAGGCATCTGTGTTGGTCCAGTGTTCATATGTGATATTAAAGCTGGCACATACACTATCTGAATAATAATATTTTAAACCGTATGTATTTATTCATCAAATAAAAATAGTATGGGATGTATTAAATAAAGAAAAATGTTCCATAAAAGAGTATAAATTGGTGATACCCGCAGGGACCACGTGGTTGTGGTATAGAGATCACCTGTATATAAATTCAGTCAGTATAAAAAAAGAGTAAAAAATAGTATAAGAAATACAAAATAATTGGTATAAAATGTTCAAATGTAGAAAATATAGGAAGACTGAGCACGCACCAACTGGACCAAATAGAGACTAAGAACAAATAATATGTAGCAATAATATTTAATAGTAAATAGCCCTATATTAAACCTAAATAAGTAAAATCTATAATACAGTAATAATATAACACCTGAATAAATAAGACAATTTATATATGTTCAAATGTAAAAGGACAAAGTCTATAAATACACCTATTATATATGCAGTAATAAAAATGTAACAGGGACAGTTCTAAAAAGGGCAAATATTATCGATGAATAAAAATATATAAATAGTTGAAATATTCGATGGATATTCGATAGATCACTATTGAGTTCAATCGGAAATGCGCCAGATAGAATGTTCGATAGTCAGAACAGATAAGTATATCTGTGTTTGAAAAAATCAGTTCACTTATACACTGCGTGCAGAATTATTAGGCAAATGAGTATTTTGACCACATCATCCTCTTTATGCATGTTGTCTTACTCCAAGCTGTATAGGCTCGAAAGCCTACTACCAATTAAGCATATTAGGTGATGTGCATCTCTGTAATGAGAAGGGGTGTGGTCTAATGACATCAACACCCTATATTAGGTGTGCATAATTATTAGGCAACTTCCTTTCCTTTGGCAAAATGGGTCAAAAGAAGGACTTGACAGGCTCAGAAAAGTCAAAAATAGTGAGATATCTTGCAGAGGGATGCAGCACTCTTAAAATTGCAAAGCTTCTGAAGTGTGATCATCGAACAATCAAGCGTTTCATTCAAAATAGTCAACAGGGTCGCAAGAAGCGTGTGCAAAAACCAAGGCGCAAAATAACTGCCCATGAACTGAGAAAAGTCAAGCGTGCAGCTGCCAAGATGCCACTTGCCACCAGTTTGGCCATATTTCAGAGCTGAAACATCACTGGAGTGCCCAAAAGCACAAGGTGTGCAATACTCAGAGACATGGCCAAGGTAAGAAAGGCTGAAAGACGACCACCACTGAACAAGACACACAAGCTGAAACGTCAAGACTGGGCCAAGAAATATCTCAAGACTGATTTTTCTAAGGTTTTATGGACTAATGAAATGAGAGTGAGTCTTGATGGGCCAGATGGATGGGCCCGTGGCTGGATTGGTAAAGGGCAGAGAGCTCCAGTCCGACTCAGACGCCAGCAAGGTGGAGGTGGAGTACTGGTTTGGGCTGGTATCATCAAAGATGAGCTTGTGGGGCCTTTTCGGGTTGAGGATGGAGTCAAGCTCAACTCCCAGTCCTACTGCCAGTTTCTGGAAGACACCTTCTTCAAGCAGTGGTACAGGAAGAAGTCTGCATCCTTCAAGAAAAACATGATTTTCATGCAGGACAATGCTCCATCACACGCGTCCAAGTACTCCACAGCGTGGCTGGCAAGAAAGGGTATAAAAGAAGAAAATCTAATGACATAGCCTCCTTGTTCACCTGATCTGAACCCCATTGAGAACCTGTGGTCCATCATCAAATGTGAGATTTACAAGGAGGGAAAACAGTACACCTCTCTGAACAGTGTCTGGGAGGCTGTGGTTGCTGCTGCACGCAATGTTGATGGTGAACAGATCAAAACACTGACAGAATCCATGGATGGCAGGCTTTTGAGTGTCCTTGCAAAGAAAGGTGGCTATATTGGTCACTGATTTGTTTTTGTTTTTGAATGTCAGAAATGTATATTTGTGAATGTTGAGATGTTATATTGGTTTCACTGGTAAAAATAAATAATTGAAATGGGTATATATTTGTTTTTTGTTAAGTTGCCTAATAATTATGCACAGTAATAGTCACCTGCACACACAGATATCCCCCTAAAATAGCTAAAACTAAAAACAAACTAAAAACTACTTCCAAAAATATTCAGCTTTGATATTAATGAGTTTTTTGGGTTCATTGAGAACATGGTTGTTGTTCAATAA
Organism: Bufo bufo; assembly: GCF_905171765.1. Taxonomy (NCBI): domain Eukaryota; kingdom Metazoa; phylum Chordata; class Amphibia; order Anura; family Bufonidae; genus Bufo; species Bufo bufo. Next base: position 317,652,195 of record NC_053394.1, read on the forward strand.
TAAAATTAATCCTCAAAAATACAACTTGCCTAATAATTCTGCACTCCCTGTACAGGATCAGTTCGATCAAAAAGACCAGATAAGCATACAGTCAGTGGATGTATTACACCTGTTAGTTTTGCCGTCTGATGTGAGTATAACCGTGGCGTCCCACGTGGATCACCGTATCAGATTCGGCAGTACCTGGGTCTAGTCGCTTGCTTGGGGTGATTAGGATGATCGTGTAGCTCCCAACATGAGAGATCTCCTGATGATATTCACCGATGTTGCAAGTCTGGACCTAGTTTGTAGTTAACAAGGTGTTTCTTCCACATTGGCAGAAGTCGTAATTCCGACAAAGTTAAAGTCCAGTTATCGGAATGTTGGGGTCTCGTAAGTGTTCATCAGCTGATGTCCGAGGTGTACAGAAACCAAACGCGTTTCGGGGTCCTTTCCTGGCCCCTTCCTCAGTGGAAAAGGAAAGGACCCCGAAACGCGTTTGGTTTCTGTACACCTCGGACATCAGCTGATGAACACTTACGAGACCCCAACATTCCGATAACTGGACTTTAACTTTGTCGGAATTACGACTTCTGCCAATGTGAAAGAAACACCTTGTTAACTACAAACTAGGTCCAGACTTGCAACATCGGTGAATATCATCAGGAGATCTCTCATGTTGGGAGCTACACGATCATCCGAATCACCCCAAGCAAGCGACTAGACCCAGGTACTGCCGAATCTGATACAGTGAGCCACGTGGGACGCCACGGTTATACTCACATCAGACGGCAAAACTAACAGGTGTAATACATCCACTGACTGTATGCTTATCTGGTCTTTTTGATCGAACTGATCCTGTATAAGTGAACTGATTTTTTCAAACACAGATATACTTACCTGTTCTGACTATCGAACATTCTATCTGGCGCATTTCCGATTGAACTCAATAGTGATCTATCGAATATCCATCGAATATTTCAACTATTTATATATTTTTATTCATCGATAATATTTGCCCTTTTTAGAACTGTCCCTGTTACATTTTTATTACTGCATATATAATAGGTGTATTTATAGACTTTGTCCTTTTACATTTGAACATATATAAATTGTCTTATTTATTCAGGTGTTATATTATTACTGTATTATAGATTTTACTTATTTAGGTTTAATATAGGGCTATTTACTATTAAATATTATTGCTACATATTATTTGTTCTTAGTCTCTATTTGGTCCAGTTGGTGAGTGCTCAGTCTTCCTATATTTTCTACATTTATTCTCATTTATGACTGGGTGAGTCATTCCAGACTTAGTAGCACCCATTCCATAACCATATACAGAGTGAGCCACCATATTTCTATTAAAATGTTCAAATCTCTGTATGTGTCACTGTAGTGCTACACATGAGTGCAGATCCTTTATGGACAGGTAACGGAGAATGGTAAGGTAAAGAAGAATGTTGCACTACTGCACCTTACCACCCTGTTGGGGTCTATATTTTGGATGGTACTTTTTTCAGCTCCGTATTGTGGATTTCATCCTGCACTTTAGCAGTTTTCTTCAGTTGTCTGCAGAAGTACAGTGTTTACCTGCGCATCAGGCCTCCAGATGAAAGGCGGGACCGTGTCGGTCTGTGTGCATGTGCTGCATTCTGGATGGCTGGCTGTGTATTTGCTTTGTGCAGTGCGTGGATATCACTGATGTCAGCGTTTATTTCACACAGTTTGGATAAAAGTCACTCAAGTCTCTTGCAGTAACTGCTCTCGATTTGGGAGTGTTCCGAGCTTAATTGTAACAAACAAATTGAGGCAAACCTAATCATTACGTGCAGATAGCCACCATCCTGCCCACACGATAAAATCTATCCCTGTGGGAGAATTCACACGTGCCTACAGAAACTGCAGTACCGCAACGGCTTTTGAAAAGGAAGCTCAGATTATAGAGGATAGATTGGTACAGAGAGCATACCCAAAATGGATGATCTCCAGAGGCTTAGCTATAACTAAGAAGAAGAGTAGAGAAGATCTACTTTATTTAACCCCGGTCCCTGCTGCCAGTGGAGACAAAAAAGAAAGCAAAAAAAATTTTTTTTTCAAACAGACACCAAAAATCGAGAACAAAGATAAAAATGAAAACATACCTACACTTGTTCTAACATACAGCAAGCAGTTCGAAGTAATCCAACAAACAATTAAAAAATATCTGCCTATTCTTTATGATGCCGAAATACTGCACTGTATGCTGAAACAAGGTTGTAGAATTGTGTCAAGAAGACCAAGAACCATAGGAAATGACCTATCCCCCTCTATGTATACACATCGGGTTAATTATCAAAAAAAGGATCCTTGGGGGGCATGGCTTGGCCGCTGAGAGGAATGGCCGCTTGATCTCACTGCTCCTGCACCTCAGCGACTACAGAGAAGCTCCCCAGGGCTACGGTTACTGCCATCTCTGCATCCTTACCGGCAACAAGTCTGGACATCCTTCAGGACGACATGGGGAAGTCTAAAAGGCAGCTTCACAGGCTGCAGAGCGGTAACCTGGACGGCTTCTTTGAGCGGGGCCCGGCTAAAGATGGCGCGAGCTCCCGCGCCGGAATTAGTACCTCATCTCCTCAGGGCAGCGCATCGCCGAAAAGCACCTCCAGGTCCTCATCGTCCCCACTGGGGCCTGACGTTTTTTCCTTGACGGAAGCAGAGTTCCCCTCGCTCCCACCAACTCCAAGTGACTTGGAGACTCCAGGGAATACGGCTGCACAAAATGGCACGGCCGCTAACCTTGCTGGGCTCTCACCTTCCTGCAGCCCCCAGAAGCAGAAGCCGCGCCTGGACTCATCATGCTCTCCTGAGGTCAGTAAAGGGTCATGGGCACAAGCGGTGGAGACTCCCGTTGTAATCCCCATCATTGCATACCAGACCTCAGATAAGCCCTTGTGTGAGGATTCCATTAAGAACATGCTTTTGGCTCTGCATCAATCCCTACGCTCAGATATGGCAGGGTTAATTAACCCTCTGGCAGCCAAAGTTAAAGAAAATGCGGATAAAATCCTGCATGTGGAGAGTAAAATGGCAGATTTTGCCACTTCACAAAACAACATTATAGATGCCCATAATGACATGGCGGATGAATTGGAGATCATCAAAAGCAAATTAGCAGATCTGGAGGATCGCTCCAGAAGGAATAATGTTAAATTCAGGGGCATCCCAGAAGAAATAGCATCTCGAGATCTGCAGTCCTATCTCAAGAGCCTCATCAAAGCATTACTACCAAAAATCCCTGTCCCAGACATGATAATTGACAGGGCTCATAGAATTCCAAAGCCGTCGCACCTCAATGCAGATATCCCAAGGGACACACTAGCTAGGATCCATTTTTTCCATACTAAAGAGGCCTTAATGCTGGCAGCTAGGAACTGCGACAAACTCCCTGCTCCTTTCCAAACAGTCAGGCTTTTTGCCGATCTTTCCATGGCGACTTTGAGGCAAAGGAGGGAACTACAGCCAATCACCCTTGCCCTCAGAGATAATGACATTCAATATAAATGGGGTTATCCGCAAAAGCTGCTGATCCGGAAAGATGGAAAAACCCATGTTGTGAAATCAGTTGCAGAAGGGCGAGAAATACTACTAGCATGGGACATTCCTCTTCAGCCGGAAAAAAGAGGGAATCATAGACGGGACGATCAAATATCTGCGACTGGAACCCAAGATGGTTAATCTCCTTGACGGGTCTAACATAGATCCAGGTTAAAGATGAAGGAGCTGCTATTAGTGCCTTGCCTTAGATCATCAGAGGTTCAGAGGAGTGGTGACACTTTTGCGCTGTTTATATGGGGTCTGTTGTCTAACCTTTTATGTTTAGGTGCGGTCTTTATGCTTCCATATCTAGTATAGTTAAAACTCCTCTCAGCCTCACCAGTGGACTTACGCCACCTATATTGCACAGACGGGTTTAATCGTCTGGAGTTGTATTTCTTTTCTTTTCTTTTCCTTGTTGTTTTCCTTACCCATCTAGACTCCTCACTAATCTGCTGCCTAGATTATCTGTCTACAGATATTTGTGCATTCTGTTCAATGTTAGGCAGTTGCTTACTGTTACTGAAGTTGATCTGATAATCCTTGATTGTCTGTCTATCCACACAGGACTTGGTTCCTCCCCTCACTCATATGGGTCTTAAAATTCTATCACTGAATGCTAAAGGACTTAATTGTCCACAGAAAAGATCATATGTTTGGCGGGAGGCATCCAAAGCTGGAGCAGATCCTTATTTGCATCCAAGAGACCCACTTACTACAGGAAGATGCTAAGAGAATTCATAACCGTTTCTTTCCTCATATATTGCACTCTCATTTTAGCAAGAAATCCAGAGGGGTGTTCATAGCCGTCAAGAGCTCGGTGGCCTTTACTACCATTTCTTCAAAAGTGGACTCCAACGGCCGATACATCATCCTGGTATGTTCTATCAACAACATCACTTACACCATAGTTAATGTTTATGCACCTAATGACCACCAAATCCCCTTCCTGCGAAAATTATTGAAACAGCTAAATTCACTGAAACAAGGGAAGGTGATTGTTTGTGGGGACTTTAACTTGGTAATGGATCGGTCGTTGGACTCCACTAGCCTAACCCGGCGTTCAGGGGGTGATGTTGCATGCAGAGGGTCTCATTGATGTGTGGAGAGCTCAACACAGTGCGGAAAGAGATTATACCTTTTTTTCCACTCCTCATCTCTCATACTCATGCATTGATATGTTTTTTGTAGATCAAGCTACCTTGTTGCACACAATATCTTCTGATATTGGACTTATTCAGTGGTCTGACCATGCCCCGATAACATTGACCCTAGAAGATTTATATCAATTTCCACGAGCTCCCATCTGGCGCAATGACCCATACTTATTTTCCAATCCAGAAAATGTTAGGGAGATATCTGCTGAATTGAAGGAGTTTTTCTCCTTCAATGATGGATCTGTCACGGATAAATATGTCCTATGGCAGACCCACAAGGCGTTCATTCGGGGCTCCCTGATTAGATTGAAATGCAAACTAAAGAAAATCAAAGAAAAGGAAATTTCTCAGTTGCTTAAATCCATCGCAGATCTCGAGAATCGGAATAAGACGTCCCCTACAGCTCAAACATCTTCCCTACTGAAAGCAGAGAGGGACAAATTGTGTAGTCTGCTGTCACATAACTATTCTAGATCTCTGCTCAGATTAAAGTCAAGGTATTATGCCCAGGGGAATAGGGCCGGTAAACTATTGGCTAATCAACTTAAGACTCAGCAAACCAAATCAAAGATCCCATTCCTTATTCACCCGTCATCTAAAGCAAAACTACTAGATCCTAGAGATATCGCGGAACAGTTCCGCTCCTACTATCACAACCTATATAATCTTAAGGACGCGGTTGTCTTACCCGATAGCTACCCTGAATTGGTGGAGAACTTTCTGACTCAATCCGAACTACCTACCCTCTCTCCTGACCAGCTCCATTCATTGAATGTCCCTCTCACATCCATAGAATTCCAAAAGCTAATAACAACCCTCCCATCAGGCAAATCCCCAGGCCCGGACGGCTTGTCTAATGAGTACTATAAACATTTCCTTCCCGTATTGTTCCCCTATATCCTCGATATTTTTAACCGCGCCCTTGAAGGAACCCCATTTCCGCCCGAGATGCTTACAGCCCTTATAGTTACTCTACCAAAACCTGGGAAACCCCCAGATGTTCCTCAAAATTTTAGGCCAATTTCACTACTGAATTCGGACATCAAAATTTTCGCTAAGTTAATAGCCAATAGATTGTCAGCTATACTCCCTTCCTTGATCAAAGATGACCAAACAGGGTTTGTTAAGGGCCGTATATCATCAGACAACACTAGAAGGTTGATCAACTTGTTCGACCATGCTGAGCAAAACAGCCTCCCTATGTTAGCAGTGACACTGGACGCTGAGAAGGCGTTTGACCGTCTACACTGGTCGTTCGCATTCTCAGTCCTTGGTAGAATGGGCTTTCAAGGTAGCATATTGAACGCCTTTTATAGCTTATATGCCTCCCCCACGGCTAAGGTATGGGTTAACGGGGTACTATCTGCTCCTTTCCAGATCACCAATGGTTCGCGTCAAGGTTGCCCTTTGTCACCCCTCCTGTTCATCCTGGCTCTGGAACCTTTGGCTCAACACATTAGGAATGCTCCCCTCATTCATGGTATAGATATTGGTGGGAGAGATCATAGAATATCGCTATATGCTGACAATATTATCCTCACCCTATCAAGTCCCCTTCAGTCATTAAGCTCGACTTTTGACATAATAACACATTTTGGCACACTTTCATATTATAAAATTAATAATTCCAAATCTAAAGCCCTATTGCTTAATATCCCTCAGGATGATGTTGGAGTGTTAAAGTCCCGATTTCCCCTAGACTGGCAGGAATTGGAACTTCCATACTTGGGAATTAAGCTGACGTACCCTTGCTCTCACCTGTATAAACGGAACTATGAACCCCTCCTAGAAACCATGTCGTCCGATTTCTCTCATTATTCCATGAAGGAGATATCATGGGTTGGTAGGGTGGCAGCGATGACACTGCCTAAATTGATTTACATATTTAGAGCTCTCCCTATTCCGATCCCTGATATATTTTTTCGAAAGGCGCAGACAATACTGTCCAAATACGTTTGGAAATCGCTTAAACCTAGGATTGCCCAAAAACAGCTTTTCTTACGGAAGAGAGCAGGAGGGTTGGGACTACCTTGCATTAGTGATTACCATAGAGCCATTAGTCTGTCACTTGCTAGGGAATGGTGGGACAAAGATTGTAATAAATCTTGGCACCAAATTGAATCCCACTCAATTAAGGAGGACTCCTTAAGGGACTTGTTGATTGGCATATTATGGAGCGGGAAGGTTCCTGATGTTTCCCTGCGGACCGTGAAGCATGTAGGGAAGCTCTGGTTACAATTTCACAACACATACGCAGACTCTACTGACGCCCTATTCTCCCACTTAGACATTCGCTCTTTGGAATGGATTTTGAGAGACATCAGTCTTCGATGTTGGCGTGATCAAGGGATCGAGAGGGTCTCTCAACTCATTTGTTCTGAGGGAGTCCTCCCGTTCACCACCGCCCAACAGATGTTCCAGCTTTCAGCTAGTGAAATATTCAACTATCTCAGGGTTAAACACCTACTGACATCTATCATTACTAGGCCCCCTCCTACACATACAGGGATTCTTCAACTTTACTGCTCCCGGAGCTTGTTGAAAAAAGGGGCGACAGGACGTATATACGATTACATAGGTGATAAATCTAAATTTGCCAAATCCAAACCAATCCAGAAGTGGGAACGGGAGCTGGGTAGTACATTTTCTGAGGTTGAATGGTCCTCCGCAATAGGGTTTTTAGCCTCTAATTTTAAATGTGTCACACATTATGAGGCTGGTGTCAAGACGCTTTTAAACTGGTACTTTACGCCCAAAAGACTACACATCATCTACCCTACATCCCCTCCCCTGTGTTGGAGGGGCTGTGGAAACATAGGCTCCTTGCTCCATGTTTTGTGGGCATGCCCAGTTGTCATTAGTTTCTGGAGGCAAGTGTTTACATTGCTGCGGGAACTATCTGGTCAGGACATCCACCCATCTCCAGAAATTGCTCTTTTATTTCTAGGCATTGAGCGTTTACACCCGTCATATAGACCCATAGTGGGACACGTCTTACTGGGTGCTAAACTAGTTATAACCCGCCACTGGAAAAAAGTGACTCCTCCAGATTTCTCGGAGGTGGTAGCTGAACTAAACAACACATGTCGTTATGAGAGGATGATTCCGCCCTCAATGCTCTCCCCTGTGAAATATAGATGTACCTGTAACCCCTGGATGGTTCACCCGAAGTTCTCCCAGTAAACGATCCTCACAATTCTGGCCCCTTATGAGAGGTAGTGGTCAGATATATCCTTTTGAGTTCCCATCCTATAGGTCCCTCCTGTAGCTAAGCCTCCTGATTGGACAGACCCGTGTTCAATATTTGTTGCCTATGGTTTTTGTGTTCAATTGAAGATTCTTAATACCCAATAAAAGCAGAATATTTTTTTTACCCTGACCATACCTGGTAATGCCGTGAATACTTTAGGCAGTGTAAGAATTAATGAAGATAATAAATCTGACGCGCATTTGACCAAATTGCATGGATAATATGTTGCCAATATTACCAGTTTTGGTCCTAATTTGCGATGTACTTATGTCACTGTTAAGCCATGTCTCCCATAGTAATGGAAATTTTTATTAATGGAATAATACCTGTTTTCGGTGGCTGCGTCCACCTCAAATTGTTTATTTATTGTCATGCTCTGCTGATCTTTAAACGAAAAATGTTCAATAAAAATGTTGAACTCAAAAAAAAAAAAAAGGATCCTTGGCTCATATATAAAGGTTTTACTAGATGCGGAGGCTCGTGCTGCCGCACTTGTACATATGCAGTTAATCTGAAAACCTTTCATGATGGGAATAATTCACATACATATCCAATTAAATCATATATTAATTGTAACTCAATAGGGGTAATTTATGTCATAAAATGTGTAGCCTGTGACATGATGTATGTGGGATGCACCACTAGAAAATTCAAAGTTCGAATTTTGGAGTATCTCAACTACATAAAAAATCTGCACAGTGTGAACACATCCAATGCGGCTAAACATTTTATTTGTAAACATGAACTTCAAGTGCGAAATTTCAAAGCTTTTGCAATCGAACAAGTGAGATTATCAAGAAGGGGAGGAGATCTTAAACGACTGGTGAGACTTAGAGAGGCTTTCTGGATTTTTAAGTTGAACACCAGATATCCAAATGGCCTCAATATGAAAAATGAGTTTATGCATTTTTTTTAACTCGATTTTTCTATTCTCATCTCCCCTCCCACCATTTGTCTATTCAATTCCCATTTTCCTTAGAACAGTAATAGAGATATAGGGTTCATGTCGAGATCAATATTATAATATCAACACATAGGAATTTATACCAATTAAGTCTCTTATGTATATTCAGTGTTGTATTCTATCTTTATCTCGACATTTGTTATATTATTGCGATTTTAAGTATGTTCACGGTTTTATTTGTGGTTATTTTCACTTTATATTTATATATATGTAAAAACCAGTGACTTTATATGGATGCACAATTTATCTATATTGTAAAACATATGAACAGTGCCTCATCCGGAGAACAAGAGGTTAAAATGCTTTCCTCCTCCTTCATTCCCCCCGCCCTCCAGGTGGGGGGAGAGTAAATGATTCTCAGACCAGTATAAAATCACCTGAGGAGACACTGTTCATTGTTACGACTAAGAACTTCTGTTCGAAACGCGTCAAGTTTGCTACACTTGTGGGTGGATGTCCTGTCTATTTTGTCTACTGCCTGAATAAAAGACGAAGATTTTAGCTACCAAAAAATCGTGAGTGCTGGAACTTCATTTGTTTTCATATCAAGGATATATAGGCTCACCAGCCACCTCCGTGCACGCGGGTGTTTTGGATAATTGGGTGAGCTGGACTTTCTTTGTGCATATTCAAACCTAATCATAGAATGAAAAATAAAAAAGTCCAAAAGAAGAAAACTGCCGTATAGTGCCTACACGTGGTTTTAGTGTTGTCTCAACACCTTCCTCACCCGGGACTAATGTCTGCAACTGGCGAAAATCAAAAATTGCAATCATTTTATGTGGCAGGCTGTGTGTGAGGCTGGCTGTGATTGGTTAAAACTCTTGCTGTGTGTGAGGCTGGCTGTGATTGGTCGAGACTCCTGCCCAGTTTAACTCTATGCTTTCTGTTGTTTCTGCTGTGTCATTGAGCTTACCTTACATAATGTAATGAATCTTAAAAGCATATTGTGGCGAAACCAACCTCGCCACTGGGTTTAGGAGGGGCCTGGCTACCAGCCTCTTGCCCCAGGATTATGGGCCCTCTCATCAGCCCATGCAAAACTTAAACCCCATGGCGATTTGACTGTGTTTGTGGCATCTGAGCGCTCAGATCCAAGCCATATGGGGACATGTGGGGTTTTGAGATGTGTGACAGAACCATCTGTCTGTGTAATTGTATTTTATGTTATGTGAGGGTACCCAGTTAGCTCATTTTATTGTATTCATGTTGTCTGAGTGCCATTCACCTAATAATATGCACTCAGACTTGAGCTGTCTGTGTTAAATGTCTGTGTATTGAAAAGGGTGGGACATTGTATGTTTGAGTAAGTGATGTCTGTTCCATTGTCCCCACGTGTGTATTGGCCATTCCCCTTTGTCCTGAGAGATAATTGGATTACTTCTCGGGTTTTTCCAGGGCAGAGAGGAGGAAACCATGATGCATTGTGGGGATGTGTTGTAACATATTGATTGGTGGTATTTCAAACCCCTGTGGGCAGTACTATGTTTTTGGTTTGTAAATAAAAGAGGCTGTACGTGAAGTACAGTCAGTTCCTGTTTTACCCTTTATCATGTTGAGGCTGATGTTTGGGTAACTGATCGACTGGGGGATTGCTATACGCTGGGAGATTTGCTATACTCCCCTGGCTATAACTACTAGCTCTTTTTAGAGCTGTTCCTGCTCTCTGGTTTTGGGAGAGGTTCACCCACTGGATCCTTGTCGTAGGTCCAGGGTGGGTAGGAGACGGTGAGACCTCAACCAAGCTTCGGCGGTTCGTGGGGTCTGCAGTGCGTACGGTGTCAAGTGGAGTGCTTGGAGTCCTCGGAAAGCACTAGGAGCAGCTATCAACGGAGGTACCCGGTCGGGGTCATAGGCGTTCCGTTACACATATCATCATATCTGCTTCTGTGAACACAATATATATAACAGTTATATGACATCCAAACATGAAGTCACTGTAAATAACTCTTTTGTCTTTAACACACAAACATAGGAACTGTATTAAGGTTATTGGCAGGTTTAGCTGTATAAACATATAAGCTATATTTGCAGCCTAGGACAGGTTTTAGCTGGCCAGCTACACTCCCACCAAAATTACCTATAATTTTATGTTCTTAGTGGTAGGACTTGAACATGAATTTGAGGAATTTTCCATCAGGTTCTCAACTTCCAAGTGTCTTTTATCACTCTCAAGGAGAACAACTAACTTCTGTATAGGACGTTCCAACTTAAGTGGAGTAGTGAGACATTTTCCTTTTTTGTCAAGTTTTGAGTCTCCTATTTGTAACAACACTCTTCTTACTAGTCTATCTTCATGCTTTTGAACTTTGGCCAATTTCCATTGACTTCTAGGTAAATCTTCCTCTTTCACTAACACTATGTCACCAACTTGGACATTTCTTCTGGGTGTTTGCCATTTACTTCTTAACATCAGATTGGCTAAGTACTCTTTCCTCCATCTATTCCAAAACTGTTCTGATAGATATTGAACTCTTTGCCATCTCCTTTTAGCATATAAATCCTTTTTGGTGAAATTGCCAGGTGGTGACTCTATATAATCAGACTTAAGGTGAAGTAGATGGTTGGTAGTTAAAGGGTCCAAACTTTTTAGATCGTTGATGTTATTAACTGTAAGTGGACGACTGTTAACAATAGACATTACTTCATAGAATAGGGTCCTAAGTGGAGCATCATCTATTCTTCCAGCATTCTTTTTTAACACTGAACTTAACAAATTTCTTACAGTTCTGATTTGTCTTTCCCAAACTTCTCCTGTATGGCTTGCATGTGGAGCATTCATGTGAAAATCACAGTTTCTCTCACAAATACTCAGTTACTTTTTCTTTATCGATCTCTTTTAGAGCTTTCTTCAATTCATTCTTTGCTCCGACAAAATTAGATCCTTGGTCAGATCTAAGCTCTTTGACAGTACCTCTAATGGCTATGAAACATCTTAAGGCGTTGATGAATGCGCCAGTTGTCATATCTTCTAACATTTCCAGGTGAATCGCTCTAGAACTTAGACATGTAAATATTAGTCCATATCTCTTGGACTCCTTGTGGTTCTGTTTGGTGATGAATGGGCCAAAACAATCCATTCCGCTATAAAGAAATGGTGATGATGGTTACATGATCTGCTGGTAAATCTGCCATTCTTTGTTCTTCGGTAGGTCTACATGCCTTTCCAAAGACTACACATTTACTTATATACTTTGCTATAACTTTCCTTCTTTTCACTATCCAGTAACCACTTTCTCTCACACAGCTTTGGGTAAAACTTCTTCCTTGATGAAAGGATATGTTGTGGTAGTGATCAATAATCAATGTTGTGAAGGTAGAGTTTTTGGGTAGAATTGCTGGATGCTTCACTCTGCTAGGTAACGATGCATTCCAGTCTCAGTATACCATCCTGCAGAACAAGATTAAGCTTGTAAAATGGGTAGTTGTTTGGAAGCCTTTCAGGTTCTTGACCAAGTCTCTTCAACTCTTCACTGTAGAATCTCTGTTGAATGAGTCTTATGACTTTTTCTTCAGCTTTCATTCTTTCTTCTACATTCAACAATTCCTTATTTCTGATTCCCTTTGCCAAACATTGAATTTGAGCTACTACATTTATGACCGTATTCCATTTTGAACATCTGGATAGTCTTTCAAGTCTGTCATCTTGACACTTGACAGCAGTGCTCAAAGTTTGTACAGGAACTCTGGGCCTGTGAACCAGTTTGAATTTTTCTATTCTGTTACATACAGGCCTCTTGAAGCATAATCTGCTGGGTTATGTTTGGGTCAATGTGATGCCAATGTTCTGGATTTGTTATTTCCCAAATTTTCTCAACTCTGTTGGCAACAAAATATGGAATCTTCGAGCTTTGTTGTTTATGTATCCTAGGACAACTTGTGAGTCTGTCCAAAAATATTCTTCATCTATTTTCAATTCCAAATCTTCTTTCAGAAACTTGCTTACTGATGCTGAAACTACAGCTGCTGTCAGTTCAAGTCTTAGTATTGTCTGACTACTGGTAGGTGCAACTCTGTCCTTCCCTATAACCAGGACACAGTGTATCTTTTCTTCACCTATCACTCTGATGTAGGACCACTGACCATAACCATAGCTACTGGCATCTGAAAAGTGATGAAGTTCTATTTTCTTGTACTTTCCGAAATCAAGAGGTACAAAACATCTGGGTATCCGAATTTCTCTCAAGTTTTGCAAGTCTCTTATCCCACTCTCCCACCTTGGCCTCAAATTTTCTGGTATGGGTTTGTCCCATCCCAACTTCTGTCTGCATTATTCTTGTAGTATTTATTTTGCTCTGAGGATTACTGGGGCCAAGAATCCTAGTGGATCATATATAGAAACCACTGTGGAAAGAATGGTACGTCTAGTTGCAACTTTCTCTTCAATAGATACTTCAAAGAAGAACTTGTCGTTCTCTACATTCCATCCCAATCCAAGTACGTTCTGAACTGGAAGATGATCATAATTGAGATCTACATTCTTCATTGTTGCTGCACGTTCAGAGTCACTGATGGATTCCAATACCTCTCTGTTGTTTGAGATAAATTTGTGAAGGCGCAGGTTTCCTCTTGCGCATAACTCTTGACTTTCTTTCAATAGTTTGATTGCAGATTCTGTGGACTCTAGACTTATAAGACCATCATCTACATAAAAGTTTTTCTTCAGAAAATTTGCTGCTGATGGGCAATCCTTTTCATTCTGATTGGCCAGGTAGTTCATACCATAATTGGCACAACCTGGAGATAATGCTGCTCCAAACAAGTGTACTTTTATTCTGTATTCTGCTGGCTCTATATCTGTATCTCCGTCCTACCACCATAGGAATCTCAGGAAGTCTCTATCTTCATTCTTCACATGAAACTGGTGGAACATCTTTTCAACGTCACACATGACAGCTACAGGATACTTTCTGAATCTACAGAGTACTCCAGGCAGAGTGTTTGTAAGATCTGGTCCTTTTAGTAGATGATCGTTTAATGCAACACCATCATACTTTGCTGAGCAATCAAATACTACTCTAATCTTATCTGTTTTTTTTGAGTGGTAAACACCTTGATATGGGATGTACCACACTTCTCCTTATTTAGGATGGTTATTAACTTTCTCTGCATGTCCCTCTTCGAGGATCCCTTCCATGAATTTCAAATAATCATTCTTGAGTTTGGGATCACTTCCCATCTTTTTTTTCAAAGATTTCAATCTTGCTAGGGTAAGATTTCTGTTATTTGGCAGACGAGGTCGTTCTATAAAAGGTAAGGGCATTTCAAGATGACCTTGTTGATTCTACTGAATAATTTCTTCTAGAGTGTGTACGAATTTTATGTCTTCTTTAGATACACTGTTTGCTTTAGAACTTGTGTCTGCAAAGTCGGATTTAAGGATCTTGATTACTTTTGCTAAACTTACAGTTGGTAACTCTTGGACAGATATTCGATGACACAATCCTGTCACCTGTTTTGAGTTTGCGATCTGCTGTTTTCCTCCAACAACACCCCATCCTACATCAGTTTGAACAGCGTAGGGTTCACCCTTTTCTCCTGTGATTACCTTTCATGGTACCAAGGCTTCGGGACAATCGTAGCCTATCAACAGTCCAACACCAAACTCCTTCAGCGGGAACATTTCATGAGATATGACAGATAGGTGCTCTCATTTATTGGCTTTTTCACAGGTAGGTATGCTATCTCGATCTAGAGGTATATCATCTTTTGTATAATACCTTCTTGTTCCTCCTTTTAGGATTTGAAATGCAAACTGGTACAACCATTAATGTGCCGTTGCTTTCTCCTTCCCGCACTATGCAAGAGAATACCTATACTTTCTTTCCTTCCTCAGTATCTTTAGGTATTGAGGATTTATCCTTCTTTGGACATTCTAGTGGTGTAGGATGGCGTCCTTTGCAAATGCTGCACGTGGCCTTTTTCTTACACTCCTTAGTAACATGGCCTTTTCTTAGACGTCCGAAACACAGTTGGTTATCCAGTACAATTTTTTCCTTTTCATCTGGGGACTTCTCCTTCAATTGTTGGCACTTGCGTATGAAGTGGTTCTCTCCAAAGTTTCCACAAAATACTGATTAAGGGGTGCGATATACCTGCTTCCACAAAATACTGATTAATAGGATTGATATACCGGCTTCCACAAAATACTGATTAAGAGGATTGATATACCTGCTTCCACCAAATATTGGGAAGTTCTTGCCTAGATCTAACTGTTCAGTCACATAGCGATTCCATCAAGAAGCCACTTCTCAGTTAGTTTAGTAAGCATCCTCTGGTTTTCTAGATAATCGTTCAGTACTTCTAGTCCTCGTACATGTGGGATGGCATTGCTGCATGCTTGCAGAAAGTCACCATACTTTTGGAGTTTGAAGTGTTCTTTAGGACCTATTTTAGGCCAGTTATTGAGTTTCTCTCTAAAGGCTCTTTGTACTAAGAAAGGATGACCATATCTTGCATTCAATTTTTCCCAAGCTTACTTGTAGGCTTCTTCGTCTTTTCTATAGAAGTTACCTTCAAGAACTTCCTTGGCTTCTCCACTAACATATTTCTGAAGGTAGAATAACTTGTCAACTGGATTGAAGCAATGATGCTCAATGATCATCTCAAAACTTGCCTTCCACTCTATGAACTTCAGTACGTCACCTGAAAATACCGTAGGTTCCGGAATGGGAAGTCTAGCTAGGACTGTTCTCTGTTGTCTTGATGGGACAATGGTTGTAACACTCTACGGAGCATTGCCGTGGCATCTAGGAATAGAATCATCTGGTTCTATTTTCTCACTTAGTTCTGAATTAAGTGAGTCCCTTTCTTCATCTTTTCCGGTAGAGATAGAGGGTAAATTCACACACCTTTTTCCTAACACTGGAAGGTCTCTCTTTGTTTTTCTGAGCAGGAATAATAATGACTAAGGCCTCTTTCACACTTGCGTTGTCCGGATCCGGCGTGTACTCCACTTGCCGGAATTACACGCCGGATCCGGAAAAACGCAAGTGTACTGAAAGCATTTGAAGACGGAACCGTCTTCCAAATGCGTTCAGTGTTACTATGGCACCCAGGACGCTATTAAAGTCCTGGTTGCCATAGTAGTAGTGGGGAGCGGGGGAGCGGTATACTTACAGTCCGTGCGGCTCCCGGGGCGCTCCAGAGTGACGTCAGAGCGCCCCATGCGCATGGATGACGTGATCCATGTGATCACATGATCCATGCGCTTGGGGCGCCCTGACGTCACTCTGGAGCGCCCGGGGAGCCGCACGGACGGTAAGTACACTGCTCCCCCGCTCCCCGCTACACTTTACCATGGCTGCCAGGACTTTAGCGTCCCGGCAGCCATGGTAACCACTCTGAAAAAGCTAAATGTCGGCTCCGGCAATGCGCCGAAACGACGTTTAGCTTAAGGCCGGATCCGGATCAATGCCTTTCAATGGGCATTAATTCCGGATCCGGCCTTGCGGCAAGTGTTCCGGATTTTTGGCCGGAGCAAAAAGCGCAGCATGCTGCGGTATTTTCTCCGGCCAAAAAACGTTCCGTTCCGGAACTGAAGACATCCTGATGCATCCTGAACGGATTACTCTCCATTCAGAATGCATTAGGATAATCCTGATCAGGATTCTTCCGGCATAGAGCCCCGACGACGGAACTCTATGCCGGAAGACAAGAACGCAAGTGTGAAAGAGCCCTTATTTCCTCACTACAAGCTGGAGATTTCCTTCCATTCTCCTGAACGTATGTAGGAAAGTAGAAGTCAGCCACTTCACTTAGTACAAATTTGAACCTATGACTACTCTCATTTATATCCTCTTCGTGTAGTCTGAGTCTGGCTTCTATGATCTTAACTTCTTTCTGCCTTTCCAGACTTTTCATCTGTTGGTGCTGTGCTTCCATTTGATGGCACTGTGCCTCCATTTAAGCTTCCATCTGAATGTGTTGCACATCCATTTCAGCTTCCATCTGATGGCGTTGTGCATCCATTTCAGCTTCCTTTTCAGCCATCAGTTGGCGCTGCATTTCAATGGCAGCCTCCATCTCACAGCCGGTTCAGACCTGAGTGTTTTACAGCGCGTTCCTACGCGCTGTAAAACGCTCAACAAGGAGAAACCAATGCTTCCCTATCGGCATGGTTCTCACCTGGGCGTTTTACAGTGCATACGATCGCGCTGTAAAACGCCCGACGCCCCAAGAAGTTCAGGAGCATCTTTGGGGCAAAGTGTCGCGCGTTCCAGTACATAGACTTCCGGGAATGCGTGACAATGGGCATTCGCTTGTCTCCGCGGCACGATTGTAAACACCCGTACAATCGCGCATACAGAGCTGTCACAGCCAGACAGCTGAGAAGCGCTCACAGGAGCTTCTCAGATCCTCCTCCTTGAATTTCTTTGTTTTGGTTTAGTTTCTCATCTCGTTAGTCTATCTCAGCTGTCATGCAGTTGGACTGATTGCTACCCTTTAAGTTCCTCCCCATAATGCAGTAGTGTGCGGCTGATACAACTTCCTGGAGTGTGTGTGCATGCTGTTCCCAGTTCCCAGTCCTCAGTCCTCAGTCGTCTGCAAGATAAGTGCTGTTTATGTATTTATGATTTTGTCTTTTCTGGATCCAGGTGACCCTGACTCCCTCCGTGTCAGTGTAGGGAGCCGGTGGTCGTGTCCCTTCACTATTGTAGGGTCTTCAGGTAATAGATAGCCGAGGAACGTGGATATGCGGCCATCCACCTTTGGGGTGTTCGCATAGGCTGAGCAGTGAGGGAGAGCGGCAGGTCTATTGCAGCGGTCTCCCTTTGTTCCTTAGTTGTGGATCCAGAGAGACATTGTTTATATGGTATTGTCTTGTTTCCTGTACACCATCCGTGACAAGAGCGTACGTTCAGTACGCTCTGGTGTGAACCCAGCGTCAATCTCTGCTCTCTTGACAGCAAGTTGTTCAGATAATTCATTTCTTTTGGCTGAAGTATTTGAGGACTCTGATATGTGGGTGGCACTTCTGCTAGCGAAGGAAGTCACACTTGAGATTGTTGTACCACCTAAGGACCTAGCATAGTCTCTCATAAAAAGCTCATTCATTCTACTTCTTGCTTTAACTTCATCATAGTTTTCTGCAGATGATAGTTCTCTCATGAGCTTTACCAAATCTTTAGTGACCGCAGTACATGTGTCCATGTTCCTTACAATATCCTGAGAAGGTGTTGTAAATGAGCGCAGGTTGACATATGCTGCCATAAGCTCGGATTCAGATTCTTCTACCATATCTACCATATCACTCAAGTTCCTTTTTATACTTTCTTGCTTTAGCCCTCTACAAATGTCTTTAATGTATCATTTCCACCTATCATACATCTGGGCAAACTTTTTCTCTTTTAATGCTGCTTCTTGCGACAAATTTTCCAGCATCTTTGAGGTCGGTTTTCTGGCACGTGATGAACGTCTTAATTCATCTGTTTGTACTAGACTAAGGCTGCATCAGACTCTTACCTCAGACAGGTTCCCTTGCTCTTCAACTTCTACCCTATCTATCTTTGTATCCTCTAACAGTGGCATGGTAATACTAGGCTCAGACATTTTACTTTAAATGCAATACTGACAATCAATATGAATAATAAGATGCCTTTCACTTTAAATGCAATATTGACAAATGCAGAAATAAATGACTTTCACTTTAAATGTAACAGCAATACATGACTTTCACTTTAAATGCAATAGAGTCAGTGTATTACAAACTGTCCTTTGTCTTTTTGTCTTTTTTTCCTGAACACGAAAATGTCACTTTATACCAAAACCTATGTGCAATGATACATAATAAGGAAAGCTCTGACCTTATTCTGTTGAGCAGGAACAAATGTCTTAAAGGAGACGTGTCTTTTCTTGATGATGCTATGCTCTGCGCTGACTTGCGATGCTCTGCGCTGACTTGCGATGCTCTGCGCAGACTTGCCATGCTTTGAGCAGACTTGCAATGCTCTGCGCAGACTTGTGATGCGCTGGCTTGGATACGCTGCTGCCAGTGTCGGACTGGGGTACCTAGGGCCCACCAGTAAAATTTCTTTTGGGGGCCCACCGTACCATACATTCGAATATAATAAATAATTTAACAAGTATATGAACATAGGCTGGTTGAGGTGCTGTACATTGAATATATGTATGTAGCACAGTAAATCTAATGTGTTATGTGCCACTTGTGCAGGGGGTGGGAGACTAGGGGCCCACCTTGCTCAGGGGCCCACCGGTGGATTCCCCTGTACCCCTGTGGGCCAGTCCGAGCCTGGCTGCTGCAGGCTTTGGGCCTAATGGTGGGAAACTAGCTGTCTGCAGTACATGGTCTCTCCGTGAATAGCGGTGCGGGCACTCTAACTCTGGACTTTGGCCTCCCACCATGCATCTCTTTCTCTCTCTAGGGATCGCAGGAGGGTTGGCGCTCTTTCTCTGACTATTTTGCCTTTGCCGTTATGCCACTTTAAGAGTCAGCTGCAGCTTGACTAATGCACACGTTCTATGACCTCTATGGTAGCTCTGCTGAGGTGTCTTTGCTTGCTCACTCAGGGAACTGTTGCTGCATGGCGGTATATGCTGGCGCTCTGCTGCTCTAATGCGCTCTTTACTGTGCAAGTTGAGGAGCGCTATCACTTCGCCCTCTGAGGGTAATAGTTCCACTGTGGCAGGCGCAGCACTATGAAGTGCCTTTTGCGCTGTGGCATTAGAAGAATTCTGATATCTCAAACTTTTAGTCTAACCAGACTGTCTGTTACTATGTAATTCCTCTAGGGCTGTTCTATGGAAACAGTAGGTTTAAAGATAGTCCATGTACAAAATACGTGCTGAAGAAAGTATCATAAAGATGGTGGTTCAACGGTTCAATCTTGTCATTCAACATAAAATGGTGGATATATTTCTCTCTTCAGCATCTGAACTCTCACTTTAAGTTATTTAAGCACTTTATGATCTCTCTGAGAGGCATATCTGAGGTATAACTAATAGTTCTACTTGCTGAATTTGGTCGCAATTTGCAGTATGCAGTTAGCAGTAACTATTTGCAGATTGGTTGAGTATGATCTGGTATGGCTGTATGCAATTTGGATTGCAATATGGAAATTTAATTTGTAGTTTGCAATTGGTGGAACTGTAAGTAAACACATATATAACTAGTTCAGTATACAGTTCTAGTCACTATATTAACAGTAGGAACATTTTATAACTGTTTTAAATACCTATTTTGGCCTCTCTGCTTTCATAAAACACAGCTCTTAGTGGAGTGAATGTCTGTTCAGCTTCTCTCCTCTGGTGTAATGATTCTAGCAGCTCCTGCTAGGGGAATCTATCACACAGGCTGTGTGTGAGGCTGGCTGTGATTGGTCAAAACTCTTGCTGTGTGTGAGGCTGGCTGTGATTGGTCGAGACTTCTGCCCAGAAACAACAGTTTAACTCTATGCTTTCTGTTGTTTCTGCTGTGTCATTGAGCCTACCTTACATTATATAATGAATCTTAAAAGCATATTATCTTTTCTGCTTCTGTGAACACAATATACAGGGAGTGCAGAATTATTAGGCAAGTTGTATTTTTGAGGATTAATTTTATTATTGAACAACAACCATGTTCTCAATGAACCCAAAAAACTCATTAATATCAAAGCTGAATATTTTTGGAAGTAGATTCTAGTTTGTTTTTAGTTTTAGCTATTTTAGGGGATATCTGTGTGTGCAGGTGACTATTACTGTGCATAATTATTAGGCAACTTAACAAAAAACAAATATATACCCATTTCAATTATTTATTTTTACCAGTGAAACCAATATAACATCTCAACATTCACAAATATACATTTCTGACATTCAAAAACAAAACAAAAACAAATCAGTGACCAATATAGCCACCTTTCTTTGCAAGGACACTCAAAAGCCTGCCATCCATGGATTCTGTCAGTGTTTTGATCTGTTCACCATCAACATTGCGTGCAGCAGCAACCACAGCCTCCCAGACACTGTTCAGAGAGGTGTACTGTTTTCCCTCCTTGTAAATCTCACATTTGATGATGGACCACAGGTTCTCAATGGGGTTCAGATCAGGTGAACAAGGAGGCCATGTCATTAGATTTTCTTCTTTTATACCCTTTCTTGCCAGCCACGCTGTGGAGTACTTGGACGCGTGTGATGGAGCATTGTCCTGCATGAAAATCATGTTTTTCTTGAAGGATGCAGACTTCTTCCTGTACCACTGCTTGAAGAAGGTGTCTTCCAGAAACTGGCAGTAGGACTGGGAGTTGAGCTTGACTCCATCCTCAACCCGAAAAGGCCCCACAAGCTCATCTTTGATGATACCAGCCCAAACCAGTACTCCACCTCCACCTTGCTGGCGTCTGAGTCGGACTGGAGCTCTCTGCCCTTTACCAATCCAGCCACGGGCCCATCCATCTGGCCCATCAAGACTCACTCTCATTTCATTAGTCCATAAAACCT